>NW_025964393.1:600000-1078605 GCF_023055435.1 Haliotis rufescens | reverse complement strand
CATACGGCATTTAGCAACATACTAAAGTCAAGCAAAACGGCCGCTGTTGGAGTCACGTGATTAAATTAAAGCAAATTAATATGAAAACTTAAATTAAAAATTCCACTTATTGTTGTATAAGATTATGGGTAAACAATCAATGTAATATGACCTATTCAAATAATAAAACTTCCCATTTTAGTGGTGTATTATCATGTCTCAAACGTAAAATATGCCTCTTAACGTGAGGGTGCAGGCAATTAGGTGGAAGAGCCCGACAATGAGACCTGTTCGAGGATTTTAAGTTTACGTAACTGGTCATTACAGATTTGATTTTAAACTCAGCTTCAATATAACATGAGGTTAGTCTTAAAGTCGGCCTCTTTGAAAAGTAATAAAGTTTGCTCTACCCCAATGTGTTGTGTAATAAAGTATTGTTTTGCCCTGAACTATCATGATGCCAAAGCTCATTGACGCAAGCAGCAAAACTATACTTTATACACTACACATGGGGTAGAGCAGTCTTTATTCTTAATTATATTTCTATAATCTACTCAAGACTCAGAATTATCTGTTTCTCGTAGCTCGTTGATTATTCTCTAAATATCCAGATTATCAAATGGCCAGTCCCTTCTTGAGATGCGATCAACATTGGCAAAATACAGTCTTGGGTCCCTTGCCGTTATTCGAGGGTTTACGGTACTGCCCCTACTAGGAAATAGGATGTCAAATTGACTAATTGATGACGATTTAGGTAAGACATGGTTGATGGAAACTATATTTGTTACCAATATGCCAGCTGTATCAAAATGGCCTGAAAGTAATCGAGGGTCAGGTATGGAATCCAAGAAGGGACATTGTCGCATTGTCGCCCTTAGGGAAACAAGCGAAAAAGTGTCAAAATTAACCAAAGCGCAACAATGCGACAATGCGACAACGCTACATTTTGGCCATTTGTTGCATTGTCGCGCTTTGAATGATATTTTTTATATTACCAAAGGGCGATAACGTCCCTTTAAGGATTTCATATTCAGGCAAACCAATGACAGAAAGCTTGAGCAACGACGCGAAATTGGCCATGGCACCGAGCTTAACCACGCGATCAACTTCAATCGGTAAGAGGCGACTATCGGGATCGGGTGGTCAGACTTGCTGACTTGCTTGATGCAGGTCATCCAAATTGTGTGGATCGATGCTCATGATATCAATCACTGGATTGTCTGCTCCAGACTCGATTATTTACAGACCGCCGTCATATAGCAGGAATATTGCCGAGTGCGACGTAAAATAACAAATCAACCGACACTTCAGTCGACTCTTGTAACAAGCATAGGTTACAGGGCACCGATTCTTATCATAATGATTATCCTACTGTCAACGTCATATCTGGCGACGAACTCCGCCTGGACCTCGGTTGGCTCCACAATGCCGTCGCCATCTGTGTCAATGTCGGCGATGACGTTGCTGATCACCTGGCTCGGGAGCAGCTGGTCATGGTTGGTGTGGTTGCAGGAGTAGTGTTTTCTGCGGGCAGAAAAGCCCCCGATGAGTTGGGGCTTCTTTCAAAATTATTCCAGTTCTAAAGTGGGCTGGAGGAAATGTGAATGCAAACGTGCCCCAGACGTTTCCCACGAACGGGTAATGGTGCGGACAACCAACTGCATCTGATCTGATATACTAGTTTATACCACCCATCCATAAACTGCACCTGATCTGATAAATAATTAAGACAATGTACCCATAAACTGCACCTGATCTGATAAATAATTAAGACAATGTACCCATAAACTGCACCTGATCTGATAAATAATTAAGACAATGTACCCATAAACTGCACCTGATCTGATAAATAATTAAGACAATGTACCCATAAACTGCACCTGATCTGATATAATAGTTTATACCACCCATCCATAAACTGCACCTGATCTGATAAATAGTTTAGACAATGTATCCATAAACTGCATCTGATCTGATATACTAATTTATACCACCCATCCATAAACTGCACCTGATCTGATAAATAGTTTAGACAATGTACCCATAAACTGCATCTGATCTGATATAATAGTTTATACCACCCATCCATAAACTGCACCTGATCTGATAAATAATTAAGACAATGTATCCATAAACTGCACCTGATCTGATATACTAGTTTATACCACCCATCCATAAACTGCACCTGATCTGATAAATAATTAAGACAATGTACCCATAAACTGCACCTGATCTGATATACTAGTTTATACCACCCATCCATAAACTGCACCTGATCTGATAAATAGTTTAGACAATGTACCCATAAACTGCACCTGATCTGATATACTAGTTTATACCACCCATCCATAAACTGCACCTGATCTGATAAATAGTTTAGACAATGTACCCATAAACTGCACCTGATCTGATATAATAGTTTATACCACCCATCCATAAACTGCACCTGATCTGATAAATAGTTTAGACAATGTATCCATAAACTGCATCTGATCTGATAAATAGTTTAGACAATGTATCCATAAACTGCACCTGATCTGATAAATAATTAAGACAATGTACCCATAAACTGCACCTGATCTGATAAATAATTAAGACAATGTACCCATAAACTGCACCTGATCTGATATAATAGTTTATACCACCCATCCATAAACTGCACCTGATCTGATAAATAGTTTAGACAATGTATCCATAAACTGCATCTGATCTGATAAATGATTTAGACAATGTACCCATAAACTGCACCTGATCTGATATACTAGTTTATACCACCCACCCATAAACTGCACCTGATCTGATAAATGATTTAGACAATGTACCCATAAACTGCACCTGATCTAATATACTATTTTATACCACTTACCAATAAACTGCACCTGATCTGATATACTAGTTTATCATCTAAAACTGGCTCCCACAGGAGATATCTCTTGGATGAAATCAAGCGATATCTACACTTTAGATATCGCTGCAATGAAATTACATCATAATGCTTTGCAGACCATTGTGACATCACTGGTTACCATGACGTCACAATCAAATGACATCACTAATGGCTCTGCTACTGAAGCTGTTTGCAGTACTTTTTATACCGAAGACACTGCTAATTACTGTCTACAAATTAAAAAAGTTGAAAGAATGATGTTGGATGATAAATAAAATCTCATCCTCGTGTCTTTTGATATCAAATATATCAACACTCGTTGATAAAAGTGGCAAATATCCTCGGCAAGCCTCGGAGTTTTTCCACTTTTATCAGCTCGTGTTGATATATTTGATATCAAAAGACACTCGGGTGAGATTCTCTATTTATACCACTTACACATAAACTGCACCTGATCTGATATACTAGTTTATACCACTTACCCATAAACTGCATCTTATCTGACATACTAGTTCAGACAATGTACCCATAAACTGCACCTGATCTGATATACTAGTTTATACCACTTACCCATCAACTGCACCTGATCTGATATACTAGTTTATACCACTTACCCATAAACTGCATCTTATCTGACATACTAGTTCAGACAATGTACCCATAAACTGCACGTGATCTGATATACTAGTTTATACCACTTACCCATAAACTGCATCTTATCTGACATACTAGTTCAGACAATGTACCCATAAACTGCACCTGATCTGATATACTAGTTTATACCACTTACCAATAAACTGCATCTTATCTGAAATACTAGTTCAGACAATGTACCCATAAACTGCACCTGATCTGATATACCAGTTTATACCACCCATAAACTGCATCTGACCAGATAACCCAACATATACCACGCACCTACAAGCGGCATCTGATATGCTAGCTTATACCAGTCATCTATAAACTGCATCTCATATGAGATATAGCTTATACCACAAACAGGTCTGGACAGCGCACCTGGTGTTGGGGAGTTTGACAGCGCTCAGTAGATACAGAAAGTAACAGGTCTGGACAGCGCACCTGGTGTTGGGGGAGTTTGATAGCGCCCAGTAGATACAGAAGGTAACAGGTCTTGATAGAGCACCTGATGTTGGGGGGGGGGGGGGGGGGGGGGGGGGGGTGGGGGGGATAGCGCCTACTATATTCTGCCCTTCATGTGTTGATGAGAGATATTTAGAGATTCGTTACATAAAACTATCCTACCTTTAAGTTACCAACTGACCCGTGAAGATCCGGGGTAGAATAGGTCTTCAGCAACCCATGCTTGCCGTAAAAGACGACTAACGGGATCGGGTGGTCAGGATCGCTGACTTGGTTGATGCATGTCATCGATCCCAATTGTGTGGATCGATGCTCATGATGTCAATTACTTAATTGTCTGGTCCAGACACGATCATTTACAGACCGCCGTCATATAGAAGGAATATTGCAGAGTGCGGCGTTAAACAAGAAACAAACAAACAAACAAACAAACAAACAAAGGATCACCTGCTGGAGAGGTTTGTCATTAACGATAGGTACAGTAACAGGCAAGCGTTGGTGTTGCACAAAGCAATATTGGCGCTTAGACTGGGCAAGTGGGCCGGAACAGCGCTAAGATGATCGTAACTCCCATACTTTAGCATAGGCTTACAATAGTCTTAACGCTAAGATCGCTTTGTGCAAGTGGGCCCTGGTCTCCCTGTGGGGATTCCGGGTTAAATAGGTCTCCATCAACCTATGCTGGTCTTCTCATGGGCATTCCGGGTTAAAATAGGTCCCCAGCAACCCATGCTGGGCCCACTTGCACAAAGCGATTTTAGCGCTAAGATGATCGTAACTCCCATACTTTAGCATAGGCTTACAATAGTCTTAACGCTAAGATCGCTTTGTGCAAGTGGGCCCAGGATGAGGTTTTGACAAGAAAAGTTAAGATTCGCCACATAGCGGCATGGAACCATCAGCAACTATACCTGGAGGAGGAGAAGTACAGCTAGTGTTCCACAAGGCTGTCTGGCTGATACTACCGACAAGCGGGCGCGTTACTTCTCATTTAAAGTGTGAAGATGCGAAGGAGTGTCGTTATAAAAAGTAAACATTTGTGCAGACTTTGTACACCTGTGTCTTTCACAGAGTTGTCACTTTAATTTGGATCGCGTTGAAGTCTAAAATATGCGTGTGATAGAGGCAAGGTCACGACAACTATGCAGTGTCACTATTTGAGACGGATCTTCTGTTATTTGGTTCTCCATATATGGAAACATACTCTAAATTTTAGAAACATTTTTTCCCCGTGGGATCTCCACTGATGTTTATCGGATAGAGCGTCGGCCCGAGGAGCGGAAGGTCTGTGATTCAATTCCTAGCACGTCATACCAAAAGATGTTAAAAGATGGTACTTGTTATTCTGTCTGGCGCTCGGCATTAAGGGGCTAAGGCAAGGACGTCAGTGTACCGTGTCTGAGTAGGGTATTCATGTTAAACTGCGGCATGGTATCTCAGTGGGCTAGCACAGTAAATCGGCATCAGTCCGGACGAGTACAGCCAGCCACACATACTCAACGCACGCACGCGCGCGAGTGTGTGAATGCACGTGGCTATATACGTGCAATAATCTTGAACGCCATGTCATACCCATTTCACCTCACCTCAACCTTTCCCGCTGAATCAGGTAACAGAACACCTCGGGTCTCTTCCAAGACACATGTAGAAGGAATGGATGACATTCCCACAGCCTCTAAGCTTCAGTATATAAGTGGCGGACATTTCTAAATTTGACCCATTAGTGACAAACATTTGGTCCGATGCAAGTACCTATTTTGACTTGTACCATGTGTTCCCGGGTGAAATAATTGACTTGCCTTTGCATGTGTTTGTGATGGATGTCACCGCTCTACCACTAGGCCACGGAGGCGGTCCTTTAAACAATAAAATTCTTAGATAAAATGTTTTGTATAACAAATCTAACCATCAGTTTTTATTGCACATTTGGGTGTACCTACATATAATAGCAAACAATTAAAAATTACAAACAAATTGTTGATAAAACTGTAAATTATTAGAAATAATACATAACCACATACCACCTTATAACGGTTATCAAATCAAATAGTTGAATTTAAAGTTTTATATATATAATACACATGTATTCACACTAATGGTCTGTCATGCAAGCAAGTTATTTTGGCTGAATGACCTCGAACTTTGGTATCCGAGGGGACCTCTGGGTATTGGCGTCCTTGACTGGATTGGGGTTGATTGACTCCGCTTTTCCGGTTGACCTATTGATGCGCCTCATCACCATGTGCTTCAGTTCCTCGTGGCTCAGAGGGGGAGGCCGGTTTCTTCACTTATCTCATTCATGTCCTCATCTTCCCTACAAATACATGTCAGCATGAGACCCGTGAAGATCCGGGATAGAATAGGTCTTCAGCAACCCATTTTTGCTCTAAAAGGCGACTATGCTTGTCGTAAGAGGCGACTAACGGGATCGGGTGGTCAGGCTCGCTGATATGGTTGATACATGTCATCGATCCTAAGTGCGTCGATGATCGATGCTCATGATATTAATCACTGGATTGTCTGGTCCAGATTCCATTATTTACAGACCGCCGTCATATAGCTGGAATATTGCTGAGAGCGGCGTTAAACAACAAACAAACAAACAAACAAACAAACATGTCAGCATGACAGAAAAGCAGAATGTAAAATAATGCATGACCACAAATTGTCGTTCAATTTATTTATTTATTTTACATCTTTGAAACTGTGTACGGAACTGAAGATGAGTCCCTATCTCTTGGGTGAGTGAATGTTGTTTTAGGCCACATCAACAATTTTGCAGTTCTTCTCAGAAATAATCAATGGAAACAAAGGTTCAACTAAAATTGGTGTTTTTTTAGGCCGCTAAAAAAGATCGTGGGAAAGTACCTATCTAAATCCTTAAGACTGTGTTTGTGACGGGGATGGAACTAACTACCCAAGAACTGGAGAAGCTATTGTGACGATGTTATTGGAGGGATTACTTACCCAAGACCTGGAGACACATTGCCTGATAGAACTTTTGAGATGTTGCACATTGTACAACACATCACTCACCAATATACAGACATATTGCCTGATAGAACTGTTTAGATGTGGCACATTGTACCACACATAACTCACCCATATACAGACACATTGCCTGATAGAACTAGTCAGATGTTGCACATTGTACCACACATCACCCACCCATATACAGACACATTGGAGACTAGAACTTTTGAGATGTTGCACATTGTACTACACATCACCCACCCATATACCGACACATTGGGGACTAGAACTTTTGAGATGTTGCACATTGTACCACACATCACTCACCAATATACAGACACATTGGAGACTAGAACTTTTGAGATGTTGCACATTGTACCACACATCACTCACCAATATACAGACATATTGAAGACTAGAACTGTTGAGATGTTGCACATTGTACAACACATCACCCACCCATATACAGACACATTTCCTGATAGTAGTGTTATGATGTTGCACATTGTACCACACATCACTCACCCATATACAGACACATTGCCTGATAGAACTATTGAGATGTTGCACATTGTACCACATAACACTCACCCATATACCGACGCAGTTCCGAGTAGAAGGAGGAGGGCTATCATGGTTGCTGAAACAGGTGAGGAACATCAGTCTATCACTCTTCTCATTGTACACCCACAGAACTGTGACCGCCGTGAACATGAGTGTCATAGTAAAATGTCTGCAGTGGTTGTATGCAAGTGTGGTAAAAAAGGGGATGACAGGGTCTGGGTATACACAAGAACTAGCAAGTGTTGACCGTAAACGTGGTGTGAGAAGAGGTGGATGGGTCTGGGTATGTACAAGAACTAGCAAGTGTTGACCGTAAACGTTGATTAGAAGAGGTGGCGGGGTCTGGGTATGTACAAGAACTAGCAAGTGTTGACCGTAAACGTGGTGTTAGAAGAGGTGGCGGGGTCTGGGTATGTACAAGAACTATCAAGTGTTGACCGTAAACGTGGTGTTAGCAGAGGTGGCGGGGTCTGGGTATGTACAAGAACTAGCAAGTGTTGACCGTAAACGTTGTGTTAGAAGAGGTGGATGGGTCTGGGTATGTACAAGAATTAGCAAGTGTTAGGGGAGGTGACAGGGTCTGGGTATATACGAGAACCAGAAAAAGGTTGTATTAACAGTACAATAGTTGTAGGTATGCAAGCATCGAGTTAACATGAAAGGTTTTCTCACTACTTTCATACATTACCTGTTGAAGTGTTCAAGCGGGATCTTCCACTAGAAGTGTTATCTCTTATATAAAGTCTTGCAAAGGGAGTGGTGCAGATGGAGTACCTTAATTAATTCACAGCAGATTTAACACAGCATGTTAGGTAAGGACTCCATGTTTAGATAGAAGAAAATGTTGAATCCCAAACTATGTAGTGGGTCACGTAGGATGTGTACAAGAAGTATCTGGGGATTTATTCTACGCATGTACCCATCGTTATTCCGATATTCCTGTTGTAGAACTATTAGACCCGAGTATCGTCTTGTTGGGGTCTCGTCCCCAGCAACATTGGAGAGGCGACTCAGTGCATCGGGGTGTCAGGCCCGATGCTACCACGTCATCGTATCATGTCTGCGAGGGACGTTGATCATAATACCAAATACCGATTTGTCTGGTCCAGCCTCGGCAATTACACGCCGTCGTCATATATTTAGAATATTGTCGAGTGCGGCGTGAAAAAAACTAAAAGAAAGAGTATCTAAATCAACATTGCTAGAAGCGCTTGTCGTATCTCTAAGACGTGGCCATTCGGTGGCTGAGTTCTGTTGGAAATGCTAGAAAACTGCTTTTTTGGCTTCATTTAATAAATACGAGTCAAAGGACTATAAAAAGAGCATATATTAAAATATCGCGAATTGCCCTAATCTAACCTGTCCTAACTGGCACTGTGATTACGCTCAAAATGTACTTTTACAGGTAAAATGATGATAAACTTAGAAAATATTCGTGTGTTGTCATGCATGTATGAAATGGCCTATAACCTGAGATAATTACCTAACACCTGTCCCCAGGTGATGACCTCACACCGTCCCGTGCATTCTCCCAGGTGCACATGTCACCGAGTTGGGGGTGGTCTCAAAATATTGCTGTTATTGTACTTAATTGACATGTGCGTAGGTAGGGTAGCAATTTAGGATATATATTGCATTAAATTTGCTTGGAAACAAATGACCTCATGATGGAATAGTTAAGAGCTACGAAACGGGATGCGTATTGGAAGGTTGCGGTTTTGGAATCCAGAAGTATTTGTTGTTCTACAGATGATTTCTTGAGGTAGCATTTATCTCCGCTGATGACGTATATGAATCTGTACTTTTGAATGTCGCGTTGTCTTGCCACGAACTCTTTACACTTGGCCAAAATGGGCACAAGAGGGTTGAACTCACAATGTCTGACTGGCGTACGTAACACAACGTAACCGTGTTGTGCCGCCAGCACATATGTCGTGTTCTTATTCCGCCGATTTTTTCTACATGAGTTGAACTTTCGTTTTATATGGTCTGAAACCGACGATGTCATATATTCCTGTATGGTCGCCTTCAGTCTACTCATGGTTTGGGCGACAGTATCTGATTCCCAGACGTTATATTAACTGTCGTTACCCATGACAATGACACTGGCGTTGTTTAAAATGGGGAATAGCTGAAATTCCAACCATTCTATGAACAAATCACCTCCTATAATTTCCTCATGAAATTCATCAGTTTTCTTTTTCGCCTCGAAAACTAGCACACATCCATCAATAAGTCCCATATCATGGGTTGCAGCGTGTAAAACAATGACACGATTACCTTTATCTGATGGTACCATGGGTGCTTTTCCACATGTAGTCAGTGGCATGATTCATCAAGGTAAATTATCTGGACGCCGTGACTGTGATAGTTATAAATGGTTCGGAGATAATGTGACCTCATAAACAGGATGGAATATTTTCCCCTGAAAAGTGCTCCGACATTGCCATGCTCAGTGTATCGAAATTCCATCTCTTGGAGGGCAATAGTTAATGCAGTTGACATTAATTGTATCTTTAATTCCTCCCTGATTCTACTACAAGTCAGGGTTACCTTCTGCTCATAAAGCTTGTACACTATACGCCTAATCACCCTGTATCACAGCTATCTACTATCCTCTTACGTCCCAGTTTTGTTTTTGAGACCACCCCTATACCTGTTTTGTTTTATTTATCATACCGTAGGCTTGATGGTATGAACTGAAAACCCAATAACTTGGGCAGTTCGGTAATTCACCCTATCTGAATTAATAAATGATTTCCCTCTATCTCTCTAAGTGTAAAGAACTTGTATACATTTCCCATTACAGATCGTGTACCATGGTTATGGCTATGCAAGTGTTATGTAACATGCTTCATGGGAGCAATGTTAACAAAACAAACGCATCGTCATTTTGTCATTTTAGAATTTTCTTAAAATTATTTTTGTGTGTGGATTAGATGTTTTATGAAGACTACATTATACTTTCTTTCGAATTTGTCTTCTTTTAACTTGTCGATAGGACTCCTTGTGACTGAAATACTTCAAACCACAGGTAGGGCGATCTGTAGTTACTCCATATTTCAATAACAACTTTCTGTGAAAAATTATATCCTTATTTAACAGGCAAAAAGCAGTTTTCTGCCATTTCCGACCGTACTTTAACAAGTGTTGAAAGCACTCGTGGTGTTAGAGGAGATGACGAGGTTGGGTATATACAAGAACTAGCAAGTATTGACAGTACACGTGGTGTTAGAGGAGGTGACGAGGGCTGGGTATATACAAGAACTAGCAAGTGTTGACAGTACACGTGGTATTAGAGGAGGTGACGAGGGCTGGCTTTATACAAGAACTAGCAAGTATTGACAGTACACGTGGTATTAGAGGAGGTGACGAGGGCTGGCTTTATACAAGAACTAGCAAGTATTGACAGTACACGTTTTGTTAGAGGAGGTGACGAGGGCTAGGTATATACAAAAACTAGTCAAGTGTTGACAGTACACGTGGTGTTAGAGGTGGTGACGAGGGCTGGGTATATACAAGAACTGGCAAGTGTTGACAGTACACGTGGCGTTAGAGGAGGTGACGAGGTCTTGGTATATACAAGAACTAGGAAGTGTTGAAAGCACACGTGGTATAAGAGGTGGTGACGATGTCTGGGTATATACAAGAACTAGCAAGTGTTGACAGTACAGGTGGTGTTAGAGGAGGTTAAGAGGGCTGGGTATATACAAGAACTAGCAAGTGTTGACAGTACACGTGGTATGAGAGGAGGTGAAGAGGTCTGGGTATATACAAGAACTAGACAGTGTTGACAGTACACGTGGTGTTAGAGAAGGTGACGAGGGCTAGGTATATACAAAAACTAGCAAGTGTTGACAGTACACGTGGTGTTAGAGGTGGTGACGAGGGCTGGGTATATACAAGAACTAGCAAGTGTTGACAGTACACGTGGTGTAAGAGTTGGTGACGATGTCTGGGTATATACAAGAACTAGCAAGTGTTGACAGCTAACGTTGTGTTGGAGATGGTGACGAGGGCTGGGTATAAACAAGAACAAGCAATTGTTCACAGTACACGTGGTATTAAAGGAGGAGACGAGGTCTGGGTATATACAAGAACTAGCAAGTGTTAACAGGACAGGTTGTAAGAAGGGATGACGAGGTCTTGGTATATACAAGAACTAAGATGTGTTGACAGTACACTTGGTATTAGAGGAGGTGACGAGGGCTGGGTATATACAAGAACTAGCAAGTGATGACAGTTCACGTGGTATTAGAGGAGGTGACGAGGGCTGGGTATATACAAGAACTAGCAAGTGTTAACAGGACAGGTTGTTAGAAGGGATGACGAGGTCTGGGTATATACAAGAACTAGCAAGTGTTGACAGCACACGTGGTGTAAGAGGTGGTGACGATGTCTGGGTATATACAAGAACTAGCAAGTGTTGACAGCTAACGTGGTGTTGGAGATGGTGACGAGGGCTGGGTATATACAAGAACTAGCAAGTGTGGACAGTACACGTGGTATTAAAGGAGGTGACGAGGGTTGGTTTTATACAAGAACTAGCAAGTATTGACAGTACAGGTGGTGTTAGAGGTGATGACGAGGGTTGGGTATATACAAGAACTAGAAAGTGTTCACAGTACAGGTGGTGTTAGAGAAGGTGACGAGGCCTAGGTATATACAAAAACTAGCAAGTGTTGACAGTACACGTGGTGTTAGAGGTGGTGACGAGGGCTGGGTATAAACAAGAACAAGCAATTGTTCACAGTACAGGTGGTGTTAGGAGAGGTGACGAGGGCTGGGTATATACAAGAACTAGCAAGTGTTAACAGGACAGGTTGTTAGAAGGGATGACGAGGTCTTGGTATATACAAGAACTAGCAAGTGTTGACAGTACACTTGGTATTAGAGGAGGTGACGAGGGCTGGGTATATACAAGAACTAGCAAGTGTTGACAGCTAACGTGGTGTTGGAGATGGTGACGAGGGCTGGGTATATACAAGAACTAGCAAGTGTGGACATAACACGTGGTATGAGAGGAGGTGACGAGAGCTGGGTACATACAAGAACTAGCAAGTGTTGATAGTACACGTGGTATAAGTGGAGGTGACGAGGGCTGTGTATATACAAGAACTAGCAAGTGTTGACAGTACAGGTGGTGTAAGAGTTGGTGACGATGTCTGGGTATATACAAGAACTAGCAAGTGTTGACAGTACACGTGGTATTAAAGGAGGTGACGAGGGTTGGTTTTATACAAGAACTAGCAAGTATTGACAGTACACGTGGTGTTAGAGGTGATGACGAGGGTTGGGTATATACAAGAACTAGAAAGTGTTCACAGTACAGGTGGTGTTAGAGAAGGTGACGAGGCCTAGGTATATACAAAAACTAGCAAGTGTTGACAGTACACGTGGTGTTAGAGGTGGTGACGAGGGCTGGGTATAAACAAGAACAAGCAATTGTTCACAGTACAGGTGGTGTTAGAGGAGGTGACGAGGGCTGGGTATATACAAGAACTAGCAAGTGTTAACAGGACAGGTTGTTTGAAGGGATGACGAGGTCTTGGTATATACAAGAACTAGCAAGTGTTGAGAGTACACTTGGTATTAGAGGAGGTGACGAGGGCTGGGTATATACAAGAACTAGCAAGTGTTGACAGCTAACGTGGTGTTGGAGATGGTGACGAGGGCTGGGTATATACAAGAACTAGCAAGTGTGGACATAACACGTGGTATGAGAGGAGGTGACGAGAGCTGGGTACATACAAGAACTAGCAAGTGTTGATAGTACACGTGGTATAAGTGGAGGTGACGAGGGCTGTGTATATACAAGAACTAGCAAGTGTTGACAGTACAGGTGGTGTTAGAGGAGGTGACGAGTTCTTGGTATATACAAGGAGGTGACGAGGCCTGGGTATATACAAGAACTAGCAAGTGTTGACAGTACAGGTGGTGTTAGAGGAGGTGACGAGTTCTTGGTATATACAAGGAGGTGACGAGGTCTGGGTATATACAAGAACTAGCAAGTGCTGACAGTACAGGTGGTGTTAGAGGAGGTGACGAGTTCTTGGTATATACAAGGAGGTGACGAGGTCTGGGTATGTACAAGAACTAGCAAGTGCTGACAGTACACGTGGTGCTGGAGGTGGTGACGAGGGATGGGTATATACAAGAACTAGCAAGTGTTGACAGCTAACGTGGTGTTGGAGATGGTGACGAGGGCTGGGTATATACAAGAACTAGCAAGTGTGGACAGTACATGTGGTATTAGAGGAGGTGACGAGAGCTGGGTATATACAAGAACTAGCAAGTGTTGATAGTACACGTGGTATTAGAGGAGGTGACGAGGGTTGTGTATATACAAGAACTAGCAAGTGTTGACAGTACAGGTGGGGTTAGAGGAGGTGACGAGTTCTTGGTATATACAAGGAGGTGACGAGGTCTGGGTATATACAAGAACTAGCAAGTGTTGACAGTACAGGTGGTGTTAGAGGAGGTGGCGAGTTCTTGGTATATACAAGGAGGTGACGAGGTCTGGGTATGTACAAGAACTAGCAAGTGTTGACAGTACAGGTGGTGTTAGAGGAGGTGACGAGTTCCTGGTATATACAAGGAGGTGACGAGGTCTGGGTATATACAAATAATAGCAAGTGTTGACAGTAGAGGTGGTGTTAGAGGAGGTAACGAGTTCTTGGTATATACAAGGAGGTGACGAGGTCTGGGTATGTACAAGAACTAGCAAGTGTTGACAGTACACGTGGTGCTGGAGGTGGTGACGAGGGATGGGTATATACAAGAACTAGCAAGTGTTGACAGTACAGGTGGTGTTAGAGGAGGTGACGAGTTCCTGGTATATACAAGGAGGTGACGAGGTCTGGGTATATACAAATAATAGCAAGTGTTGACAGTAGAGGTGGTGTTAGAGGAGGTAACGAGTTCTTGGTATATACAAGGAGGTGACGAGGTCTGGGTATGTACAAGAACTAGCAAGTGTTGACAGTACAGGTGGTGTTAGAGGAGGTGACGAGTTCCTGGTATATACAAGGAGGTGACGAGGTCTGGGTATATACAAATAATAGCAAGTGTTTACAGTAGAGGTGGTGTTAGAGGAGGTAACGAGTTCTTGGTATATACAAGGAGGTGACGAGGTCTGGGTATGTACAAGAACTAGCAAGTGTTGACAGTACACGTGGTGCTGGAGGTGGTGACGAGGGATGGGTATATACAAGAACTAGCAAGTGTTGACAGTACAGGTGGTGTTAGAGGAGGTGACGAGTTCCTTGTATATACAAGGAGGTGACGAGGTCTGGGTATATACAAGAACTAGCAAGTGTTGACAGTACAGGTGGTGTTAGAGGAGGTGACGAGTTCTTGGTATATACAAGGAGGTGACGAGGTCTGGGTATGTACAAGAACTAGCAAGTGTTGACAGTACACGTGGTGCTGGAGGTGATGACGAGGGATGGGTATATACAAGAACTAGCAAATGTTGACAGTACACGTGGTGCTGGAGGTGGTCACGACTGCCAGGCATGTACTTCGACGTGAAAAGATTACATTAGATTACACTGGAAGTATTATCTCTTATGAAATGTGTTGGAAAGGAATGCTGCGCAGCCTACTCTAGTTCACAGCTGTTTGATTGCCTCACACACTGTCGCGAGCAGAGGTCATGGACTACATGTTTAGATAAAAGCAAATGTTGAAACACCATCTTTGTAGTGTGGGACACGAAACGTGATTTTGGAGGATGATGTGAAGCTTCTGTATATACAAGACGTGTCGCATGTACACATCGTTATTCCGATACATTGAGTGAGTGAGTGAGTTGGGTTTAATGCCGCTTTTAACAGTATTCCAGTTATATCACGGCGTGTCAGCTTAAGGTGGGAGGAAAGCCCGAAGTGATGCAGGTCTCAGACGTTTACCCCTTCGGTGAAACCGACGAGCACAGGTATGGTGCTGACAAACCTCGGGGCGAACCGGGATTCGAACTCACAATCATAGGTTTCTGGCTTGCCCAAGGATCGCAACTCTGCACAGCGAATCGCAGCGCCTTAGACGACTGGGCCACCCGTGCCCCCTGATACACTGAGTGAGATTTCTCAGTTCGCTATACACGTCACTAATTAGTGATAGATGGGATTTTCGGTCATCAGATATCAGTTCGCTGTATCCGTTAGTTCGCTGTAGAAAGTTCGTTATATACGTAAATTTTATATGATATTATATAGGAGATAAATCGGGGATTTTGTAACAGTTTGTTGTATCCGTTTGTTCGCTATATCCGTTTGTTCGCAATATCCGTGTTCTAATGTATTCCTACTGCATCACTATAAGACCTGAGTATTATAGGCCTAGTTATCGTCCCGTTCGGATTTCGTCCCACGCAACATTGGAGAGGCGACAAAATGGATCGGGGTGTCAGGCTCGGTGATTTGGTTGATACCATGTCATCGTATCCTGTCTGCGAGGACGTTGATCATAATATCAAATACCGATGCTCATGATGTCAATCACTGGCTTGTCTGGTCCAGATTCGACCATTACAGACCCCCTTCATAGACTTAGAGTATTGACGAGTGCGGCGCTAAACAGGCAAACAAACTAAAACAAAGAGAACTAAATCAACATTGCTAGAAGCGCTCGTTATATCTCTAAGACGTGTCCAGTCTGTGAAGTGTTGGCTGCAGATGTAGTTGGTGTCATGATGAGGTTGTGTTGTGGATGCAGGTCATCCTCAATTATCCAGGGTACTATATATCCATCCTTTGTGATATATACCCTGGACCCATTCACCATCAACGTTTCGTTTCGGAAGTGACGTCACCATATCAATCTCTCGTATCACAAATCGGCACATCATTTTTCTCTCTTATGAGAGTAATTTGATTGGAGAGATATTTTTAGTGTCATTGTAGGATATATCCAACTAGATGGAGATATAATACACGCTTTAAGTAGCTTTAAGTTAAACATAATAGAACTTATCGTTGTACCCACGGAAGAATGTGTACTCGACAAATATACTGAACCGCAAAGGAAACGTCACCATGGATAGATATATGAGAAACCTCGTTTGTCCAAACACTGTAAACATACTTTGAGACATATTTAAAAGATGAAACTTGGCAAAACTGATCATCAAGGTTGAAATTAATGTCTCAAATGTTCTTAGAGTGAAACACAACACTAGTCTCTGAGAAGATGGCCTCACAAGTCAGTATCTCGTGTGTCCGCCATGTGTATTGATGACTGCCGTGCAACGTCGATACATGGAATGGTTGAGGCGGTTGATGAAGGCCATAGGCACTTGAGCCCACACTCTGAGGAACGCCTGACGCAGTTCAGCTGCAGTTGTCGGCCTTGGTCGGACGTCATTCAGCCGTCTTTGAAGCTCGTCCCACAGGTGCTCAATTGGATTTAAGTCGGGACTGATGGCAGACCGCTGCATGGTTTTGATGCCATTCTGCTGGAGAAAGTCTCTTGCTACTCTCGCAGTGTGGGCACGGGCGTTGTTATGCTGAAACTCGTGGTTGCGGCGACGTGCGAAATGAGGTATGGCGTGTGGTCTCAAGACTTGATCAATGTACCGAGCTGCTGTGACACCATTGCCTCTCCCTGGACCGTTGTTCTGGAAGACCACAGGGCCGACCTTCTGTGCAAGACCAATTCCACTCCACACCATGATGCTCTGACCACCCCACGAGCCTCTCTCAACAACACAGCGTCGCCAGACTCCATCTCTGCCATCTGCTGTTGAGATACAGTAACGACTGTCGTCTGAGAAGAGGACTCTTCTCCATTGCTGGTGGCGCCAATGCTGGTGCTGTGTTGCCCACTGAAGACGGTCCCGGCGATGACGTGGTGTCAGAATGGGTCCTCGGTGTGACCTGTGACAGTGGAGGTGTCTGCTCGTCAATCGTCGACGCACGGTGTCCGCAATAATGTGTCGCTGGTGTGTCCCCATGGTCTGTCGAGCAGTTTCCGCAGCAGTAACAAAGCGATCTTGAAGATGCTGTCGTACAATCTGACGATCCTGACGTCGGGCGGTGACTCTTGGTCTTCCACTACGCGGTCGGTCATCTGTTGTGTTGGTGGTCTGGTACCGTTGCTGGAGCCTGTATATGGTCCTTACGTGGACTTGAAATGTATTGGCTACCAAGGTCTTGGTGTCGCTGATTCTCTTGTCAATCTTGGCATGTGGTAGCAATTCAATAACGAACCAATGTTATCCGATCTGGCTGGATTTTTATTGGGCAAGAAATGGGGGAACGCATGTGCATTTCAGTTTGCACGGAACTCACGTTACCATGACCGTTGCCGTGATGCGTTTGGGCGATCGGTTTTATTGTCATCTGCTTTGTATTTTTATCATCAATTTCATTTTTCCGGACAAGGTAATGTTAAATTTTAAAAAATAAAAAATTACCCAGATATTTAAATGACAACTTTTCATGCAATGTTACTTGGGGTGACGTTTCTTTTCCGGTTCAGTATATTAATGTTAAATATTCGTCAAAATGATATATAATCAATATTTACGGACCCTGCACTGTCATCAGTGTTATAAACAAATCTCAGCTGTGTGTAGGTCTCTGGCTATTCCCATGTTACCAGAAACTAATCATCATGAAGTCTTTGGTCAAAACTTGATCCTGGACCAGGCAACAGGAATTAACGGAGTGTCACTATCTCACATGGACTATCTCTGTGTGTTACTAGTTACTTCAACCAATGTCATTTATAAGCAATAGGCCGTGACCATGATAACTGTGTAATGGGTCATAAAAGCTTCACTTAGAACGTGATCGCAGTCTGTACTGCCGGGTCGAACTATCGCATCCCCACCTTGAGCGTTCTATGTAGAAACCATGAGTTGTGAGTGTGTGTGAGTGTGAGGGTGTGTGTGTGAGTGTGTGTGTGCGTGCGTGCGCACGCGTGTATGTGTGAGTGTGTGTGTGTGCGTGCGTTCGCACGCGTGTATGTGTGAGTGTGTGTATGTGTGTTTGTTAGTTAATGTGAGTGTGTGTGTATGTGATAGTGTGTATGAGTGTGTGAGTATGTGTGAATGTATGTGTGTATGTGTGTGTGCGTGTGAGTGAGTGTGTGTATGTGCGTGCGTGCGCACGCGTGTATGTGTGAGTGTGTGTGTGAGTGTGTATGTGTGTGTGCGTGCGTGCGCACGCGTGTATGTGTGAGTGTGTGTATGTGACGTGTGTGTGAGTGTGTCTGAGTGGGAGTGTGTTTGTGTGTTAGTGTGTGTGTGTACGGCGTGTGAGTGCAAGCGTAATTTAGTATGTCTGTGTGTTAGTGTGTGTGTGTGAGTGAGTGAGTCTGTGTGTGTTAGTGTTAGTAAGTGTGTTGGTGTGTTTGTTATTGATACGCATCCTGAAAACCTCCACACTTTGTAGAGTGTGTTGTCATAAATCCAAAACATGGAAGTATTGTAATTCTGATTTATAAAAAAACCCACAATTGGTGGCTTTCATTGTAGTATGTAAATGTTTTCTCATGTCCTATCTACGCAGATCCAGTGGTCCAAATATAGGGCCCTCACAACACCGGACCTTCGCACGTCATCAGCTCATCTTCATAGTCGAGCAACACAGTGGGACCCCTCCTACCCACTCTGACAAACAAAACACATTTGGAATGTCGATCACGATGTTTTATTTCACAGCGGACATCAGTTGGCGTGAGCTGTAACACAGTTGGTGTAGAGCTGAAACATACGAAGTGTTAACACGTCTCATAGTGACATAGTGAGTGGTTCACGCCTCTCCCAGACATATGGGTGGGGGAAGAGAGGGGGAGGGGGTTACTTGGGTTCATGGAAAAGTTACACGGAGAAAGTGGGGGGTCGGCATGAAAAAATAATAGTTTTTTTCAAATAATGTGGTAGAAATTTGAACATTTTGTGGGTACTGGTCATTAATTATAGGACGGGGTCATAAACAAATGTTACATTTGGGAAGGGGGTGGGGTTTGTGGGGGTAGTGTGTGTGTGCGGGGAGCGGGAGGGGGGGGGGGGGGGGGGGTTGAGGGTTGAGACACTATGATACTAGAGGATGCGCCCGTCATGGTTTATTCCCCCTGCAGTGTTTTATTGTACGATAACCAACCCCCACTCGTCGTATGTTTCTTAAATACGTTTTAATAAAACATATTCCTAAATGAAAATCGTTGTACTTTGTTATTCAATCTGTTGTGAAGTAATCATGAACGATGTATCTGGATCCAATGTGCTGAAAAGAATCCTTTTACCGGACACCTTCGCCATTTTGTCAGAGATGTATACGAGATATATCCTTAACCCTTGAAGATCCGGGGTAGAATAGGTCTTCAGCAACCCATGCTTGCCGTAAAAAGCGATTATGCTTGTCGTGAAAGGCGACTAACGGGATCGGGTGGTCAGGCTCGCTGACGTGGTTGCTACATGTCATCGATCGTGCATCGATGCTCATGATATTAATCACTGGATTGTCTG
Organism: Haliotis rufescens; assembly: GCF_023055435.1. Taxonomy (NCBI): domain Eukaryota; kingdom Metazoa; phylum Mollusca; class Gastropoda; order Lepetellida; family Haliotidae; genus Haliotis; species Haliotis rufescens. Next base: position 1,058,626 of record NW_025964393.1, on the reverse strand, counting down.
GTCCAGATTCGGTCATTTACAGACCACCGTCATATAGCTGGAATATTGCTGAGAGCGGCGTTAAACAACAAACAAACATGCCAGCGGGACAGAAAGCAGAATGAAAAGTAATGCATGACCATATATTGTCGTTCAATTTATTTATTTTTGCTGAGTGCGGCGTTAAACAACAAACCAACCAACCAACTTGGTGACGGAATTTCAGTTGCCATTCGTAAGTAAATGACGTTTTGGTTACCAAAGTTACCAAAATGACTACCTGTTGGTTGAGGTGTGGCCTCCTTGGTTGTAATTTATCAGATTGTTGCACACCATTATGGAATTTCTATTTTCAGGTCATTTTCGACGTTAGGTTTTAATTGTCGATGTTTATGATTGCCTTTTGATATTTATTTTGGATTTGTTATTACATTAAACCTAGATACACTCAGAGTTGACTTATCTGCTTCAAATAAACTTGGCAGACAGGTGATGATTGATCATTAAAATGTTTTATAGGTGTTCGGGCATCTAGGCCCATTTACACCTTGCCCATAATAAAGGTTTGCTAAGTACCTAGATCTTTTATAAAGTATCAATACTGCCACACGCTTTAATGTAAGCGAGAATGACATTCTGAATTGGTGAACAATATTCCTAGAACATAAAATACCAGACAATGAGAAGTCAATATTGAGAACTGTTAGAGACTCCACCATTGCCTTACGCTGATTAACATACTGTTGGTAATACAAAATGAGCTACATTATCAAGCTGATTACACACTGTACAATGTGCAGAAATGTCTTTATCAATAGCATTTAGATAAGCTCCAAGACCACAATGCCCAAGACGAAGTCTGGTTAAGAGAACATCCTCTCTCTGATTATTTCTAGTTATGTGTAATTTAGTGACAAAAGGATCGATGCCAAAGAGAATACGTCCTTTTAAAGGAAGATGCCCATCTCGGCTGCCATTTTGTTTTAGCATGGGTCATACTGACGGTGCCTAACTCTTCAGAAGAAGGTAAAATTGTTGGCAGATAGGTATCAGGGTATCACTCAAAAATGTATTGTTACATGACTTACGTTCATCATGTAGGTCCTGAACTCTGCGATCGAGATTTCCCCATTTCCTGCAATACATAAACCGTTGTCAAGGGTTACAGAGAGGGGAGACAACTCATATGTTCAGCCATTCCATCTGTTTTAGAGACTGTCAAGGCCAAAGTTTTCACATTTTCTGAAACTGGCGACAAAGTGAGAAACAATGAAGGACTATTTGTGTCCTGTGTTTTCATTTGAAGAAACCGAAATTTACGAATTAGGGGGTAAAGACACGAAGCCGAACTGCTTTGGAAAGGTGGAATCTGATTGGATCAAGAACCTACAAATCCTTCACTTTGATTGGGCGTTAAGTACCTCAAGATTCATGTAATGTGACCTGTTATGGGTGTGTTCGCAGATCTACACGCAGAGAGGTATTGTCCCCCCCCCCCTTCCTGTAACATAAAAGAGACATGAATGCACACCCACCGTCAGTGTCGAGATTTTTTGACCAAGCGACGAGGTCACTGTCGGTCAGACGCATGTCGTTGTTCATGTCGAAATTTTGGAAGAGGTAGCCGACAAAGTCGCGAACGTCGAGGTAGTGCCGATGCCATTGTAATGTAAACTCACTCTCTGTGATATTGCCGTTTTCTGAAACAACATAATGTTTTCGTTAAACCTAAGGCATAATTATCTTTCAAATATTTTCTGCACCAATATTATTCACTCATGATGCGTTCTGTGCTAAGTTAGTGTAAGAGAGAGAGAGAGCGAGAGCGAGAGAGAGAGAGAGAGAGAGAGAGAGAGAGAGAGAGAGAGAGAGAGAGAGAGAGAGTTGGTGACTAAGGAAGCTACGGTGTCGAATGGGGCCAGGGTATTTATCATTATGCATGTACAAATATCATACACTTGAATTCTTGTCAGACACAGAATACTGCTTCAAGGCACACAATGTCCTTTTACAACATACTATCAAGCATTTCCAGCAAACAGGTTTGTTTTGTGTAAAATTATATTATATTACCCATACGGGTCGAAGGATCGTGTGTAAACGCCTTCCGATAATTGCACATGTGCATTCAGCGATTCTCAATGTTGGGTGTTCATTTGAAGCCATAATACGTCACAACGCTTTACTGTTGAGTAAAAGCCGATATAACGTCATCCATTGTTCATCGCGACACACATTGATTACATCACGTCATCTGAACAGTAGGCATCCTTCAGTGAAGTGTACCTGCGATAAAGTACACTTTTTGAATTACGTCATAATGGACTGACGTCATGGCGCTGTTCAAGTTCCATCCTTGGTAACACCGTTCTTTCATTATTGTCATGCAAGATGGCGCATCCACGTCATAAACTTTACATTTTAAAACTAATCCCATATATGATATATAACGGACAAATGTATCAGAGAAGGTAATTTTTAATCATTTATGTCCAAAGAAGGATTTTAATTAACGGCGGTAACTATAGTTTGTTCCAAGCACCTACGGTATTCGGTAATAACATCAACAGTTTAAATCATAAGTCCCAAGCACGAGAATCTGATGATGGCACACAAGTTCAGTAGCGTGTATGGACACCATGTGCGTTGACAACTGCCACACAACGCCTCCGCATGGACCTTGTGATTCTTGTGAACACGAAGACGACGCCATTGTTGCTGCAAAATGGTGCCAAGATCTTGCAAATTCTGTGGTTGGTTCTGGAGAGTGCGCAGACTTCTGCCAAGACCATCCCAGACGTGTTCGATGGGATTGAGGTCGGGAGACCTTGACTCCCCCATTCGTAAGGAAATTCCTTGTCAAAATTGCTGTGTGGGGTCTGGCATTGTCATGTTGGAAGATCAAACCTGGTCCATGTGCTGCCATAAAAGGCAGAAGTTCGGGTGCCAGTACCTGGTCGCGGTAAGCAGCAGCGTTGAGGTTTCCACGGATGACAAGAAGCCTGGAACGTGCATTGCCACAGAAAGCACCCCACACCATGACACTTCCGCCTCGAAATCTGTCAACTTCCTGTACACAACACTGGGCGTAACGTTCATGACGGCGCCTCCACACCCTCGCCCTACCATCAGCAAATCGAAGATTAAATCGGGATTCATCACTGAAGACGACTTGATTCCAATTCCTCTGAGTCCATCGTAAGTGCCGCTGTGCCCACAACTGAGGTTGACGTCTGTGTAATGCAGTATGGCCGTAGTGCTTGAAGGTGAGCAGTTCTCAGACGGTTTCGAACAGTTTGCGCTAAACCCCTAAACAGTTCATTTCTGGTTGATGTAGCCGTCAAAAATCGGTTACGGAGGTGACGTAAGACAATCTGACGATCCTCTGCATGTGACGTCACACGTGGTCAACCTGGCCGAGGGCGATCAGCGGTGGTACCCGTTTGCTGTAGACGCGTCTGTAAATCATGAACAGTCCGTCGACTACAACGGTTAATTTATTACCCATCGTCCTTGAGACTTCAGCTACGGACGTTCCCGTCTGCAACATGCCAATGGCACGTTCACGTTGCACATTTGAAAGGCGTGGCATGACAAATGGCCGTAAAGACTTTTGTTTTCTTGTGTTTTTCTTTTTTTTGTTAATGACTGCTAAGAAGTATGGCTGAAAACACGTGCGGTATTATGGCCACGTGACCAGTTGCACGTGAAAAAACACTTTTGCCATGATGATTTTGATCGATTCACCTGCACCTGTGTTATCTGAAGACAATACGTGGCCATTACTGTTTAAATACACAATAAGGGCCAACAATGATAACTGGTCAAAATGTTAAAATTTTAGGATTGTGAGTGAGTGAGTGAGTTTGATTTTACGCCGCTTTTAGCAATATTCCAGCAATATCACGGAGGGGGACACCAGAAATGGGCTTCACACATTGCACCCATGTCGGGAATCGAACCCGGGTCTTCAGCGTGACGAGCAAACGCTTTAACCACCAGGCTACACGACCGCCCCTTAGGATTGTGAAGTTTGTAATTTGGTTCAGTATATTTGAATAATATTACGTGGGAAGAAATATGTCAAGATGATGTCAGTCATATATCATGCCGCAGGCATCTCCCAAACATACATACACCATTGTGCCCGTGCCAAAGCAGTTTGAAACTGTCCGAGGCGGGCGTTGGTGCTCTAGGAATTATGTCTGTCTCTGGGTAAGGGAAAGAGCATCTTCACGAGGCAAGTGAGTTAACTGACTATAAAAGTCCAGTTTCCACCCTTGCCGAACTGGGCTGCAGGTGTAGAGTTATATTTTGGCTGGACTAACGTGCCTATGCATAGTCCAATCAAAATCGCGCACCGAAATCGAAAACCGGTTCGTAAACTGTCATGCAGATTTTGTGTCGATTGCAGGATTTGCACAGCATGTGCACCGTCAACTCGTTGTCAAACAGATATTTTCCAAATCTTTTCAAGTTTTCAATCAAGGTCCTCACGTGATTCGATGTACTTCGCGATGTAAGACTCGTTTGATCACAATATAGATCTTGATTGTCGATCATATCCTCTTGACTGGGCGCCGCCATTTTGTTTGAAGCAAACGCAAGTGATACGAGAGGTGGAATCTGATTGATCCATAGGAGAGGCATAGAAGGGACATAACTCGTAACAGCCACTGGTGACGCTAGGATCGTGCCCAGGAATTCCAGCCTGATTCGGCAAGGGTTTTAACTGGACTTTTAAAGTCAGTTAACTCTCTTGCCTCGGGAAGATGCTGAATGAGCAATCCTTGATAGGTTTCATAACCACCTGTTAGTCAGCATACGGCATTTAGCAACATACTAAAGTCAAGCAAAACGGCCGCTGTTGGAGTCACGTGATTAAATTGAAGCAAATTAATATGAAAACTTAAATTTAAAAATTCCACTTATTGTTGTATAAGATTATGGGTAAACAAACAATGTAATATGACCTATTCAAATAATAAAACATCCCATTTTAGTGGTGTATTATTATGTCTCAAACGTAAAATATGCCTCTTAACGTGAGGGTGCAGGCAATTAGGTGGAAGAGCCCGACAATGAGACCTGTTCGAGGATTTTAAGTTTACGTAACTGGTCATTACAGATTTGATTTTAAACCCAGCTTCAATATAACATGAGGTTAGTCTTAAAGTCGGCCTCTTTGAAAAGTAATAAAGTTTGCTCTACCCCCATGTGTTGTGTAATAAAGTATTGTTTTGCCCTGAACTATCATGACGTCAAAGCTCACTGACGCAAGCAGCAAAACTATACTTTATACACTACACATGGGGTAGAGCAGTCTTTATTCTTAATTATATTTCTATTATCTACTCAAGACTCAGAATTATCTGTTTCTCGTAGCTCGTTGATTATTCTCTAAATATCCAGACTATCAAATGGCCAGTCCCTTCTTGAGATGCGATCAACATTGGCAAAATACAGTCTTGGGTCCCTTGCCGTTATTCGAGGGTTTACGGTACTGCCCCTACTAGGAAATAGGATGTCAAATTGACTGATTGATGACGATTTAGGTAAGACATGGTTGATGGAAACTATATTTGTTACCAATATGCCAACTGTATCAAAATGGCCTGAAAATAATCGAGGGTCAGGTATGGAATCCAAGAAGGGACATTGTCGCATTGTCGCCCTCAGGGAAACAAGCGAAAAGTATTAAAATTAACCAAAGCGCAACAATGCGACAACGCGACAACGCGACATTTTGGCCATTTGTTGCATTGTCGCGCTTTGAATGATATTTTTTATATTACCAAAGGGCGATTACGTCCCTTTAAAGATTTCATATTCAGGCAAACCAATGACAGAAAGCTTGAGCAACGACGCGAAATTGGCCATGGCACCGAGCTTAACCACGCGATGAACTTCAATCGGTAAGAGGCGACTATCGGGATCGGGTGGTCAGACTTGCTGACTTGCTTGATGCAGGTCATCCAAATTGTGTGGATCGATGCTCATGATATCAATCACTGGATTGTCTGCTCCAGACTCGATTATTTACAGACCGCCGTCATATAGCAGGAATATTGCCGAGTGCGACGTAAAACAACAAATCAACCGACACTTCAGTCGACTCTTGCAACAAGCATAGGTTACAGGGCACCGATTCTTATCATAATGATTATCCTACTGTCAACGTCATATCCGGCGACGAAGTGCTGGACCTCGGTTGGCTCCACAATGCCGTCGCCATCTTTGTCAATGTCGGAGATGACGTTGCTGACCACCTGGCTCGACAGTAGATCGTCATGATTGGTGTGGATGCAGGAGTGGTTGTGGCCATGTTTTCTGCAGGCAGAAAAGCCCCCGATAAGTTGGGGCTTCTTTCAAAATTATTCCAGTTCTAAAGTGGGCTGGAGGAAATGTGAATGCAAACGTGCCCAAGACGTTTCCCACGAACGGGTAATGGTGCGGACAACCAACTGCATCTGATCTGATATACTAGTTTATACCACCCACCCATAAACTGCACCTGATCTGATAAATAATTAAGACAATGTACCCATAAACTGCATCTGATCTGATATACTAGTTTATACCATCCACCCATTAACTGCACCTGATCTGATAAATGATTTAGACAATGTACCGATAAACGGCACCTGATCTGATATACTAGTTTATACCATCCACCCATAAACTGCACCTGATCTGATAAATGATTTAGACAATGTACCCATAAACTGCACCTGATCTGATATACTAGTTTATACCACTTACCAATAAACTGCACCTGATCTGATATACTAGTTTATCATCTAAAACTGGCTCCCACAGGAGATATCTCTTGGATGAGATCAAGCGATATCTACACTTTAGATATCGCTGCAATGAAATTACATCACAATGCTTTGCAGACCATTGTGACATCACTGGTTACCATGACGTCACAATCAAATGACATCACTAATGGCTCTGCTACTGAAGCTGTTTGCATTACTTTTTATACCGAAGACACTGCTAATTACTGTCTACAAATTGAAAAAGTTGAAAGAATGATGATAAATAAAATATTACCCTCGTGTCTTTTGATATCAAATATATCAACACTCGTTGATAAAAGTGGCAAATATCCTCGGCAAGCCTCGGACGTTTTCCACTTTTATCAACTCGTGTTGATATATTTGATATCAAAAGACACTCGGGTGAGATTCTCTATTTATACCACTTACCCATAAACTGCACCTGATCTGATATACTAGTTTATACCACTTACACATAAACTGCATCTTATCTGACATACTAGTTCAGACAATGTACCCATAAACTGCACCTGACCTGATATACCAGTTTATACCACCCATAAACTGCATCTGACCAGATAATCCAGCATATACCACGCACCTACAAGCGGCATCTGATATGCTAGCTTATACCAGTCATCTATAAACTGCATCTCATATGAGATATAGCTTATACCACACGCAGATAAACTGCATCTGATCTGATATTCTATAGCTTATACCACTCACCCATAAACTGCTACAGATCCGATTAGAACAAGGAAAGCTATCATGATTCTGAAAAATAATAAAATGGAGTTTGAGTTTGAACATTATTTATAGTAAATGGAACAGATTCATAGCATCCAGTACACCTGGTGTTGGGGGAGTTTGATAGCGCCTAGTAGATACAGAAGGTAACAGGTCTGGACAGCGCACCTGGTGTTGGGGAGTTTGATAGCGCCTTGTAGATACAGAAGGGGAGTTTGATAGCGCCCAGTTGATACAGAAGGTAACAGGTCTGGACAGCGCACCTGGTGTTGGGGGAGTTTGATAGCGCCTAGTAGTTACAGAAGGTAACAGGTCTGGACATAGCACCTGGTGTTGGGGAGTTTGACAGCGCCCAGTTGATACAGAAGGTAACAGGTCTGGACATAGCACCTGGCGTTGGGGAATTTGATAGCGCCCAGTAGATACAGAAGGTAACAGGTCTGGACATAGCACCAGGTGTTAGGGAGTTTGATAGCGCCTAGTAGATACAGAAGGTAACAGGTCTGGACAGCGCACCTGGTGTTGGGGAGTTTGACAGCGCCTGGTAGATACAGAAGGTAACAGGTCTGGACAGCGCACCTGGTGTTGGGGAGTTTGATAGCGCCTGGTAGATACAGAAGGTAACAGGTCTGGACAGCGCACCTGGTGTTGGAGAGTTTGATAGCGCCCAGTAGATACAGAAGGTAACAGGTCTGGACAGAGCACCTGGTGTTGGGTGAGTTTGATAGCGCCTGGTAGATACAGACGGTAACAGATCTGGACAGCGCACCTGGTGTTGGGGGAGTTTGATAGCGCCTAGTAGATACTGCCCTTTATATGATGATGTGAGAGAGATATTTAGAGATTCGTTAGATACAACTATCCTACCTTACCAACTGAACCGTGAAGATCCGGGGTAGAATGGGTCTTCAGCAACCCATGCTTGCCGTAAAAGGCGACTATGCTTGTCGTAAGAGGCGACTAACGGGATCGAGTGGTCAGGCTCGCTGACTTGGTTGATGCATGTCATCGATCCCAATTGTGTTGATCGATGCTCATGATGTCAATTACTTGATTGTCTGGTCCAGACTCGATCATTTACAGACCGCCGTCATATAGAAGGAATATTGCAGAGTGCGGCGTTAAACAAGAAACAAACAAACAAACAAACAAAGGATCACCTGCTGGAGAGGTTTGTCATTAACGATAGGTACAGTAACAGGCAAGCGTTGGTGTTGCACAAAGCAATATTGGCGCTTAGACTGGGCAAGTGGGCCGGAACAGCGCTAAGATGATCGTAACTCCCATACTTTAACATAGGCTTACAATAGTCTTAACGCTAAGATCGCTTTGTGCAAGTGGGCCGGAACAGAACACCTGGGCCCACTTACACAAAGCGATCTTAGCGCTAAGATGATCGTAACTCCCATACTTTAGCATAGGCTTACAATAGTCTTAACGCTAAGATCGCTTTGTGCAAGTGGGCCCTGGTCTCCCTGTGGGGATTCCGGGTTAAATAGGTCTCCATCAACCTATGCTGGTCTTCTCATGGGCATTCCGGGTTAGAATAGGTCCTCAGCAACCCATGCTGGGCCCACTTGCACAAAGCGATTTTAGCGCTAAGATGATCGTAACTCCCATACTTTAGCATAGGCTTACAATAGTCTTAACGCTAAGATCGCTTTGTGCAAGTGGGCCCAGGATGAGGTATTGACAAGAAAAGTTAAGATTCGCCACATAGCGGCATTGAAACATCAGTAACTATACCTGGAGGAGGAGAAGTACAGCTAGTGTTCCACAAGGCTGTCTGGCTGATACTACCGACAAGCGGGCGCGTTACTTCTCATTTAAAGTGTGAAGATGCGAAGGAGTGTCGTTTTAAAAAGTAAACATTTGTGCAGACTTTATACACCTGTGTCTTTCACAGAGTTGTCACTTTAATTTGGATCGCGTTGAAGTCTAAAATATGCGTGTGATAGAGGCAAGGTCACGACAACTATGCAGTGTCACTATTTGAGACGGATCTTCTGTTATTTGGTTCTCCATATATGGAAACATACTCTAAATTTTAGAAACATTTTTTCCCCGTGGGATCTCCACTGATGTTTATCGGATAGAGCGTCGGCCCGAGGAGCGGAAGGTCGGTGATTCAATTCCTAGCACGTCATACCAAAAGATGTTAAACGATGGTACTTGTTGTTATCCTGTCTGGCGCTCGGCATTAAGGGGCTAAGGCAAGGACGTCAGTGTACTGTGTCTGAGTAGGGTATTCATGTTAAACTGCGGCATGGTATCTCAGTGGGCTAGCACTGTAAATCGGCATCAGTCCGGACGAGTACAGCCAGCCACACATACTCAACGCACGCACGCGCGCGAGTGTGTGAATGCACGTGGCTATATACGTGCAATAATCTTGAACGCCATGTCATACCCATTTCACCTCACCTCAACCTTTCCCGCTGAATCAGGTAACAGAACACCTCGGGTCTCTTCCAAGACACATGTAGAAGGAATGGATGACATTCCCACAGCGTCTAAGCTTCAGTATATAAGTGGCGGACATTTCTAAATTTGACCCATTAGTGACAAACATTTGGTCCGATGCAAGTACCTATTTTGACTTGTACCATGTGTTCCCGGGTGAAATAATTGACTTGCCTTTGCATGTGTTTGTGATGGATGTCACCGCTCTACCACTAGGCCACGGAGGCGGTCCTTTAAACAATAAAATTCTTAGATAAAATGTTTTGTATAACAAATCTAACCATCAGTTTTTATTGCACATTTGGGTGTACCTACATATAATAGCAAACAATTAAAAATTACAAACAAATTGTTGATAAAACTGTAAATTATTAGAAATAATACATAACAACATACCACCTTATAACGGTTATCAAATCAAATAGTTGAATTTAAAGTTTTATATATATAATACACATGTATTCACACTAATGGTCTGTCATGCAAGCAAGTTATTTTGGCTGAATGACCTCGAACTTTGGTATCCGAGGGGACCTCTGGGTATTGGCGTCCTTGACTGGATTGGGGTTGATTGACTGCGCTTTTCCGGTTGACCTATTGATGCGCCTCATCACCATGTGCTTCAGTTCCTCGTGGCTCAGAGGGGGAGGCCGGTTTCTTCACTTATCTCATTCATGTCCTCATCTTCCCTACAAATACATGTCAGCATGAGACCCGTGAAGATCCGGGATAGAATAGGTCTTCAGCAACCCCTTTTTGCTCTAAAAGGCGACTATGCTTGTCGTAAGAGGCGACTAACGGGATCGGGTGGTCAGGCTCGCTGATATGGTTGATACATGTCATCGATCCTAAGTGCGTCGATGATCGATGCTCATGATATTAATCACTGGATTGTCTGGTCCAGATTCCATTATTTACAGACCGCCGTCATATAGCTGGAATATTGCCGAGAGCGGCGTTAAACAACAAACAAACAAACAAACAAACAAACATGTCAGCATGACAGAAAAGCAGAATGTAAAACAATGCATGACCACAAATTGTCGTTCAATTTATTTATTTATTTTACATCTTTGAAACTGTGTACGGAACTGAAGATGAGTCCCTATCTCTTGGGTGAGTGAATGTTGTTTTAGGCCACATCAACAATTTTGCAGTTCTTCTCAGAAATAATCAATGGAAACAAAGGTTCAACTAAAATTGGTGTTTTTTTAGGCCGCTAAAAAAGATCGTGGGAAAGTACCTATCTAAATCCTTAAGACTGTGTTTGTGACGGGGATGGAACTAACTACCCAAGAACTGGAGAAGCTATTGTGACGATGTTATTGGAGGGATTACTTACCCAAGACCTGGAGACACATTGCCTGATAGAACTTTTGAGATGTTGCACATTGTACAACACATCACTCACCAATATACAGACATATTGCCTGATAGAACTGTTTAGATGTGGCACATTGTACCACACATAACTCACCCATATACAGACACATTGCCTGATAGAACTAGTCAGATGTTGCACATTGTACCACACATCACCCACCCATATACAGACACATTGGAGACTAGAACTTTTGAGATGTTGCACATTGTACTACACATCACCCACCCATATACCGACACATTGGGGACTAGAACTTTTGAGATGTTGCACATTGTACCACACATCACTCACCAATATACAGACACATGGGAGACTAGAACTTTTGAGATGTTGCACATTGTACCACACATCACTCACCAATATACAGACATATTGAAGACTAGAACTGTTGAGATGTTGCACATTGTACAACACATCACCCACCCATATACAGACACATTTCCTGATAGTAGTGTTATGATGTTGCACATTGTACCACACATCACTCACCCATATACAGACACATTGCCTGATAGAACTATTGAGATGTTGCACATTGTACCACATAACACTCACCCATATACCGACGCAGTTCCGAGTAGAAGGAGGAGGGCTATCATGGTTGCTGAAACAGGTGAGGAACATCAGTCTATCACTCTTCTCATTGTACACCCACAGAACTGTGACCGCCGTGAACATGAGTGTCATAGTAAAATGTCTGCAGTGGTTGTATGCAAGTGTGGTAAAAAAGGGGATGACAGGGTCTGGGTATACACAAGAACTAGCAAGTGTTGACCGTAAACGTGGTGTGAGAAGAGGTGGATGGGTCTGGGTATGTACAAGAACTAGCAAGTGTTGACCGTAAACGTGGTGTTAGCAGAGGTGGCGGGGTCTGGGTATGTACAAGAACTAGCAAGTGTTGACCGTAAACGTTGTGTTAGAAGAGGTGGATGGGTCTGGGTATGTACAAGAATTAGCAAGTGTTAGGGGAGGTGACAGGGTCTGGGTATATACGAGAACCAGAAAAAGGTTGTATTAACAGTACAATAGTTGTAGGTATGCAAGCATCGAGTTAACATGAAAGGTTTTCTCACTACTTTCATACATTACCTGTTGAAGTGTTCAAGCGGGATCTTCCACTAGAAGTGTTATCTCTTATATAAAGTCTTGCAAAGGGAGTGGTGCAGATGGAGTACCTTAATTAATTCACAGCAGATTTAACACAGCATGTTAGGTAAGGACTCCATGTTTAGATAGAAGAAAATGTTGAATCCCAAACTATGTAGTGGGTCACGTAGGATGTGTACAAGAAGTATCTGGGGATTTATTCTACGCATGTACCCATCGTTATTCCGATATTCCTGTTGTAGAACTATTAGACCCGAGTATCGTCTTGTTGGGGTCTCGTCCCCAGCAACATTGGAGAGGCGACTCAGTGCATCGGGGTGTCAGGCCCGATGCTACCACGTCATCGTATCATGTCTGCGAGGGACGTTGATCATAATACCAAATACCGATTTGTCTGGTCCAGCCTCGGCAATTACACGCCGTCGTCATATATTTAGAATATTGTCGAGTGCGGCGTGAAAAAAACTAAAAGAAAGAGTATCTAAATCAACATTGCTAGAAGCGCTTGTCGTATCTCTAAGACGTGGCCATTCGGTGGCTGAGTTCTGTTGGAAATGCTAGAAAACTGCTTTTCTGGCTTCATTTAATAAATACGAGTCAAAGGACTATAAAAAGAGCATATATTAAAATATCGCGAATTGCCCTAATCTAACTTGTCCTAACTGGCACTGTGATTACGCTCAAAATGTACTTTTACAGGTAAAATGATGATAAACTTCGAAAATATTCGTGTGTTGTCATGCATGTATGAAATGGCCTATAACCTGAGATAATTACCTAACACCTGTCCCCAGGTGATGACCTCACACCGTCCCGTGCATTCTCCCAGGTGCACATGTCACCGAGTTGGGGGTGGTCTCAAAATATTGCTGTTATTGTACTTAATTGACATGTGCGTAGGTAGGGTAGCAATTTAGGATATATATTGCATTAAATTTGCTTGGAAACAAATGACCTCATGATGGAATAGTTAAGAGCTACGAAACGGGATGCGTATTGGAAGGTTGCGGTTTTGGAATCCAGAAGTATTTGTTGTTCTACAGATGATTTCTTGAGGTTGCATTTATCTCCGCTGATGACGTATATGAATCTGTACTTTTGAATGTCGTGTTATGTCTTGCCACGAACTCTTTACACTTGGCCAAAATGGGCACAAGAGGGTTGAACTCACAATGTCTGACTGGCGTACGTAACACAACGTAACCGTGTTGTGCCGCCAGCACATATGTCGTGTTCTTATTCCGCCGATTTTTTCTACATGAGTTGAACTTTCGTTTGATATGGTCTGAAACCGACGATGTCATATATTCCTGTATGGTCGCCTTCAGTCTACTCATGGTTTGGGCGACAGTATCTGATTCCCAGACGTTATATTAACTGTCGTTACCCATGACAATGACACTGGCGTTGTTTAAAATGGGGAATAGCTGAAATTCCAACCATTCTATGAACAAATCACCTCCTATAATTTCCTCATGAAATTCATCAGTTTTCTTTTTCGCCTCGAAAACTAGCACACATCCATCAATAAGTCCCATATCATGGGTTGCAGCGTGTAAAACAATGACACGATTACCTTTATCTGATGGTACCATGGGTGCTTTTCCACATGTAGTCAGTGGCATGATTCATCAAGGTAAATTATCTGGACGCCGTGACTGTGATAGTTATAAATGGTTCGGAGATAATGTGACCTCATAAACAGGATGGAATATTTTCCCCTGAAAAGTGCTCTGACATTGCCATGCTCAGTGTATCGAAATTCCATCTCTTGGAGGGCAATAGTTAATGCAGTTGACATTAATTGTATCTTTAATTCCTCCCTGATTCTACTACAAGTCAGGGTTACCTTCTGCTCATAAAGCTTGTACACTATACGCCTAATCACCCTGTATCACAGCTATCTACTATCCTCTTACGTCCCAGTTTTGTTTTTGAGACCACCCCTATACCTGTTTTGTTTTATTTATCATACCGTAGGCTTGATGGTATGAACTGAAAACCCAATAACTTGGGCAGTTCGGTAATTCAACCTATCTGAATTAATAAATGATTTCCCTCTATCTCTCTAAGTGTAAAGAACTTGTATACATTTCCCATTACAGATCGTGTACCATGGTTATGGCTGTGCAAGTGTTATGTAACATGCTTCATGGGAGCAATGTTAACAAAACAAACGCATCGTCATTTTGTCATTTTAGAATTTTCTTAAAATGATTTTTGTGTGTGGATTAGATGTTTTATGAAGACTACATTATACTTTCTTTCGAATTTGTCTTCTTTTAACTTGTCGATAGGACTCCTTGTGACTGAAATACTTCAAACCACAGGTAGGGCGATCTGTAGTTACTCCATATTTCAATAACAACTTTCTGTGAAAAATTATATCCTTATTTAACAGGCAAAAGCAGTTTTCTGCCATTTCCGACCGTACTTTAACAAGTGTTGAAAGCACTCGTGGTGTTAGAGGAGATGACGAGGTTGGGTATATACAAGAACTAGCAAGTATTGACAGTACACGTGGTGTTAGAGGAGGTGACGAGGGCTGGGTATATACAAGAACTAGCAAGTGTTGACAGTACACGTGGTATTAGAGGAGGTGACGAGGGCTGGCTTTATACAAGAACTAGCAAGTATTGACAGTACACGTGGTATTAGAGGAGGTGACGAGGGCTGGCTTTATACAAGAACTAGCAAGTATTGACAGTACACGTTTTGTTAGAGGAGGTGACGAGGTCTAGGTATATACAAAAACTAGTCAAGTGTTGACAGTACACGTGGTGTTAGAGGTGGTGACGAGGGCTGGGTATAAACAAGAACAAGCAAGTGTTCACAGTACAGGTGGTGTTAGAGGTGGTGACGAGGGCTGGGTATATACAAGAACTAGCAAGTGTTGACAGTACACGTGGCGTTAGAGGAGGTGACGAGGTCTTGGTATATACAAGAACTAGGAAGTGTTGAAAGCACACGTGGTATAAGAGGTGGTGACGATGTCTGGGTATATACAAGAACTAGCAAGTGTTGACAGTACAGGTGGTGTTAGAGGAGGTTAAGAGGGCTGGGTATATACAAGAACTAGCAAGTGTTGACAGTACACGTGGTATGAGAGGAGGTGAAGAGGTCTGGGTATATACAAGAACTAGACAGTGTTGACAGTACACGTGGTGTTAGAGAAGGTGACGAGGGCTAGGTATATACAAAAACTAGGAAGTGTTGAAAGCACACGTGGTATAAGAGGTGGTGACGATGTCTGGGTATATACAAGAACTAGCAAGTGTTGACAGTACACGTGGTGTTAGAGGTGGTGACGAGGGCTGGGTATATACAAGAACTAGCAAGTGTTGACAGTACAGGTGGTGTAAGAGTTGGTGACGATGTCTGGGTATATACAAGAACTAGCAAGTGTTGACAGCTAACGTTGTGTTGGAGATGGTGACGAGGGCTGGGTATAAACAAGAACAAGCAATTGTTCACAGTACACGTGGTATTAAAGGAGGTGACGAGGGCTGGGTATATACAAGAACTAGCAAGTGTTAACAGGACAGGTTGTTAGAAGGGATGACGAGGTCTTGGTATATACAAGAACTAAGATGTGTTGACAGTACACTTGGTATTAGAGGAGGTGACGAGGGCTGGGTATATACAAGAACTAGCAAGTGATGACAGTTCACGTGGTATTAGAGGAGGTGACGAGGGCTGAGTATATACAAGAACTAGCAAGTGTTAACAGGACAGGTTGTTAGAAGGGATGACGAGGTCTGGGTATATACAAGAACTAGCAAGTGTTGACAGCACACGTGGTGTAAGAGGTGGTGACGATGTCTGGGTATATACAAGAACTAGCAAGTGTTGACAGCTAACGTGGTGTTGGAGATGGTGACGAGGGCTGGGTATATACAAGAACTAGCAAGTGTGGACAGTACACGTGGTATTAGAGGAGGTGACGAGGGTTGATTTTATACAAGAACTAGCAAGTATTGACAGTACACGTGGTGTTAGAGGTGATGACGAGGGTTGGGTATATACAAGAACTAGAAAGTGTTCACAGTACAGGTGGTGTTAGAGAAGGTGACGAGGCCTAGGTATATACAAAAACTAGCAAGTGTTGACAGTACACGTGGTGTTAGAGGTGGTGACGAGGGCTGGGTATAAACAAGAACAAGCAATTGTTCACAGTACAGGTGGTGTTAGAGGAGGTGACGAGGGCTGGGTATATACACGAACTAGCAAGTGTTAACAGGACAGGTTGTTAGAAGGGATGACGAGGTCTGGGTATATACAAGAACTAGCAAGTGTTGACAGTACACTTGGTATTAGAGGAGGTGACGAGTTCTTGGTATATACAAGAACTAGCAAGTGTTGACAGCTAACGTGGTGTTGGAGATGGTGACGAGGGCTGGGTATATACAAGAACTAGCAAGTGTGGACATAACACGTGGTATGAGAGGAGGTGACGAGAGCTGGGTACATACAAGAACTAGCAAGTGTTGATAGTACACGTGGTATAAGTGGAGGTGACGAGGGCTGTGTATATACAAGAACTAGCAAGTGTTGACAGTACAGGTGGTGTTAGAGGAGGTGACGAGTTCTTGGTATATACAAGGAGGTGACGAGGTCTGGGTATATACAACAACTAGCAAGTGTGGTCAGTACAGGTGGTGTTAGAGGAGATGACGGGTTCTTGGTATATACAAGGAGGTGACGAGGTCTGGGTATATACAAGAACTAGCAAGTGTTGACAGTACAGGTGGTGTTAGAGGAGGTGACGAGTTCTTGGTATATACAAGGAGGTGACGAGGTCTGGGTATGTACAAGAACTAGCAAGTGCTGACAGTACACGTGGTGCTGGAGGTGGTGACGAGGGATGGGTATATACAAGAACTAGCAAATGTTGACAGTACACGTGGTGCTGGAGGTGGTCACGACTGCCAGGCATGTACTTCGACGTGAAAATATTACATTAGATTACACTGGAAGTATTATCTCTTATGAAATGTGTTGGAAAGGAATGCTGCGCAGCCTACTCTAGTTCACAGCTGTTTGATTGCCTCACACACTGTCGCGAGCAGAGGTCATGGACTACATGTTTAGATAAAAGCAAATGTTGAAACACCATCTTTGTAGTGTGGGACACGCAACGTGATTTTGGAGGATGATGTGAAGCTTCTGTATATACAAGACGTGTCGCATGTACACATCGTTATTCCGATACATTGAGTGAGTGAGTGAGTTGGGTTTAATGCCGCTTTTAACAGTATTCCAGTTATATCGCGGCGTGTCAGCTTAAGGTGGGAGGAAAGCCCGAAGTGATGCAGGTCTCAGACGTTTACCCCTTCGGTGAAACCGACGAGCACAGGTATGGTGCTGACAAACCTCGGGGCGAACCGGGATTCGAACTCACAATCATAGGTTTCTGGCTTGCCCAAGGGACGCAACTCTGCACAGCGAATCGCAGCGCCTTAGACGACTGGGCCACCCGTGCCCCCTGATACACTGAGTGAGATTTCTCAGTTCGCTATACACGTCACTAATTAGTGATAGATGGGCTTTTCGGTCATCAGATATCAGTTCGCTGTATCCGTTAGTTCGCTGTAGAAAGTTCGTTATATACGTAAATTTTATATGATATTATATAGGAGATAAATCGGGGATTTTGTAACAGTTTGTTGTATCCGTTTGTTCGCTATATCCGTTTGTTCGCAATATCCGTGTTCTAATGTATTCCTACTGCATCACTATAAGACCTGAGTATTATAGGCCTAGTTATCGTCCCGTTCGGATTTCGTCCCACGCAACATTGGAGAGGCGACAAAATGGATCGGGAGGTCAGGCTCGGTGATTTGGTTGATACCATGTCATCGTATCCTGTCTACGAGGACGTTGATCATAATATCAAATACCGATGCTCATGATGTCAATCACCGGCTTGTCTGGTCCAGATTCGACCATTACAGACCCCCATCATAGACTTAGAGTATTGACGAGTGCGGCGCTAAACAGGCAAACAAACTAAAACAAAGAGAACTAAATCAACATTGCTAGAAGCGCTCGTTATATCTCTAAGACGTGTCCAGTCTGTGTAGTGTTGGCTGCAGATGTAGTTGGTGTCATGATGAGGTTGTGTTGTGGATGCAGGTCATCCTCAATTATCCAGGGTACTATATATCCATCCTTTGTGATATATACCCTGGACCCATTAACCATCAACGTTTCGTTTCGGAAGTGACGTCACCATATCAATCTCTCGTATCACAAATCGGCACATCATTTTTCTCTCTTATGAGAGTAATTTGATTGGAGAGATATTTTTAGTGTCATTGTAGGATATATCCAACTAGATGGAGATATAATACACGCTTTAAGTAGCTTTAAGTTAAACATAATAGAACTTATCGTTGTACCCACGGAAGAATGTGTACTCGACAAATATACTGAACCGCAAAGGAAACGTCACCATGGATAGATATATGAGAAACCTCATTTGTCCAAACACTGTAAACATACTTTGAGACATATTTAAAAGATGAAACTTGGCAAAACTGATCATCAAGGTTGAAATTAATGTCTCAAATGTTCTTAAAGTGAAACACAACTTCTAGTCTCTGAGAAGATGGCCTCACAAGTCAGTATCTCGTGTGTCCGCCATGTGTATTGATGACTGCCGTGCAACGTCGATACATGGAATGGTTGAGGCGGTTGATGAAGGCCATAGGCACTTGAGCCCACACTCTGAGGAACGCCTGACGCAGTTCAGCTGCAGTTGTCGGCCTTGGTCGGACGTCATTCAGCCGTCTTTGAAGCTCGTCCCACAGGTGCTCAATTGGATTTAAGTCGGGACTGATGGCAGACCACTGCATGGTTTTGATGCCATTCTGCTGGAGAAAGTCTCTTGCTACTCTCGCAGTGTGGGCACGGGCGTTGTTATGCTGAAACTCGTGGTTGCGGCGACGTGCGAAATGAGGTATGGCGTGTGGTCTCAAGACTTGATCAATGTACCGAGCTGCTGTGACACCATTGCCTCTCCCTGGACCGTTGTTCTGGAAGACCACAGGGCCGACCTTCTGTGCAAGACCAATTCCACTCCACACCATGATGCTCTGACCACCCCACGAGCCTCTCTCAACAACACAGCGTCGCCAGACTCCCTCTCTGCCATCTGCTGTTGAGATACAGTAACGACTGTCGTCTGAGAAGAGGACTCTTCTCCATTGCTGGTGGCGCCAATGCTGGTGCTGTGTTGCCCACTGAAGACGGTCCCGGCGATGACGTGGTGTCAGAATGGGTCCTCGGTGTGACCTGTGACAGTGGAGGTGTCTTCTCGTCAATCGTCGACGCACGGTGTCCGCAATAATGTGTCGCTGGTGTGTCCCCATGGTCTGTCGAGCAGTTTCCGCAGCAGTAACAAAGCGATCTTGAAGATGCTGTCGTACAATCTGACGATCCTGACGTCGGGCGGTGACTCTTGGTCTTCCACTACGTGGTCGGTCATCTGTTGTGTTGGTGGTCTGGTACCGTTGCTGGAGCCTGTATATGGTCCTTACGTGGACTTGAAATGTATTGGCTACCAAGGTCTTGGTGTCGCTGATTCTCTTGTCAATCTTGGCATGTGGTAGCAATTCAATAACGAACCAATGTTATCCGATCTGGCTGGATTTTTATTGGGCAAGAAATGGGGGAACGCATGTGCATTTCAATTTGCACGGAACTCACGTTACCATGACCGTTGCCGTGATGCGTTTGGGCGATCGGTTTTATTGTCATCTGCTTTGTATTTTTATCATCAATTTCATTTTTCCGGACAACGTAATGTTAAATTTTTAAAAATAAAAAATTACCCAGATATTTAAACGACAACTTTTCATGCAATGTTACTTGGGGTGACGTTTCTTTTCCGGTTCAGCATATTAATGTTAAATATTCGTCAAAATGATATATAATCAATATTTACGGACCCTGCACTGTCATCAGTGTTATAAACAAATCTCAGCTGTGTGTACGTCTCTGGCTATTCCCATGTTACCAGAAACTAATCATCATGAAGTCTTTGGTCAAAACTTGATCCTGGACCAGGCAACAGGAATTAACGGAGTGTCACTATCTCACATGGACTATCTCTGTGTGTTACTAGTTACTTCAACCAATGTCATTTATAAGCAATAGGCCGTGACCATGATAACTGTGTAATGGGTCATAAAAGCTTCACTTAGAACGTGATCGCAGTCTGTACTGCCGGGTCGAACTATCGCATCCCCACCTGGAGCGTTCTATGTAGAAACCATGAGTTGTGAGTGTGTGTGTGTGTGAGGGTGTGTGTGTGAGTGTGTGTGTGCGTGCGTGCGCACGCGTGTATGTGTGAGTGTGTGTGTGTGTGTGTGCGTGCGTTCGCACGCATGTATGTGTGAGTGTGTGTATGTGTGTTTGTTAGTTAATGTGAGTGTGTGTGTATGTGATAGTGTGTATGAGTGTGTGAGTATGTGTGAATGTATGTGTGTATGTGTGTGTGCGTGTGAGTGAGTGTGTGTATGTGCGTGCGTGCGCACGCGTGTATGTGTGAGTGTGTGTGAGTGTGTATGTGTGCGTGCGTGCGTGCGCACGCGTGTATGTGTGAGTGTGTGTATGTGACGTGTGTGTGAGTGTGTCTGAGTGGGAGTGTGTTTGTGTGTTGGTGTGTGTGTGTACGGCGTGTGAGTGCAAGCGTAATTTAGTATGTCTGTGTGTTAGTGTGTGTGTGTGAGTGAGTGAGTCTGTGTGTGTTAGTGTTAGTAAGTGTGTGGGTGTGTTTGTTATTGATACGCATCCTGAAAACCTTCACACTTTGTAGAGTGTGTTGTCATAAATCCAAAACATGGAAGTATTGTAATTCTGATTAATAAAAAAACCCACAATTGGTGGCTTTCATTGTAGTATGTAAATGTTTTCTCATGTCCTATCTACGCAGATCCAGTGGTCCAAATATAGGGCCCTCACAACACCGGACCTTCGCACGTCATCAGCTCATCTTCATAGTCGACCAACACAGTGGGACCCCTCCTACCCACTCTGACAAACAAAACACATTTGGAATGTCGATCACGATGTTTTATTTCACAGTGGACATCAGTTGGCGTGAGCTGTAACACAGTTGGTGTAGAGCTGAAACATACGAAGTGTTAACACGTCTCATAGTGACATAGTGAGTGGTTCACGCCTCTCCCAGACATATGGGTGGGGGAAGAGAGGGGGAGGGGGTTACTTGGGTTCATGGAAAAGTTACACGGAGAAAGTGGGGGGTCGGCATGAAAAAATAATAGTTTTTTTCAAATAATGTGGTAGAAATTTGAACATTTTGTGGGTACTGGTCATTAATTAAAGGACGGGGTCATAAACAAATGTTACATTTGGGAAGGGGGTGGGGTTTGTGGGGGGTAGTGTGTGTGTGCGGGAAGCGGGAGGGGGGGGGGGGGGGGGGGGGGGGGGGGGGGTGAGGGTTGAGACACTATGATACTAGAGGATGCGCCCGTCATGGTTTATTCCCCCTGCAGTGTTTTATTGTACGATAACCAACCCCCACTCGTCGTATGTTTCTTAAATACGTTTTAATAAAACATATTCCTAAATGAAAATCGTTGTACTTTGTTATTCAATCTGTTGTGAAGTAATCATGAACGATGTATCTGGATCCAATGTGCTGAAAAGAATCCTTTTACCGGACACCTTCGCCATTTTGTCAGAGATGTATACGAGATATATCCTTGACCCTTGAAGATCCGGGGTAGAATAGGTCTTCAGCAACCCATGCTTGCCGTAAAAAGCGATTATGCTTGTCGTGAAAGGCGACTAACGGGATCGGGTGGTCAGGCTCGCTGACGTGGCTGCTACATGTCATCGATCGTGCATCGATGCTCATGATATTAATCACTGGATTGTCTGGTCCAGATTCGGTCATTTACAGACCACCGTCATATAGCTGGAATATTGCTGAGAGCGGCGTTAAACAACAAACAAACATGCCAGCGGGACAGAAAGCAGAATGAAAAGTAATGCATGACCATATATTGTCGTTCAATTTATTTATTTTTGCTGAGTGCGGCGTTAAACAACAAACCAACCAACCAACTTGGTGACGGAATTTCAGTTGCCATTCGTAAGTAAATGACGTTTTGGTTACCAAAGTTACCAAAATGACTACCTGTTGGTTGAGGTGTGGCCTCCTTGGTTGTAATTTATCAGATTGTTGCACACCATTATGGAATTTCTATTTTCAGGTCATTTTCGACGTTAGGTTTTAATTGTCGATGTTTATGATTGCCTTTTGATATTTATTTTGGATTTGTTATTACATTAAACCTAGTTACACTCAGAGTTGACTTATCTGCTTCAAATAAACTTGGCAGACAGGTGATGATTGATCATTAAAATGTTTTATAGGTGTTCGGGCATCTAGGCCCATTTACACCTTGCCCATAATAAAGGTTTGCTAAGTACCTAGATCTTTTATAAAGTATCAATACTGCCACACGCTTTAATGTAAGCGAGAATGACATTCTGAATTGGTGAACAATATTCCTAGAACATAAAATACCAGACAATGAGAAGTCAATATTGAATACTGTTAGAGACTCCACCATTGCCTTACGCTGATTAACATACTGTTGGCAATACAAAATGAGCTACATTATCAAGCTGATTACACACTGTACAATGTGCAGAAATGTCTTTATCAATAGCATTTAGATAAGCTCCAAGACCACAATGCCCAAGACGAAGTCTGGTTAAGAGAACATCCTCTCTCTGATTATTTCTAGTTATGTGTAATTTAGTGACAAAAGGATCGATGCCAAACAGAATACGTCCTTTTAAGGAAGATGCCCATCTCGGCTGCCATTTTGTTTTAGCATGGGTCATACTGACGGTGCCTAACTCTTCAGAAGAAGGTAAAATTGTTGGCAGATAGGTATCAGGGTATCACTCAAAAATGTATTGTTACATGACTTACGTTCATCATGTAGGTCCTGAACTCTGCGATCGAGATTTCCCCATTTCCTGCAATACATAAACCGTTGTCAAGGGTTACAGAGAGGGGAGACAACTAATATGTTCAGCCATTCCATCTGTTTTAGAGACTGTCAAGGCCAAAGTTTTCACATTTTCTGAAACTGGCGACAAAGTGAGAAACAATGAAGGACTATTTGTGTCCTGTGTTTTCATTTGAAGAAACCGAAATTTCCGAATTAGGGGGTAAAGACACGAAGCCGAACTGCTTTGGAAAGGTGGAATCTGATTGGATCAAGAACCTACAAATCCTTCACTTTGATTGGGCGTTAAGTACCTCAAGATTCATGTAATGTGACCTGTTATGGGTGTGTTCGCAGATCTACACGCAGAGAGGTATTGTCCCCTCCCCCCCCCCCCTTCCTGTAACATAAAAGAGACATGAATGCACACCCACCGTCAGTGTCGAGATTTTTTGACCAAGCGACGAGGTCACTGTCGGTCAGACGCATGTCGTTGTTCATGTCGAAATTTTGGAAGAGGTAGCCGACAAAGTCGCGAACGTCGAGGTAGTGCCGATGCCATTGTAGTGTAAACTCACTCTCTGTGATATTGCCGTTTTCTGAAACAACATAATGTTTTCGTTAAACCTAAGGCATAATTATCTTTCAAATATTTTCTGCACCAATATTTTTCACTCATGATGCGTTCTGTGCTAAGTTAGTGTAAGAGAGAGAGAGAGCGAGAGAGAGAGAGAGAGAGAGAGAGTGAAAGAGAGAGAGAGAGAGAGAGAGTTAGTGTAAGAGAGAGAGAGAGCGAGAGAGAGAGAGAGAGAGAGAGAGAGAGAGAGAGAGAGAGAGAGAGAGAGAGAGAGAGAGTTGGTGACTAAGGAAGCTACGGTGTCGAATGGGGCCAGGGTATTTATCATTATGCATGTACAAATATCATACACTTGAATTCTTGTCAGACACAGAATACTGCTTCAAGGCACACAATGTCCTTTTACAACATACTATCAAGCATTTCCAGCAAACAGGTTTGTTTTGTGTAAAATTATATTATATTACACATACGGGTCGAAGGATCGTGTGTAAACGCCTTCCGATAATTGCACATGTGCATTCAGCGATTCTCAATGTTGGGTGTTCATTTGAAGCCATAATACGTCACAACGCTTTACTGTTGAGTAAAAGCCGATATAACGTCATCCATTGTTCATCGCGACACACATTGATTACATCACGTCATCTGAACAATAGGCATCCTTCAGTGAAGTGTACCTGCGACAAAGTACACTTTTTGAATTACGTCATAATGGACTGACGTCATGGCGCTGTTCAAGTTCCATCCTTGGTAACACCGTTCTTTCATTATTGTCATGCAAGATGGCGCATCCACGTCAATTTTCGGTTAAGGAGTTTCTTTAAACTTGCAAAATATACTGAGTCAAATTATAAACTTTACATTTTAAAACTAATCCCATATATGATATAGAACGGACAAATGTATCAGAGAAGGTAATTTTTAATCATTTATGTCCAAAGAAGGATTTTAATTAACGGCGGTAACTATAGTTTGTTCCAAGCACCTACGGTATTCGGTAATAACATCAACAGTTTAAATCATAAGTCCCAAGCACGAGAATCTGATGATGGCACACAAGTTCAGTAGCGTGTATGGACACCATGTGCGTTGACAACTGCCACACAACGCCTCCGCATGGACCTTGTGATGTTTGTGAACACGAAGACGACGCCATTGTTGCTGCAAAATGGTGCCAAGATCTTGCAAATTCTGTGGTTGGTTCTGGAGAGTGCGCAGACTTCTGCCAAGAGCATCCCAGACGTGTTCGATGGGATTGAGGTCGGGAGACCTTGACTCTCCTATTCGTAAGGAAATTCCTTGTCAAAATTGCTGTGTGGGGTCTGGCATTGTCATGTTGGAAGATCAAACCTGGTCCATGTGCTGCCATAAAAGGCAGAAGTTCGGGTGCCAGTACCTTGTCGCGGTAAGCAGCAGCGTTGAGGTTTCCACGGATGACAAGAAGCCTGGAACGTGCATTGCCACAGAAAGCACCCCACACCATGACACTTCCGCCTCGAAATCTGTCAACTTCCTGTACACAACACTGGGCGTAACGTTCATGACGGCGCCTCCACACCCTCGACCTACCATCAGCAAATCGAAGATTAAATCGGGATTCATCACTGAAAACGACTTGATTCCAATTCCTCTGAGTCCATCGTAAGTGCCGCTGTGCCCACAACTGAGGTTGACGTCTGTGTAATGCAGTATGGCCGTAGTGCTTGAAGGTGAGCAGTTCTCAGACGGTTTCGAACAGTTTGCGCTAAACCCCTAAACAGTTCATTTCTGGTTGATGTAGCCGTCAAAAATCGGTTACGGAGGTGACGTAAGACAATCTGACGATCCTCTGCATGTGACGTCACACGTGGTCAACCTGGCCGAGGGCGATCAGCGGTGGTACCCGTTTGCTGTAGACGCGTCTGTAAATCATGAACAGTCCGTCGACTACAACGGTTAATTTATTACCCATCGTCCTTGAGACTTCAGCTACGGACGTTCCCGTCTGCAACATGCCAATGGCACGTTCACGTTGCACATTTGAAAGGCGTGGCATGACAAATGACCGTAAAGACTTTTGTTTTCTTGTGTTTTTCTTTTTTTGTTAATGACTGCTAACAAGTATGGCTGAAAACACGTGCGGTATTATGGCCACGTGACCAGTTGCACGTGAAAAAACACTTTTGCCATGATGATTTTGATCGATTCACCTGCACCTGTGTTATCTGAAGACAATACGTGGCCATTACTGTTTAAATACACAATAAGGGCCAACAATGATAACTGGTCAAAATGTTAAAATTTTAGGATTGTGAGTGAGTGAGTGAGTTTGATTTTACGCCGCTTTCAGCAATATTCCAGCAATATCACGGCGGGGGACACCAGAAATGGGCTTCACACATTGCACCCATGTCGGGAATCGAACCCGGGTCTTCAGCGTGACGAGCGAACGCTTTAACCAACAGGCTACACGACCGCCCCTTAGGATTGTGAAGTTTGTAATTTGGTTCAGTATATTTGAATAATATTACGTGGGAAGAAATATGTCAAGATGATGTCAGTCATATATCATGCCGCAGGCATCTCCCAAACATACATACACCCGTGCCCGTGCCAAAGCAGTCTGAAACTGTCCGAGGCGGGCGTTGGTGCTCTAGGAATTATGTCTGTCTCTGGGTAAGGGAAAGAGCATCTTCACGAGGCAAGAGAGTTAACTGACTATAAAAGTCCAGTTTCCACCCTTGCCGAACTGGGCTGCAGGTTTAGAGTTATATTTTGGCTGGACTAACGTGCCTATGCATAGTCCAATCAAAATCGCGCACCGAAATCCAAAACCGGTTCGTAAACTGTCATGCAGATTTTGGTCGATTGCAGGATTTGCACAGCATGTGCACCGCCAACTCGTTGTCAAACAGATATTTTCCAAATCTTTTCAAGTTTTCAATCAAGGTCCTCACGTGATTCGATGTACTTCGCGATGTAAGACTCGTTTGATCACAATATAGATATTGATTGTCGATCATATCCTCTTGACTGGGCGCCGCCATTTTGTTTGAAGCAAACGCAAGTGATACGAGAGGTGGAATCTGATTGATCCATAGGAGAGGCATAGAAGGGACATAACTCGTAACAGCCACTGGTGACGCTACGATCGTGCCCAGGAATTCCAGCCTGATTCGGCAAGGGTTTTAACTGGACTTTTAAAGTCAGTTAACTCTCTTGCCTCGGGAAGATGCTGAATGAGCAATCCTTGATAGGTTTCATAACCACCTGTTAGTCAGCATACGGCATTTAGCAACATACTAAAGTCAAGCAAAACGGCCGCTGTTGGAGTCACGTGATTAAATTGAAGCAAATTAATATGAAAACTTAAATTTAAAAAATCCACTTATTGTTGTATAAGATTATGGGTAAACAAACAATGTAATATGACATATTCAAATAATAAAACATCCCATTTTAGTGGTGTATTATTATGTCTCAAACGTAAAATATGCCTCTTAACGTGAGGGTGCAGGCAATTAGGTGGAAGAGCCCGACAATGAGACCTGTTCGAGGATTTTAAGTTTACGTAACTGGTCATTACAGATTTGATTTTAAACCCAGCTTCAATATAACATGAGGTTAGTCTTAAAGTCGGCCTCTTTGAAAAGTAATAAAGTTTGCCCTACCCCCATGTGTTGTGTAATAAAGTATTGTTTTGCCCTGAACTATCATGATGCCAAAGCTCATTGACGCAAGCAGCAAAACTATACTTTATACACTACACATGGGGTAGAGCAGTCTTTATTCTTAATTATATTTCTTTTAGCTACTCAAGACTCAGAATTATCTGTTTCTCGTAGCTCGTTGATTATTCTCTAAATATCCAGACTATCAAATGGCCAGTCCCTTCTTGAGATGCGATCAACATTGGCAAAATACAGTCTTGGGTCCCTTGCCGTTATTTGGGGGTTTACGGTACTGCCCCTACTAGGAAATAGGATGTCAAATTGACTGATTGATGACGATTTAGGTAAGACATGGTTGATGGAAACTATATTTGTTACCAATATGCCAGCTGTATCAAAATGGCCTGAAAATAATCGAGGGTCAGGTATGGAATCCAAGAAGGGACATTGTCGCATTGTCGCCCTCAGGGAAACATCGAAAAGTATTAAAATTAACCAAAGCGCAACAATGCGACAACGCGAGAACGCGACATTTTGGCCATTTGTTGCATTGTCGCGCTTTGAATTATATTTTTTATATTACCAAAGGGCGATTACGTCCCTTTAAGGATTTCATATTCAGGCAAACCAATGACAGAAAGCTTGAGCAACGACGCGAAATTGGCCATGGCATCGAGCTTAACCACGCGATCAACTTCAATCGGTAAGAGGCGACTATCGGGATCGGGTTGTCCGACTTGCTGACTTGGTTGATGCAGGTCATCCCAATTTTGTGGATCGATGCTCATGATATCAATCACTGGATTGTCTGCTCCAGACTCGATTATTTACAGACCGCCGTCATATAGCTGGAATATTGTTGAGTGCGACGTAAAACAACAAATCAACCGACACTTCAGTCGACTCTTGCAACAAGCATAGGTTAAAGGGCACCGATTCTTATCATAATGATTATCCTACTGTCAAGGTCATATCCGGCGACGAAGTGCTGGACCTCGGTTGGCTCCACAATGCCGTCGCCATCTTTGTCAATGTCGGCGATGACGTTGCTGACCACCTGGCTCGACAGTAGATGGTCATGGTTGGTGTGGATGCAGGAGTGGTTGTGGCCATGTTTTCTGCAGGCAGAGAAGCCCCCGATGAGTTGGGGCTTCTTTCAAAATTATTCCAGTTCTAAAGTGGGCTGGAGGAAATGTGAATGCAAACGTGCCCAAGACGTTTCCCACGAACGGGTAATGGTGCGGACAACCAACTGCATCTGATCTGATATACTAGTTTATACCACCCACCCATAAACTGCACCTGATCTGATAAATAATTAAGACAATGTACCCATAAACGGCATCTGATCTGATATACTAGTTTATACCATCCACCCATAAACTGCACCTGATCTGATAAATAATTAAGACAATGTACCCATAAACTGCACCTGATCTGATATACTAGTTTATACCACCCATCCATAAACTGCACCTGATCTGATAAATAATTAAGACAATGTACCCATAAACTGCATCTGATCTGATATACTAGTTTATACCATCCACCCATAAACTGCACCTGATCTGATAAATAATTAAGACAATGTACCCATAAACGGCATCTGATCTGATATACTAGTTTATACCATCCACCCATTAACTGCACCTGATCTGATAAATGATTTAGACAATGTACCGATAAACTGCATCTGATCTGATATACTAGTTTATACCATCCACCCATAAACTGCACCTGATCTGATAAATGATTTAGACAATGTACCCATAAACTGCACCTGATCTGATATACTAGTTTATACCACTTACCAATAAACTGCACCTGATCTGATATACTAGTTTATCATCTAAAACTGGCTCCCACAGGAGATATCTCTTGGATGAGATCAAGCGATATCTACACTTTAGATATCGCTGCAATGAAATTACATCATAATGCTTTGCAGACCATTGTGACATCGCTGGTTACCATGACGTCACAATCAAATGACATCACTAATGGCTCTGCTACTGAAGCTGTTTGCAGTACTTTTTATACCGAAGACACTGCTAATTACTGTCTACAAATTGAAAAAGTTGAAAGAATGATGTTGGATGATAAATAAAATCTCACCCGAGTGTCTTTTGATATGAAATATATCAACACTCGTTGATAAAAGTGGCAAATATCCTCGGCAAGCCTCGGAATTTTTCCACTTTTATCAGCTCGTGTTGATATATTTGATATCAAAAGACACTCGGGTGAGATTCTCTATTTATACCACTTACCCATAAACTGCACCTGATCTGATATACTAGTTTATACCACTTACCCATAAACTGCATCTTATCTGACATACTAGTTCAGACAATGTACCCATAAACTGCACCTGATCTGATATACTAGTTTATACCACTTACCCATAAACTGCATCTTATCTGAAATACTAGTTCAGACAATGTACCCATAAACTGCACCTGATCTGATATACCAGTTTATACCACCCATAAACTGCATCTGACCAGATAATCCAGCATATACCACGCACCTACAAGCGGCATCTGATATGCTAGCTTATACCAGTCATCTATAAACTGCATCTCATATGAGATATAGCTTATACCACACGCAGATAAACTGCATCTGATCTGATATTCTATAACTTATACCACTCACCCATAAACTGCTACAGATCCGATTAGAACAAGGAAAGCTATCATGGTTCTGAAAATTAATAAAATGGAGTTTTAGTTTGAACATTATTTATAGTAAATGGAACAGATTCATAGCACCCAGTACACCTGGTGTTGGGGGGGGGGGGGGGGGGGGGGGGGGTTGATAGCGCCTAGTAGATACAGAAGGTAACAGGTCTGGACAGCGCACCTGGTGTTGGGGAGTTTGACAGCGCTCAGTAGATACAGAAAGTAACAGGTCTGGACAGCGCACCTGGTGTTGGGGGAGATTGATAGCGCCAAGTAGATACAGTGAGTGAGTGAGTGAGTTGGGTTAAACGCCGCTTTTAACAGTATTCCAGTTATATGACGGCGTGTCAGCTTAATGTGGGTGGAAAGCCCGAAGTGATGCAGGTCTCAGACGTTTACCACTTCGGTGAAACCCACGAGCACGGGTATGGTGCTGACAAACCTAGAAACATAATCGGGGCCCAGGAGATACAGAAGGTAACAGGTCTGGACAGCGCACCTGGTGTTGGGGAGTTTGATAGCGCCCAGTAGATACAGAAGGTAACAGGTCTGGACAGCGCACCTGGTGTTGGGGAGTTTGATAGCGCCTGGTAGATACAGAAGGTAACAGGTCTGGACAGCGCACCTGGTGTTGGGGAGTTTGATAGCGCCCAGTAGATACAGAAGGTAACAGGTCTGGACAGCGAACCTGGTGTTGGGGGAGTTTGATAGCGCCCAGTAGATACAGAAGGTAACAGGTCTGGACAGCGCACTTGGTGTTAGGGTGTTTGGTAGCGCCCAGTAGATACAGAAGGTAACAGGTCTTGACAGAGCACCTGGACCCACTTGCACAAAGCGATCTTAGCGCTAAGATGATCGTAACTCCCATACTTAAACATAGGCTTACAATAGTCTTAGTGCTAAGATCGCTTTGTGCAAGTGGGCCCTGGTGTTGGGGGAGTTTGATAGCGCCCAGTAGATACAGAAGGTAACAGGTCTGGACAGCGCACTTGGTGTAAGGGTGTTTGGTAGCGCCCAGTAGATACAGAAGGTAACAGGTCTTGACAGAGCACCTGGTGTTGGGGAGTTTGATAGCGCCCAGTAGATACAGAAGGTAACAGGTCTTGATAGAGCACCTGGTGTTGGGGAGTTTGATAGCGCCCAGTAGATACAGAAGGTAACAGGTCTTGATAGAGCACCTGATGTTGGGGGGTGTGATAGCGCCTAGTATATTCTGCCCTTCATGTGATGATGTGAGAGAGATATTTAGATATTCGTTAGATAAAACTATCCTACCTTTAAGTTACCAACTGACCCGTGAAGATCCGGGGTAGAATAGGTCTTCAGCAACCCATGCTTGCCGTAAAAGACGACTAACGGGATCGGGTGGTCAGGATCGCTGACTTGGTTGATGCATGTCATCGATCCCAATTGTGTGGATCGATGCTCATGATGTCAATTACTTATTTGTCTGGTCCAGACTCGATCATTTACAGACCGCCGTCATATAGAAGGAATATTGCAGAGTGCGGCGTTAAACAAGAAACAAACAAACAAACAAACAAACAAAAGATCACCTGCTGGAGGGGTTTGTCATTAACTATAGGTACAGTAACAGGCAAGCGTTTGTGTTGCACAAAGCAATATTGGCGCTAAGATGATCGTAACTCCCATACTTTAGCTTACAATAGTCTTAACGCTAAGATCGCTTTGTGCAAGTGTGTCCCTGTGGGGATTCCGGGTTATAGGTCTCCATCAACCTATACTGGTCTTCTCATGGGCATTCCGGGTTAAAATAGGTCCCCAGCAACCCATGCTGGGCCCACTTGCACAAAGCGATCTTAGCGCTAAGATGATCGTAACTCCCATACTTTAGCATAGGCTTACAATAGTCTTAACGCTAAGATCGCTTTGTGCAAGTGGGCCCAGGATGAGGTATTGACAAGAAAAGTTAAGATTCGCCACACAGCGGCATGGAAACATCAGCAACTATACCTGGAGGAGGAGAAGTACAGCTAGTGTTCCACAAGGCTGTCTGGCTGATACTACCGACAAGCGGGCGCGTTACTTCTCATTTAAAGTGTGAAGATGCGAAGGAGTGTCGTTATAAAAAGTAAACATTTGTGCAGACTTTATACACCTGTAACTTTCACAGAGAAGTCAGTTTAATTTGGATCGCGTTGAAGTCTAAAATATGCGTGTGATAGAGGCAAGGTCACGACAACTATGCAGTGTCACTATTTGAGACGGATCTTCTGTTATTTGGTTCTCCATATATGGAAACATACTCTAAATTTTAGAAACATTTTTTCCCCGTGGGATCTCCACTGATGTTTATCGGATAGAGCGTCGGCCCGAGGAGCGGAAGGTCTGTGATTCAATTCCTAGCACGTCATACCAAAAGATGTTAAAAGATGGTACTTGTTATTCTGTCTGGCGCTCGGCATTAAGGGGCTAAGGCAAGGACGTCAGTGTACCGTGTCTGAGTAGGGTATTCATGTTAAACTGCGGCATGGTATCTCAGTGGGCTAGCACAGTAAATCGGCATCAGTCCGGACGAGTACAGCCAGCCACACATACTCAACGCACGCACGCGCGCGAGTGTGTGAATGCACGTGGCTATATACGTGCAATAATCTTGAACGCCATGTCATACCCATTTCACCTCACCTCAACCTTTCCCGCTGAATCAGGTAACAGAACACCTCGGGTCTCTTCCAAGACACATGTAGAAGGAATGGATGACATTCCCACAGCCTCTAAGCTTCAGTATATAAGTGGCGGACATTTCTAAATTTGACCCATTAGTGACAAACATTTGGTCCGATGCAAGTACCTATTTTGACTTGTACCATGTGTTCCCGGGTGAAATAATTGACTTGCCTTTGCATGTGTTTGTGATGGATGTCACCGCTCTACCACTAGGCCACGGAGGCGGTCCTTTAAACAATAAAATTCTTAGATAAAATGTTTTGTATAACAAATCTAACCATCAGTTTTTATTGCACATTTGGGTGTACCTACATATAATAGCAAACAATTAAAAATTACAAACAAATTGTTGATAAAACTGTAAATTATTAGAAATAATACATAACCACATACCACCTTATAACGGTTATCAAATCAAATAGTTGAATTTAAAGTTTTATATATATAATACACATGTATTCACACTAATGGTCTGTCATGCAAGCAAGTTATTTTGGCTGAATGACCTCGAACTTTGGTATCCGAGGGGACCTCTGGGTATTGGCGTCCTTGACTGGATTGGGGTTGATTGACTCCGCTTTTCCGGTTGACCTATTGATGCGCCTCATCACCATGTGCTTCAGTTCCTCGTGGCTCAGAGGGGGAGGCCGGTTTCTTCACTTATCTCATTCATGTCCTCATCTTCCCTACAAATACATGTCAGCATGAGACCCGTGAAGATCCGGGATAGAATAGGTCTTCAGCAACCCATTTTTGCTCTAAAAGGCGACTATGCTTGTCGTAAGAGGCGACTAACGGGATCGGGTGGTCAGGCTCGCTGATATGGTTGATACATGTCATCGATCCTAAGTGCGTCGATGATCGATGCTCATGATATTAATCACTGGATTGTCTGGTCCAGATTCCATTATTTACAGACCGCCGTCATATAGCTGGAATATTGCTGAGAGCGGCGTTAAACAACAAACAAACAAACAAACAAACAAACATGTCAGCATGACAGAAAAGCAGAATGTAAAATAATGCATGACCACAAATTGTCGTTCAATTTATTTATTTATTTTACATCTTTGAAACTGTGTACGGAACTGAAGATGAGTCCCTATCTCTTGGGTGAGTGAATGTTGTTTTAGGCCACATCAACAATTTTGCAGTTCTTCTCAGAAATAATCAATGGAAACAAAGGTTCAACTAAAATTGGTGTTTTTTTAGGCCGCTAAAAAAGATCGTGGGAAAGTACCTATCTAAATCCTTAAGACTGTGTTTGTGACGGGGATGGAACTAACTACCCAAGAACTGGAGAAGCTATTGTGACGATGTTATTGGAGGGATTACTTACCCAAGACCTGGAGACACATTGCCTGATAGAACTTTTGAGATGTTGCACATTGTACAACACATCACTCACCAATATACAGACATATTGCCTGATAGAACTGTTTAGATGTGGCACATTGTACCACACATAACTCACCCATATACAGACACATTGCCTGATAGAACTAGTCAGATGTTGCACATTGTACCACACATCACCCACCCATATACAGACACATTGGAGACTAGAACTTTTGAGATGTTGCACATTGTACTACACATCACCCACCCATATACCGACACATTGGGGACTAGAACTTTTGAGATGTTGCACATTGTACCACACATCACTCACCAATATACAGACACATTGGAGACTAGAACTTTTGAGATGTTGCACATTGTACCACACATCACTCACCAATATACAGACATATTGAAGACTAGAACTGTTGAGATGTTGCACATTGTACAACACATCACCCACCCATATACAGACACATTTCCTGATAGTAGTGTTATGATGTTGCACATTGTACCACACATCACTCACCCATATACAGACACATTGCCTGATAGAACTATTGAGATGTTGCACATTGTACCACATAACACTCACCCATATACCGACGCAGTTCCGAGTAGAAGGAGGAGGGCTATCATGGTTGCTGAAACAGGTGAGGAACATCAGTCTATCACTCTTCTCATTGTACACCCACAGAACTGTGACCGCCGTGAACATGAGTGTCATAGTAAAATGTCTGCAGTGGTTGTATGCAAGTGTGGTAAAAAAGGGGATGACAGGGTCTGGGTATACACAAGAACTAGCAAGTGTTGACCGTAAACGTGGTGTGAGAAGAGGTGGATGGGTCTGGGTATGTACAAGAACTAGCAAGTGTTGACCGTAAACGTTGATTAGAAGAGGTGGCGGGGTCTGGGTATGTACAAGAACTAGCAAGTGTTGACCGTAAACGTGGTGTTAGAAGAGGTGGCGGGGTCTGGGTATGTACAAGAACTATCAAGTGTTGACCGTAAACGTGGTGTTAGCAGAGGTGGCGGGGTCTGGGTATGTACAAGAACTAGCAAGTGTTGACCGTAAACGTTGTGTTAGAAGAGGTGGATGGGTCTGGGTATGTACAAGAATTAGCAAGTGTTAGGGGAGGTGACAGGGTCTGGGTATATACGAGAACCAGAAAAAGGTTGTATTAACAGTACAATAGTTGTAGGTATGCAAGCATCGAGTTAACATGAAAGGTTTTCTCACTACTTTCATACATTACCTGTTGAAGTGTTCAAGCGGGATCTTCCACTAGAAGTGTTATCTCTTATATAAAGTCTTGCAAAGGGAGTGGTGCAGATGGAGTACCTTAATTAATTCACAGCAGATTTAACACAGCATGTTAGGTAAGGACTCCATGTTTAGATAGAAGAAAATGTTGAATCCCAAACTATGTAGTGGGTCACGTAGGATGTGTACAAGAAGTATCTGGGGATTTATTCTACGCATGTACCCATCGTTATTCCGATATTCCTGTTGTAGAACTATTAGACCCGAGTATCGTCTTGTTGGGGTCTCGTCCCCAGCAACATTGGAGAGGCGACTCAGTGCATCGGGGTGTCAGGCCCGATGCTACCACGTCATCGTATCATGTCTGCGAGGGACGTTGATCATAATACCAAATACCGATTTGTCTGGTCCAGCCTCGGCAATTACACGCCGTCGTCATATATTTAGAATATTGTCGAGTGCGGCGTGAAAAAAACTAAAAGAAAGAGTATCTAAATCAACATTGCTAGAAGCGCTTGTCGTATCTCTAAGACGTGGCCATTCGGTGGCTGAGTTCTGTTGGAAATGCTAGAAAACTGCTTTTTTGGCTTCATTTAATAAATACGAGTCAAAGGACTATAAAAAGAGCATATATTAAAATATCGCGAATTGCCCTAATCTAACCTGTCCTAACTGGCACTGTGATTACGCTCAAAATGTACTTTTACAGGTAAAATGATGATAAACTTAGAAAATATTCGTGTGTTGTCATGCATGTATGAAATGGCCTATAACCTGAGATAATTACCTAACACCTGTCCCCAGGTGATGACCTCACACCGTCCCGTGCATTCTCCCAGGTGCACATGTCACCGAGTTGGGGGTGGTCTCAAAATATTGCTGTTATTGTACTTAATTGACATGTGCGTAGGTAGGGTAGCAATTTAGGATATATATTGCATTAAATTTGCTTGGAAACAAATGACCTCATGATGGAATAGTTAAGAGCTACGAAACGGGATGCGTATTGGAAGGTTGCGGTTTTGGAATCCAGAAGTATTTGTTGTTCTACAGATGATTTCTTGAGGTAGCATTTATCTCCGCTGATGACGTATATGAATCTGTACTTTTGAATGTCGTGTTATGTCTTGCCACGAACTCTTTACACTTGGCCAAAATGGGCACAAGAGGGTTGAACTCACAATGTCTGACTGGCGTACGTAACACAACGTAACCGTGTTGTGCCGCCAGCACATATGTCGTGTTCTTATTCCGCCGATTTTTTCTACATGAGTTGAACTTTCGTTTGATATGGTCTGAAACCGACGATGTCATATATTCCTGTATGGTCGCCTTCAGTCTACTCATGGTTTGGGCGACAGTATCTGATTCCCAGACGTTATATTAACTGTCGTTACCCATGACAATGACACTGGCGTTGTTTAAAATGGGGAATAGCTGAAATTCCAACCATTCTATGAACAAATCACCTCCTATAATTTCCTCATGAAATTCATCAGTTTTCTTTTTCGCCTCGAAAACTAGCACACATCCATCAATAAGTCCCATATCATGGGTTGCAGCGTGTAAAACAATGACACGATTACCTTTATCTGATGGTACCATGGGTGCTTTTCCACATGTAGTCAGTGGCATGATTCATCAAGGTAAATTATCTGGACGCCGTGACTGTGATAGTTATAAATGGTTCGGAGATAATGTGACCTCATAAACAGGATGGAATATTTTCCCCTGAAAAGTGCTCCGACATTGCCATGCTCAGTGTATCGAAATTCCATCTCTTGGAGGGCAATAGTTAATGCAGTTGACATTAATTGTATCTTTAATTCCTCCCTGATTCTACTACAAGTCAGGGTTACCTTCTGCTCATAAAGCTTGTACACTATACGCCTAATCACCCTGTATCACAGCTATCTACTATCCTCTTACGTCCCAGTTTTGTTTTTGAGACCACCCCTATACCTGTTTTGTTTTATTTATCATACCGTAGGCTTGATGGTATGAACTGAAAACCCAATAACTTGGGCAGTTCGGTAATTCACCCTATCTGAATTAATAAATGATTTCCCTCTATCTCTCTAAGTGTAAAGAACTTGTATACATTTCCCATTACAGATCGTGTACCATGGTTATGGCTATGCAAGTGTTATGTAACATGCTTCATGGGAGCAATGTTAACAAAACAAACGCATCGTCATTTTGTCATTTTAGAATTTTCTTAAAATTATTTTTGTGTGTGGATTAGATGTTTTATGAAGACTACATTATACTTTCTTTCGAATTTGTCTTCTTTTAACTTGTCGATAGGACTCCTTGTGACTGAAATACTTCAAACCACAGGTAGGGCGATCTGTAGTTACTCCATATTTCAATAACAACTTTCTGTGAAAAATTATATCCTTATTTAACAGGCAAAAAGCAGTTTTCTGCCATTTCCGACCGTACTTTAACAAGTGTTGAAAGCACTCGTGGTGTTAGAGGAGATGACGAGGTTGGGTATATACAAGAACTAGCAAGTATTGACAGTACACGTGGTGTTAGAGGAGGTGACGAGGGCTGGGTATATACAAGAACTAGCAAGTGTTGACAGTACACGTGGTATTAGAGGAGGTGACGAGGGCTGGCTTTATACAAGAACTAGCAAGTATTGACAGTACACGTGGTATTAGAGGAGGTGACGAGGGCTGGCTTTATACAAGAACTAGCAAGTATTGACAGTACACGTTTTGTTAGAGGAGGTGACGAGGGCTAGGTATATACAAAAACTAGTCAAGTGTTGACAGTACACGTGGTGTTAGAGGTGGTGACGAGGGCTGGGTATATACAAGAACTGGCAAGTGTTGACAGTACACGTGGCGTTAGAGGAGGCGACGAGGTCTTGGTATATACAAGAACTAGGAAGTGTTGAAAGCACACGTGGTATAAGAGGTGGTGACGATGTCTGGGTATATACAAGAACTAGCAAGTGTTGACAGTACAGGTGGTGTTAGAGGAGGTTAAGAGGGCTGGGTATATACAAGAACTAGCAAGTGTTGACAGTACACGTGGTATGAGAGGAGGTGAAGAGGTCTGGGTATATACAAGAACTAGACAGTGTTGACAGTACACGTGGTGTTAGAGAAGGTGACGAGGGCTAGGTATATACAAAAACTAGCAAGTGTTGACAGTACACGTGGTGTTAGAGGTGGTGACGAGGGCTGGGTATATACAAGAACTAGCAAGTGTTGACAGTACACGTGGTGTAAGAGTTGGTGACGATGTCTGGGTATATACAAGAACTAGCAAGTGTTGACAGCTAACGTTGTGTTGGAGATGGTGACGAGGGCTGGGTATAAACAAGAACAAGCAATTGTTCACAGTACACGTGGTATTAAAGGAGGAGACGAGGTCTGGGTATATACAAGAACTAGCAAGTGTTAACAGGACAGGTTGTAAGAAGGGATGACGAGGTCTTGGTATATACAAGAACTAAGATGTGTTGACAGTACACTTGGTATTAGAGGAGGTGACGAGGGCTGGGTATATACAAGAACTAGCAAGTGATGACAGTTCACGTGGTATTAGAGGAGGTGACGAGGGCTGGGTATATACAAGAACTAGCAAGTGTTAACAGGACAGGTTGTTAGAAGGGATGACGAGGTCTGGGTATATACAAGAACTAGCAAGTGTTGACAGCACACGTGGTGTAAGAGGTGGTGACGATGTCTGGGTATATACAAGAACTAGCAAGTGTTGACAGCTAACGTGGTGTTGGAGATGGTGACGAGGGCTGGGTATATACAAGAACTAGCAAGTGTGGACAGTACACGTGGTATTAAAGGAGGTGACGAGGGTTGGTTTTATACAAGAACTAGCAAGTATTGACAGTACAGGTGGTGTTAGAGGTGATGACGAGGGTTGGGTATATACAAGAACTAGAAAGTGTTCACAGTACAGGTGGTGTTAGAGAAGGTGACGAGGCCTAGGTATATACAAAAACTAGCAAGTGTTGACAGTACACGTGGTGTTAGAGGTGGTGACGAGGGCTGGGTATAAACAAGAACAAGCAATTGTTCACAGTACAGGTGGTGTTAGGAGAGGTGACGAGGGCTGGGTATATACAAGAACTAGCAAGTGTTAACAGGACAGGTTGTTAGAAGGGATGACGAGGTCTTGGTATATACAAGAACTAGCAAGTGTTGACAGTACACTTGGTATTAGAGGAGGTGACGAGGGCTGGGTATATACAAGAACTAGCAAGTGTTGACAGCTAACGTGGTGTTGGAGATGGTGACGAGGGCTGGGTATATACAAGAACTAGCAAGTGTGGACATAACACGTGGTATGAGAGGAGGTGACGAGAGCTGGGTACATACAAGAACTAGCAAGTGTTGATAGTACACGTGGTATAAGTGGAGGTGACGAGGGCTGTGTATATACAAGAACTAGCAAGTGTTGACAGTACAGGTGGTGTAAGAGTTGGTGACGATGTCTGGGTATATACAAGAACTAGCAAGTGTTGACAGTACACGTGGTATTAAAGGAGGTGACGAGGGTTGGTTTTATACAAGAACTAGCAAGTATTGACAGTACACGTGGTGTTAGAGGTGATGACGAGGGTTGGGTATATACAAGAACTAGAAAGTGTTCACAGTACAGGTGGTGTTAGAGAAGGTGACGAGGCCTAGGTATATACAAAAACTAGCAAGTGTTGACAGTACACGTGGTGTTAGAGGTGGTGACGAGGGCTGGGTATAAACAAGAACAAGCAATTGTTCACAGTACAGGTGGTGTTAGAGGAGGTGACGAGGGCTGGGTATATACAAGAACTAGCAAGTGTTAACAGGACAGGTTGTTAGAAGGGATGACGAGGTCTTGGTATATACAAGAACTAGCAAGTGTTGAGAGTACACTTGGTATTAGAGGAGGTGACGAGGGCTGGGTATATACAAGAACTAGCAAGTGTTGACAGCTAACGTGGTGTTGGAGATGGTGACGAGGGCTGGGTATATACAAGAACTAGCAAGTGTGGACATAACACGTGGTATGAGAGGAGGTGACGAGAGCTGGGTACATACAAGAACTAGCAAGTGTTGATAGTACACGTGGTATAAGTGGAGGTGACGAGGGCTGTGTATATACAAGAACTAGCAAGTGTTGACAGTACAGGTGGTGTTAGAGGAGGTGACGAGTTCTTGGTATATACAAGGAGGTGACGAGGCCTGGGTATATACAAGAACTAGCAAGTGTTGACAGTACAGGTGGTGTTAGAGGAGGTGACGAGTTCTTGGTATATACAAGGAGGTGACGAGGTCTGGGTATATACAAGAACTAGCAAGTGCTGACAGTACAGGTGGTGTTAGAGGAGGTGACGAGTTCTTGGTATATACAAGGAGGTGACGAGGTCTGGGTATGTACAAGAACTAGCAAGTGCTGACAGTACACGTGGTGCTGGAGGTGGTGACGAGGGATGGGTATATACAAGAACTAGCAAGTGTTGACAGCTAACGTGGTGTTGGAGATGGTGACGAGGGCTGGGTATATACAAGAACTAGCAAGTGTGGACAGTACATGTGGTATTAGAGGAGGTGACGAGAGCTGGGTATATACAAGAACTAGCAAGTGTTGATAGTACACGTGGTATTAGAGGAGGTGACGAGGGTTGTGTATATACAAGAACTAGCAAGTGTTGACAGTACAGGTGGGGTTAGAGGAGGTGACGAGTTCTTGGTATATACAAGGAGGTGACGAGGTCTGGGTATATACAAGAACTAGCAAGTGTTGACAGTACAGGTGGTGTTAGAGGAGGTGGCGAGTTCTTGGTATATACAAGGAGGTGACGAGGTCTGGGTATGTACAAGAACTAGCAAGTGTTGACAGTACAGGTGGTGTTAGAGGAGGTGACGAGTTCCTGGTATATACAAGGAGGTGACGAGGTCTGGGTATATACAAATAATAGCAAGTGTTGACAGTAGAGGTGGTGTTAGAGGAGGTAACGAGTTCTTGGTATATACAAGGAGGTGACGAGGTCTGGGTATGTACAAGAACTAGCAAGTGTTGACAGTACACGTGGTGCTGGAGGTGGTGACGAGGGATGGGTATATACAAGAACTAGCAAGTGTTGACAGTACAGGTGGTGTTAGAGGAGGTGACGAGTTCCTGGTATATACAAGGAGGTGACGAGGTCTGGGTATATACAAATAATAGCAAGTGTTGACAGTAGAGGTGGTGTTAGAGGAGGTAACGAGTTCTTGGTATATACAAGGAGGTGACGAGGTCTGGGTATGTACAAGAACTAGCAAGTGTTGACAGTACAGGTGGTGTTAGAGGAGGTGACGAGTTCCTGGTATATACAAGGAGGTGACGAGGTCTGGGTATATACAAATAATAGCAAGTGTTTACAGTAGAGGTGGTGTTAGAGGAGGTAACGAGTTCTTGGTATATACAAGGAGGTGACGAGGTCTGGGTATGTACAAGAACTAGCAAGTGTTGACAGTACACGTGGTGCTGGAGGTGGTGACGAGGGATGGGTATATACAAGAACTAGCAAGTGTTGACAGTACAGGTGGTGTTAGAGGAGGTGACGAGTTCCTGGTATATACAAGGAGGTGACGAGGTCTGGGTATATACAAGAACTAGCAAGTGTTGACAGTACAGGTGGTGTTAGAGGAGGTGACGAGTTCTTGGTATATACAAGGAGGTGACGAGGTCTGGGTATGTACAAGAACTAGCAAGTGTTGACAGTACACGTGGTGCTGGAGGTGATGACGAGGGATGGGTATATACAAGAACTAGCAAATGTTGACAGTACACGTGGTGCTGGAGGTGGTCACGACTGCCAGGCATGTACTTCGACGTGAAAAGATTACATTAGATTACACTGGAAGTATTATCTCTTATGAAATGTGTTGGAAAGGAATGCTGCGCAGCCTACTCTAGTTCACAGCTGTTTGATTGCCTCACACACTGTCGCGAGCAGAGGTCATGGACTACATGTTTAGATAAAAGCAAATGTTGAAACACCATCTTTGTAGTGTGGGACACGAAACGTGATTTTGGAGGATGATGTGAAGCTTCTGTATATACAAGACGTGTCGCATGTACACATCGTTATTCCGATACATTGAGTGAGTGAGTGAGTTGGGTTTAATGCCGCTTTTAACAGTATTCCAGTTATATCACGGCGTGTCAGCTTAAGGTGGGAGGAAAGCCCGAAGTGATGCAGGTCTCAGACGTTTACCCCTTCGGTGAAACCGACGAGCACAGG
This sequence comes from Haliotis rufescens, assembly GCF_023055435.1. Classification (NCBI taxonomy): domain Eukaryota; kingdom Metazoa; phylum Mollusca; class Gastropoda; order Lepetellida; family Haliotidae; genus Haliotis; species Haliotis rufescens. Next base: position 1,015,708 of record NW_025964393.1, on the reverse strand, counting down.
TATGGTGCTGACAAACCTCGGGGCGAACCGGGATTCGAACTCACAATCATAGGTTTCTGGCTTGCCCAAGGATCGCAACTCTGCACAGCGAATCGCAGCGCCTTAGACGACTGGGCCACCCGTGCCCCCTGATACACTGAGTGAGATTTCTCAGTTCGCTATACACGTCACTAATTAGTGATAGATGGGATTTTCGGTCATCAGATATCAGTTCGCTGTATCCGTTAGTTCGCTGTAGAAAGTTCGTTATATACGTAAATTTTATATGATATTATATAGGAGATAAATCGGGGATTTTGTAACAGTTTGTTGTATCCGTTTGTTCGCTATATCCGTTTGTTCGCAATATCCGTGTTCTAATGTATTCCTACTGCATCACTATAAGACCTGAGTATTATAGGCCTAGTTATCGTCCCGTTCGGATTTCGTCCCACGCAACATTGGAGAGGCGACAAAATGGATCGGGGTGTCAGGCTCGGTGATTTGGTTGATACCATGTCATCGTATCCTGTCTGCGAGGACGTTGATCATAATATCAAATACCGATGCTCATGATGTCAATCACTGGCTTGTCTGGTCCAGATTCGACCATTACAGACCCCCTTCATAGACTTAGAGTATTGACGAGTGCGGCGCTAAACAGGCAAACAAACTAAAACAAAGAGAACTAAATCAACATTGCTAGAAGCGCTCGTTATATCTCTAAGACGTGTCCAGTCTGTGAAGTGTTGGCTGCAGATGTAGTTTTTTAAGTAGCTTTAAGTTAAACATAATAGAACTTATCGTTGTACCCACGGAAGAATGTGTACTCGACAAATATACTGAACCGCAAAGGAAACGTCACCATGGATAGATATATGAGAAACCTCGTTTGTCCAAACACTGTAAACATACTTTGAGACATATTTAAAAGATGAAACTTGGCAAAACTGATCATCAAGGTTGAAATTAATGTCTCAAATGTTCTTAAAGTGAAACACAACACTAGTCTCTGAGAAGATGGCCTCACAAGTCAGTATCTCGTGTGTCCGCCATGTGTATTGATGACTGCCGTGCAACGTCGATACATGGAATGGTTGAGGCGGTTGATGAAGGCCATAGGCACTTGAGCCCACACTCTGAGGAACGCCTGACGCAGTTCAGCTGCAGTTGTCGGCCTTGGTCGGACGTCATTCAGCCGTCTTTGAAGCTCGTCCCACAGGTGCTCAATTGGATTTAAGTCGGGACTGATGGCAGACCGCTGCATGGTTTTGATGCCATTCTGCTGGAGAAAGTCTCTTGCTACTCTCGCAGTGTGGGCACGGGCGTTGTTATGCTGAAACTCGTGGTTGCGGCGACGTGCGAAATGAGGTATGGCGTGTGGTCTCAAGACTTGATCAATGTACCGAGCTGCTGTGACACCATTGCCTCTCCCTGGACCGTTGTTCTGGAAGACCACAGGGCCGACCTTCTGTGCAAGACCAATTCCACTCCACACCATGATGCTCTGACCACCCCACGAGCCTCTCTCAACAACACAGCGTCGCCAGACTCCATCTCTGCCATCTGCTGTTGAGATACAGTAACGACTGTCGTCTGAGAAGAGGACTCTTCTCCATTGCTGGTGGCGCCAATGCTGGTGCTGTGTTGCCCACTGAAGACGGTCCCGGCGATGACGTGGTGTCAGAATGGGTCCTCGGTGTGACCTGTGACAGTGGAGGTGTCTGCTCGTCAATCGTCGACGCACGGTGTCCGCAATAATGTGTCGCTGGTGTGTCCCCATGGTCTGTCGAGCAGTTTCCGCAGCAGTAACAAAGCGATCTTGAAGATGCTGTCGTACAATCTGACGATCCTGACGTCGGGCGGTGACTCTTGGTCTTCCACTACGCGGTCGGTCATCTGTTGTGTTGGTGGTCTGGTACCGTTGCTGGAGCCTGTATATGGTCCTTACGTGGACTTGAAATGTATTGGCTACCAAGGTCTTGGTGTCGCTGATTCTCTTGTCAATCTTGGCATGTGGTAGCAATTCAATAACGAACCAATGTTATCCGATCTGGCTGGATTTTTATTGGGCAAGAAATGGGGGAACGCATGTGCATTTCAGTTTGCACGGAACTCACGTTACCATGACCGTTGCCGTGATGCGTTTGGGCGATCGGTTTTATTGTCATCTGCTTTGTATTTTTATCATCAATTTCATTTTTCCGGACAACGTAATGGTAAATTTTAAAAAATAAAAAATTACCCAGATATTTAAATGACAACTTTTCATGCAATGTTACTTGGGGTGACGTTTCTTTTCCGGTTCAGTATATTAATGTTAAATATTCGTCAAAATGATATATAATCAATATTTACGGACCCTGCACTGTCATCAGTGTTATAAACAAATCTCAGCTGTGTGTAGGTCTCTGGCTATTCCCATGTTACCAGAAACTAATCATCATGAAGTCTTTGGTCAAAACTTGATCCTGGACCAGGCAACAGGAATTAACGGAGTGTCACTATCTCACATGGACTATCTCTGTGTGTTACTAGTTACTTCAACCAATGTCATTTATAAGCAATAGGCCGTGACCATGATAACTGTGTAATGGGTCATAAAAGCTTCACTTAGAACGTGATCGCAGTCTGTACTGCCGGGTCGAACTATCGCATCCCCACCTTGAGCGTTCTATGTAGAAACCATGAGTTGTGAGTGTGTGTGAGTGTGAGGGTGTGTGTGTGAGTGTGTGTGTGCGTGCGTGCGCACGCGTGTATGTGTGAGTGTGTGTGTGTGCGTGCGTTCGCACGCGTGTATGTGTGAGTGTGTGTATGTGTGTTTGTTAGTTAATGTGAGTGTGTGTGTATGTGATAGTGTGTATGAGTGTGTGAGTATGTGTGAATGTATGTGTGTATGTGTGTGTGCGTGTGAGTGAGTGTGTGTATGTGCGTGCGTGCGCACGCGTGTATGTGTGAGTGTGTGTGTGAGTGTGTATGTGTGTGTGCGTGCGTGCGCACGCGTGTATGTGTGAGTGTGTGTATGTGACGTGTGTGTGAGTGTGTCTGAGTGGGAGTGTGTTTGTGTGTTAGTGTGTGTGTGTACGGCGTGTGAGTGCAAGCGTAATTTAGTATGTCTGTGTGTTAGTGTGTGTGTGTGAGTGAGTGAGTCTGTGTGTGTTAGTGTTAGTAAGTGTGTTGGTGTGTTTGTTATTGATACGCATCCTGAAAACCTCCACACTTTGTAGAGTGTGTTGTCATAAATCCAAAACATGGAAGTATTGTAATTCTGATTTATAAAAAAACCCACAATTGGTGGCTTTCATTGTAGTATGTAAATGTTTTCTCATGTCCTATCTACGCAGATCCAGTGGTCCAAATATAGGGCCCTCACAACACCGGACCTTCGCACGTCATCAGCTCATCTTCATAGTCGAGCAACACAGTGGGACCCCTCCTACCCACTCTGACAAACAAAACACATTTGGAATGTCGATCACGATGTTTTATTTCACAGCGGACATCAGTTGGCGTGAGCTGTAACACAGTTGGTGTAGAGCTGAAACATACGAAGTGTTAACACGTCTCATAGTGACATAGTGAGTGGTTCACGCCTCTCCCAGACATATGGGTGGGGGAAGAGAGGGGGAGGGGGTTACTTGGGTTCATGGAAAAGTTACACGGAGAAAGTGGGGGGTCGGCATGAAAAAATAATAGTTTTTTTCAAATAATGTGGTAGAAATTTGAACATTTTGTGGGTACTGGTCATTAATTATAGGACGGGGTCATAAACAAATGTTACATTTGGGAAGGGGGTGGGGTTTGTGGGGGTAGTGTGTGTGTGCGGGGAGCGGGAGGGGGGGGGGGGGGGGGGGGGTTGAGGGTTGAGACACTATGATACTAGAGGATGCGCCCGTCATGGTTTATTCCCCCTGCAGTGTTTTATTGTACGATAACCAACCCCCACTCGTCGTATGTTTCTTAAATACGTTTTAATAAAACATATTCCTAAATGAAAATCGTTGTACTTTGTTATTCAATCTGTTGTGAAGTAATCATGAACGATGTATCTGGATCCAATGTGCTGAAAAGAATCCTTTTACCGGACACCTTCGCCATTTTGTCAGAGATGTATACGAGATATATCCTTAACCCTTGAAGATCCGGGGTAGAATAGGTCTTCAGCAACCCATGCTTGCCGTAAAAAGCGATTATGCTTGTCGTGAAAGGCGACTAACGGGATCGGGTGGTCAGGCTCGCTGACGTGGTTGCTACATGTCATCGATCGTGCATCGATGCTCATGATATTAATCACTGGATTGTCTGGTCCAGATTCGGTCATTTACAGACCACCGTCATATAGCTGGAATATTGCTGAGAGCGGCGTTAAACAACAAACAAACATGCCAGCGGGACAGAAAGCAGAATGAAAAGTAATGCATGACCATATATTGTCGTTCAATTTATTTATTTTTGCTGAGTGCGGCGTTAAACAACAAACCAACCAACCAACTTGGTGACGGAATTTCAGTTGCCATTCGTAAGTAAATGACGTTTTGGTTACCAAAGTTACCAAAATGACTACCTGTTGGTTGAGGTGTGGCCTCCTTGGTTGTAATTTATCAGATTGTTGCACACCATTATGGAATTTCTATTTTCAGGTCATTTTCGACGTTAGGTTTTAATTGTCGATGTTTATGATTGCCTTTTGATATTTATTTTGGATTTGTTATTACATTAAACCTAGATACACTCAGAGTTGACTTATCTGCTTCAAATAAACTTGGCAGACAGGTGATGATTGATCATTAAAATGTTTTATAGGTGTTCGGGCATCTAGGCCCATTTACACCTTGCCCATAATAAAGGTTTGCTAAGTACCTAGATCTTTTATAAAGTATCAATACTGCCACACGCTTTAATGTAAGCGAGAATGACATTCTGAATTGGTGAACAATATTCCTAGAACATAAAATACCAGACAATGAGAAGTCAATATTGAGAACTGTTAGAGACTCCACCATTGCCTTACGCTGATTAACATACTGTTGGTAATACAAAATGAGCTACATTATCAAGCTGATTACACACTGTACAATGTGCAGAAATGTCTTTATCAATAGCATTTAGATAAGCTCCAAGACCACAATGCCCAAGACGAAGTCTGGTTAAGAGAACATCCTCTCTCTGATTATTTCTAGTTATGTGTAATTTAGTGACAAAAGGATCGATGCCAAAGAGAATACGTCCTTTTAAAGGAAGATGCCCATCTCGGCTGCCATTTTGTTTTAGCATGGGTCATACTGACGGTGCCTAACTCTTCAGAAGAAGGTAAAATTGTTGGCAGATAGGTATCAGGGTATCACTCAAAAATGTATTGTTACATGACTTACGTTCATCATGTAGGTCCTGAACTCTGCGATCGAGATTTCCCCATTTCCTGCAATACATAAACCGTTGTCAAGGGTTACAGAGAGGGGAGACAACTCATATGTTCAGCCATTCCATCTGTTTTAGAGACTGTCAAGGCCAAAGTTTTCACATTTTCTGAAACTGGCGACAAAGTGAGAAACAATGAAGGACTATTTGTGTCCTGTGTTTTCATTTGAAGAAACCGAAATTTCCGAATTAGGGGGTAAAGACACGAAGCCGAACTGCTTTGGAAAGGTGGAATCTGATTGGATCAAGAACCTACAAATCCTTCACTTTGATTGGGCGTTAAGTACCTCAAGATTCATGTAATGTGACCTGTTATGGGTGTGTTCGCAGATCTACACGCAGAGAGGTATTGTCCCCCCCCCCTTCCTGTAACATAAAAGAGACATGAATGCACACCCACCGTCAGTGTCGAGATTTTTTGACCAAGCGACGAGGTCACTGTCGGTCAGACGCATGTCGTTGTTCATGTCGAAATTTTGGAAGAGGTAGCCGACAAAGTCGCGAACGTCGAGGTAGTGCCGATGCCATTGTAATGTAAACTCACTCTCTGTGATATTGCCGTTTTCTGAAACAACATAATGTTTTCGTTAAACCTAAGGCATAATTATCTTTCAAATATTTTCTGCACCAATATTATTCACTCATGATGCGTTCTGTGCTAAGTTAGTGTAAGAGAGAGAGAGAGCGAGAGCGAGAGAGAGAGAGAGAGAGAGAGAGAGAGAGAGAGAGAGAGAGAGAGAGAGAGAGAGAGAGAGAGTTGGTGACTAAGGAAGCTACGGTGTCGAATGGGGCCAGGGTATTTATCATTATGCATGTACAAATATCATACACTTGAATTCTTGTCAGACACAGAATACTGCTTCAAGGCACACAATGTCCTTTTACAACATACTATCAAGCATTTCCAGCAAACAGGTTTGTTTTGTGTAAAATTATATTATATTACCCATACGGGTCGAAGGATCGTGTGTAAACGCCTTCCGATAATTGCACATGTGCATTCAGCGATTCTCAATGTTGGGTGTTCATTTGAAGCCATAATACGTCACAACGCTTTACTGTTGAGTAAAAGCCGATATAACGTCATCCATTGTTCATCGCGACACACATTGATTACATCACGTCATCTGAACAGTAGGCATCCTTCAGTGAAGTGTACCTGCGATAAAGTACACTTTTTGAATTACGTCATAATGGACTGACGTCATGGCGCTGTTCAAGTTCCATCCTTGGTAACACCGTTCTTTCATTATTGTCATGCAAGATGGCGCATCCACGTCATAAACTTTACATTTTAAAACTAATCCCATATATGATATAGAACGGACAAATGTATCAGAGAAGGTAATTTTTAATCATTTATGTCCAAAGAAGGATTTTAATTAACGGCGGTAACTATAGTTTGTTCCAAGCACCTACGGTATTCGGTAATAACATCAACAGTTTAAATCATAAGTCCCAAGCACGAGAATCTGATGATGGCACACAAGTTCAGTAGCGTGTATGGACACCATGTGCGTTGACAACTGCCACACAACGCCTCCGCATGGACCTTGTGATTCTTGTGAACACGAAGACGACGCCATTGTTGCTGCAAAATGGTGCCAAGATCTTGCAAATTCTGTGGTTGGTTCTGGAGAGTGCGCAGACTTCTGCCAAGACCATCCCAGACGTGTTCGATGGGATTGAGGTCGGGAGACCTTGACTCCCCCATTCGTAAGGAAATTCCTTGTCAAAATTGCTGTGTGGGGTCTGGCATTGTCATGTTGGAAGATCAAACCTGGTCCATGTGCTGCCATAAAAGGCAGAAGTTCGGGTGCCAGTACCTGGTCGCGGTAAGCAGCAGCGTTGAGGTTTCCACGGATGACAAGAAGCCTGGAACGTGCATTGCCACAGAAAGCACCCCACACCATGACACTTCCGCCTCGAAATCTGTCAACTTCCTGTACACAACACTGGGCGTAACGTTCATGACGGCGCCTCCACACCCTCGCCCTACCATCAGCAAATCGAAGATTAAATCGGGATTCATCACTGAAGACGACTTGATTCCAATTCCTCTGAGTCCATCGTAAGTGCCGCTGTGCCCACAACTGAGGTTGACGTCTGTGTAATGCAGTATGGCCGTAGTGCTTGAAGGTGAGCAGTTCTCAGACGGTTTCGAACAGTTTGCGCTAAACCCCTAAACAGTTCATTTCTGGTTGATGTAGCCGTCAAAAATCGGTTACGGAGGTGACGTAAGACAATCTGACGATCCTCTGCATGTGACGTCACACGTGGTCAACCTGGCCGAGGGCGATCAGCGGTGGTACCCGTTTGCTGTAGACGCGTCTGTAAATCATGAACAGTCCGTCGACTACAACGGTTAATTTATTACCCATCGTCCTTGAGACTTCAGCTACGGACGTTCCCGTCTGCAACATGCCAATGGCACGTTCACGTTGCACATTTGAAAGGCGTGGCATGACAAATGGCCGTAAAGACTTTTGTTTTCTTGTGTTTTTCTTTTTTTTGTTAATGACTGCTAAGAAGTATGGCTGAAAACACGTGCGGTATTATGGCCACGTGACCAGTTGCACGTGAAAAAACACTTTTGCCATGATGATTTTGATCGATTCACCTGCACCTGTGTTATCTGAAGACAATACGTGGCCATTACTGTTTAAATACACAATAAGGGCCAACAATGATAACTGGTCAAAATGTTAAAATTTTAGGATTGTGAGTGAGTGAGTGAGTTTGATTTTACGCCGCTTTTAGCAATATTCCAGCAATATCACGGAGGGGGACACCAGAAATGGGCTTCACACATTGCACCCATGTCGGGAATCGAACCCGGGTCTTCAGCGTGACGAGCAAACGCTTTAACCAACAGGCTACACGACCGCCCCTTAGGATTGTGAAGTTTGTAATTTGGTTCAGTATATTTGAATAATATTACGTGGGAAGAAATATGTCAAGATGATGTCAGTCATATATCATGCCGCAGGCATCTCCCAAACATACATACACCATTGTGCCCGTGCCAAAGCAGTCTGAAACTGTCCGAGGCGGGCGTTGGTGCTCTAGGAATTATGTCTGTCTCTGGGTAAGGGAAAGAGCATCTTCACGAGGCAAGTGAGTTAACTGACTATAAAAGTCCAGTTTCCACCCTTGCCGAACTGGGCTGCAGGTGTAGAGTTATATTTTGGCTGGACTAACGTGCCTATGCATAGTCCAATCAAAATCGCGCACCGAAATCGAAAACCGGTTCGTAAACTGTCATGCAGATTTTGTGTCGATTGCAGGATTTGCACAGCATGTGCACCGTCAACTCGTTGTCAAACAGATATTTTCCAAATCTTTTCAAGTTTTCAATCAAGGTCCTCACGTGATTCGATGTACTTCGCGATGTAAGACTCGTTTGATCACAATATAGATCTTGATTGTCGATCATATCCTCTTGACTGGGCGCCGCCATTTTGTTTGAAGCAAACGCAAGTGATACGAGAGGTGGAATCTGATTGATCCATAGGAGAGGCATAGAAGGGACATAACTCGTAACAGCCACTGGTGACGCTAGGATCGTGCCCAGGAATTCCAGCCTGATTCGGCAAGGGTTTTAACTGGACTTTTAAAGTCAGTTAACTCTCTTGCCTCGGGAAGATGCTGAATGAGCAATCCTTGATAGGTTTCATAACCACCTGTTAGTCAGCATACGGCATTTAGCAACATACTAAAGTCAAGCAAAACGGCCGCTGTTGGAGTCACGTGATTAAATTGAAGCAAATTAATATGAAAACTTAAATTTAAAAATTCCACTTATTGTTGTATAAGATTATGGGTAAACAAACAATGTAATATGACCTATTCAAATAATAAAACATCCCATTTTAGTGGTGTATTATTATGTCTCAAACGTAAAATATGCCTCTTAACGTGAGGGTGCAGGCAATTAGGTGGAAGAGCCCGACAATGAGACCTGTTCGAGGATTTTAAGTTTACGTAACTGGTCATTACAGATTTGATTTTAAACCCAGCTTCAATATAACATGAGGTTAGTCTTAAAGTCGGCCTCTTTGAAAAGTAATAAAGTTTGCTCTACCCCCATGTGTTGTGTAATAAAGTATTGTTTTGCCCTGAACTATCATGACGTCAAAGCTCACTGACGCAAGCAGCAAAACTATACTTTATACACTACACATGGGGTAGAGCAGTCTTTATTCTTAATTATATTTCTATTATCTACTCAAGACTCAGAATTATCTGTTTCTCGTAGCTCGTTGATTATTCTCTAAATATCCAGACTATCAAATGGCCAGTCCCTTCTTGAGATGCGATCAACATTGGCAAAATACAGTCTTGGGTCCCTTGCCGTTATTTGAGGGTTTACGGTACTGCCCCTACTAGGAAATAGGATGTCAAATTGACTGATTGATGACGATTTAGGTAAGACATGGTTGATGGAAACTATATTTGTTACCAATATGCCAGCTGTATCAAAATGGCCTGAAAATAATTGAGGGTCAGGTATGGAATCCAAGAAGGGACATTGTCGCATTGTCGCCCTCAGGGAAACAAGCGAAAAGTATTAAAATTAACCAAAGCGCAACAATGCGACAACGCGACAACGCGACATTTTGGCCATTTGTTGCATTGTCGCGCTTTGAATGATATTTTTTATATTACCAAAGGGCGATTACGTCCCTTTAAAGATTTCATATTCAGGCAAACCAATGACAGAAAGCTTGAGCAACGACGCGAAATTGGCCATGGCACCGAGCTTAACCACGCGATGAACTTCAATCGGTAAGAGGCGACTATCGGGATCGGGTGGTCAGACTTGCTGACTTGCTTGATGCAGGTCATCCAAATTGTGTGGATCGATGCTCATGATATCAATCACTGGATTGTCTGCTCCAGACTCGATTATTTACAGACCGCCGTCATATAGCAGGAATATTGCCGAGTGCGACGTAAAACAACAAATCAACCGACACTTCAGTCGACTCTTGCAACAAGCATAGGTTACAGGGCACCGATTCTTATCATAATGATTATCCTACTGTCAAGGTCATATCCGGCGACGAAGTGCTGGACCTCGGTTGGCTCCACAATGCCGTCGCCATCTTTGTCAATGTCGGAGATGACGTTGCTGACCACCTGGCTCGACAGTAGATCGTCATGATTGGTGTGGATGCAGGAGTGGTTGTGGCCATGTTTTCTGCAGGCAGAAAAGCCCCCGATAAGTTGGGGCTTCTTTCAAAATTATTCCAGTTCTAAAGTGGGCTGGAGGAAATGTGAATGCAAACGTGCCCAAGACGTTTCCCACGAACGGGTAATGGTGCGGACAACCAACTGCATCTGATCTGATATACTAGTTTATACCACCCACCCATAAACTGCACCTGATCTGATAAATAATTAAGACAATGTACCCATAAACTGCATCTGATCTGATATACTAGTTTATACCATCCACCCATTAACTGCACCTGATCTGATAAATGATTTAGACAATGTACCGATAAACGGCACCTGATCTGATATACTAGTTTATACCATCCACCCATAAACTGCACCTGATCTGATAAATGATTTAGACAATGTACCCATAAACTGCACCTGATCTGATATACTAGTTTATACCACTTACCAATAAACTGCACCTGATCTGATATACTAGTTTATCATCTAAAACTGGCTCCCACAGGAGATATCTCTTGGATGAGATCAAGCGATATCTACACTTTAGATATCGCTGCAATGAAATTACATCACAATGCTTTGCAGACCATTGTGACATCACTGGTTACCATGACGTCACAATCAAATGACATCACTAATGGCTCTGCTACTGAAGCTGTTTGCATTACTTTTTATACCGAAGACACTGCTAATTACTGTCTACAAATTGAAAAAGTTGAAAGAATGATGATAAATAAAATATTACCCTCGTGTCTTTTGATATCAAATATATCAACACTCGTTGATAAAAGTGGCAAATATCCTCGGCAAGCCTCGGACGTTTTCCACTTTTATCAACTCGTGTTGATATATTTGATATCAAAAGACACTCGGGTGAGATTCTCTATTTATACCACTTACCCATAAACTGCACCTGATCTGATATACTAGTTTATACCACTTACACATAAACTGCATCTTATCTGACATACTAGTTCAGACAATGTACCCATAAACTGCACCTGACCTGATATACCAGTTTATACCACCCATAAACTGCATCTGACCAGATAATCCAGCATATACCACGCACCTACAAGCGGCATCTGATATGCTAGCTTATACCAGTCATCTATAAACTGCATCTCATATGAGATATAGCTTATACCACACGCAGATAAACTGCATCTGATCTGATATTCTATAGCTTATACCACTCACCCATAAACTGCTACAGATCCGATTAGAACAAGGAAAGCTATCATGATTCTGAAAAATAATAAAATGGAGTTTGAGTTTGAACATTATTTATAGTAAATGGAACAGATTCATAGCATCCAGTACACCTGGTGTTGGGGGAGTTTGATAGCGCCTAGTAGATACAGAAGGTAACAGGTCTGGACAGCGCACCTGGTGTTGGGGAGTTTGATAGCGCCTTGTAGATACAGAAGGGGAGTTTGATAGCGCCCAGTTGATACAGAAGGTAACAGGTCTGGACAGCGCACCTGGTGTTGGGGGAGTTTGATAGCGCCTAGTAGTTACAGAAGGTAACAGGTCTGGACATAGCACCTGGTGTTGGGGAGTTTGACAGCGCCCAGTTGATACAGAAGGTAACAGGTCTGGACATAGCACCTGGCGTTGGGGAATTTGATAGCGCCCAGTAGATACAGAAGGTAACAGGTCTGGACATAGCACCAGGTGTTAGGGAGTTTGATAGCGCCTAGTAGATACAGAAGGTAACAGGTCTGGACAGCGCACCTGGTGTTGGGGAGTTTGACAGCGCCTGGTAGATACAGAAGGTAACAGGTCTGGACAGCGCACCTGGTGTTGGGGAGTTTGATAGCGCCTGGTAGATACAGAAGGTAACAGGTCTGGACAGCGCACCTGGTGTTGGAGAGTTTGATAGCGCCCAGTAGATACAGAAGGTAACAGGTCTGGACAGAGCACCTGGTGTTGGGTGAGTTTGATAGCGCCTGGTAGATACAGACGGTAACAGATCTGGACAGAGCACCTGGTGTTGGGGGAGTTTGATAGCGCCTAGTAGATACTGCCCTTTATATGATGATGTGAGAGAGATATTTAGAGATTCGTTAGATACAACTATCCTACCTTACCAACTGAACCGTGAAGATCCGGGGTAGAATGGGTCTTCAGCAACCCATGCTTGCCGTAAAAGGCGACTATGCTTGTCGTAAGAGGCGACTAACGGGATCGAGTGGTCAGGCTCGCTGACTTGGTTGATGCATGTCATCGATCCCAATTGTGTTGATCGATGCTCATGATGTCAATTACTTGATTGTCTGGTCCAGACTCGATCATTTACAGACCGCCGTCATATAGAAGGAATATTGCAGAGTGCGGCGTTAAACAAGAAACAAACAAACAAACAAACAAAGGATCACCTGCTGGAGAGGTTTGTCATTAACGATAGGTACAGTAACAGGCAAGCGTTGGTGTTGCACAAAGCAATATTGGCGCTTAGACTGGGCAAGTGGGCCGGAACAGCGCTAAGATGATCGTAACTCCCATACTTTAACATAGGCTTACAATAGTCTTAACGCTAAGATCGCTTTGTGCAAGTGGGCCGGAACAGAACACCTGGGCCCACTTACACAAAGCGATCTTAGCGCTAAGATGATCGTAACTCCCATACTTTAGCATAGGCTTACAATAGTCTTAACGCTAAGATCGCTTTGTGCAAGTGGGCCCTGGTCTCCCTGTGGGGATTCCGGGTTAAATAGGTCTCCATCAACCTATGCTGGTCTTCTCATGGGCATTCCGGGTTAGAATAGGTCCTCAGCAACCCATGCTGGGCCCACTTGCACAAAGCGATTTTAGCGCTAAGATGATCGTAACTCCCATACTTTAGCATAGGCTTACAATAGTCTTAACGCTAAGATCGCTTTGTGCAAGTGGGCCCAGGATGAGGTATTGACAAGAAAAGTTAAGATTCGCCACATAGCGGCATTGAAACATCAGTAACTATACCTGGAGGAGGAGAAGTACAGCTAGTGTTCCACAAGGCTGTCTGGCTGATACTACCGACAAGCGGGCGCGTTACTTCTCATTTAAAGTGTGAAGATGCGAAGGAGTGTCGTTTTAAAAAGTAAACATTTGTGCAGACTTTATACACCTGTGTCTTTCACAGAGTTGTCACTTTAATTTGGATCGCGTTGAAGTCTAAAATATGCGTGTGATAGAGGCAAGGTCACGACAACTATGCAGTGTCACTATTTGAGACGGATCTTCTGTTATTTGGTTCTCCATATATGGAAACATACTCTAAATTTTAGAAACATTTTTTCCCCGTGGGATCTCCACTGATGTTTATCGGATAGAGCGTCGGCCCGAGGAGCGGAAGGTCGGTGATTCAATTCCTAGCACGTCATACCAAAAGATGTTAAACGATGGTACTTGTTGTTATCCTGTCTGGCGCTCGGCATTAAGGGGCTAAGGCAAGGACGTCAGTGTACTGTGTCTGAGTAGGGTATTCATGTTAAACTGCGGCATGGTATCTCAGTGGGCTAGCACTGTAAATCGGCATCAGTCCGGACGAGTACAGCCAGCCACACATACTCAACGCACGCACGCGCGCGAGTGTGTGAATGCACGTGGCTATATACGTGCAATAATCTTGAACGCCATGTCATACCCATTTCACCTCACCTCAACCTTTCCCGCTGAATCAGGTAACAGAACACCTCGGGTCTCTTCCAAGACACATGTAGAAGGAATGGATGACATTCCCACAGCGTCTAAGCTTCAGTATATAAGTGGCGGACATTTCTAAATTTGACCCATTAGTGACAAACATTTGGTCCGATGCAAGTACCTATTTTGACTTGTACCATGTGTTCCCGGGTGAAATAATTGACTTGCCTTTGCATGTGTTTGTGATGGATGTCACCGCTCTACCACTAGGCCACGGAGGCGGTCCTTTAAACAATAAAATTCTTAGATAAAATGTTTTGTATAACAAATCTAACCATCAGTTTTTATTGCACATTTGGGTGTACCTACATATAATAGCAAACAATTAAAAATTACAAACAAATTGTTGATAAAACTGTAAATTATTAGAAATAATACATAACCACATACCACCTTATAACGGTTATCAAATCAAATAGTTGAATTTAAAGTTTTATATATATAATACACATGTATTCACACTAATGGTCTGTCATGCAAGCAAGTTATTTTGGCTGAATGACCTCGAACTTTGGTATCCGAGGGGACCTCTGGGTATTGGCGTCCTTGACTGGATTGGGGTTGATTGACTGCGCTTTTCCGGTTGACCTATTGATGCGCCTCATCACCATGTGCTTCAGTTCCTCGTGGCTCAGAGGGGGAGGCCGGTTTCTTCACTTATCTCATTCATGTCCTCATCTTCCCTACAAATACATGTCAGCATGAGACCCGTGAAGATCCGGGATAGAATAGGTCTTCAGCAACCCCTTTTTGCTCTAAAAGGCGACTATGCTTGTCGTAAGAGGCGACTAACGGGATCGGGTGGTCAGGCTCGCTGATATGGTTGATACATGTCATCGATCCTAAGTGCGTCGATGATCGATGCTCATGATATTAATCACTGGATTGTCTGGTCCAGATTCCATTATTTACAGACCGCCGTCATATAGCTGGAATATTGCCGAGAGCGGCGTTAAACAACAAACAAACAAACAAACAAACAAACATGTCAGCATGACAGAAAAGCAGAATGTAAAACAATGCATGACCACAAATTGTCGTTCAATTTATTTATTTATTTTACATCTTTGAAACTGTGTACGGAACTGAAGATGAGTCCCTATCTCTTGGGTGAGTGAATGTTGTTTTAGGCCACATCAACAATTTTGCAGTTCTTCTCAGAAATAATCAATGGAAACAAAGGTTCAACTAAAATTGGTGTTTTTTTAGGCCGCTAAAAAAGATCGTGGGAAAGTACCTATCTAAATCCTTAAGACTGTGTTTGTGACGGGGATGGAACTAACTACCCAAGAACTGGAGAAGCTATTGTGACGATGTTATTGGAGGGATTACTTACCCAAGACCTGGAGACACATTGCCTGATAGAACTTTTGAGATGTTGCACATTGTACAACACATCACTCACCAATATACAGACATATTGCCTGATAGAACTGTTTAGATGTGGCACATTGTACCACACATAACTCACCCATATACAGACACATTGCCTGATAGAACTAGTCAGATGTTGCACATTGTACCACACATCACCCACCCATATACAGACACATTGGAGACTAGAACTTTTGAGATGTTGCACATTGTACTACACATCACCCACCCATATACCGACACATTGGGGACTAGAACTTTTGAGATGTTGCACATTGTACCACACATCACTCACCAATATACAGACACATTGGAGACTAGAACTTTTGAGATGTTGCACATTGTACCACACATCACTCACCAATATACAGACATATTGAAGACTAGAACTGTTGAGATGTTGCACATTGTACAACACATCACCCACCCATATACAGACACATTTCCTGATAGTAGTGTTATGATGTTGCACATTGTACCACACATCACTCACCCATATACAGACACATTGCCTGATAGAACTATTGAGATGTTGCACATTGTACCACATAACACTCACCCATATACCGACGCAGTTCCGAGTAGAAGGAGGAGGGCTATCATGGTTGCTGAAACAGGTGAGGAACATCAGTCTATCACTCTTCTCATTGTACACCCACAGAACTGTGACCGCCGTGAACATGAGTGTCATAGTAAAATGTCTGCAGTGGTTGTATGCAAGTGTGGTAAAAAAGGGGATGACAGGGTCTGGGTATACACAAGAACTAGCAAGTGTTGACCGTAAACGTGGTGTGAGAAGAGGTGGATGGGTCTGGGTATGTACAAGAACTAGCAAGTGTTGACCGTAAACGTGGTGTTAGCAGAGGTGGCGGGGTCTGGGTATGTACAAGAACTAGCAAGTGTTGACCGTAAACGTTGTGTTAGAAGAGGTGGATGGGTCTGGGTATGTACAAGAATTAGCAAGTGTTAGGGGAGGTGACAGGGTCTGGGTATATACGAGAACCAGAAAAAGGTTGTATTAACAGTACAATAGTTGTAGGTATGCAAGCATCGAGTTAACATGAAAGGTTTTCTCACTACTTTCATACATTACCTGTTGAAGTGTTCAAGCGGGATCTTCCACTAGAAGTGTTATCTCTTATATAAAGTCTTGCAAAGGGAGTGGTGCAGATGGAGTACCTTAATTAATTCACAGCAGATTTAACACAGCATGTTAGGTAAGGACTCCATGTTTAGATAGAAGAAAATGTTGAATCCCAAACTATGTAGTGGGTCACGTAGGATGTGTACAAGAAGTATCTGGGGATTTATTCTACGCATGTACCCATCGTTATTCCGATATTCCTGTTGTAGAACTATTAGACCCGAGTATCGTCTTGTTGGGGTCTCGTCCCCAGCAACATTGGAGAGGCGACTCAGTGCATCGGGGTGTCAGGCCCGATGCTACCACGTCATCGTATCATGTCTGCGAGGGACGTTGATCATAATACCAAATACCGATTTGTCTGGTCCAGCCTCGGCAATTACACGCCGTCGTCATATATTTAGAATATTGTCGAGTGCGGCGTGAAAAAAACTAAAAGAAAGAGTATCTAAATCAACATTGCTAGAAGCGCTTGTCGTATCTCTAAGACGTGGCCATTCGGTGGCTGAGTTCTGTTGGAAATGCTAGAAAACTGCTTTTCTGGCTTCATTTAATAAATACGAGTCAAAGGACTATAAAAAGAGCATATATTAAAATATCGCGAATTGCCCTAATCTAACTTGTCCTAACTGGCACTGTGATTACGCTCAAAATGTACTTTTACAGGTAAAATGATGATAAACTTCGAAAATATTCGTGTGTTGTCATGCATGTATGAAATGGCCTATAACCTGAGATAATTACCTAACACCTGTCCCCAGGTGATGACCTCACACCGTCCCGTGCATTCTCCCAGGTGCACATGTCACCGAGTTGGGGGTGGTCTCAAAATATTGCTGTTATTGTACTTAATTGACATGTGCGTAGGTAGGGTAGCAATTTAGGATATATATTGCATTAAATTTGCTTGGAAACAAATGACCTCATGATGGAATAGTTAAGAGCTACGAAACGGGATGCGTATTGAAAGGTTGCGGTTTTGGAATCCAGAAGTATTTGTTGTTCTACAGATGATTTCTTGAGGTTGCATTTATCTCCGCTGATGACGTATATGAATCTGTACTTTTGAATGTCGTGTTATGTCTTGCCACGAACTCTTTACACTTGGCCAAAATGGGCACAAGAGGGTTGAACTCACAATGTCTGACTGGCGTACGTAACACAACGTAACCGTGTTGTGCCGCCAGCACATATGTCGTGTTCTTATTCCGCCGATTTTTTCTACATGAGTTGAACTTTCGTTTGATATGGTCTGAAACCGACGATGTCATATATTCCTGTATGGTCGCCTTCAGTCTACTCATGGTTTGGGCGACAGTATCTGATTCCCAGACGTTATATTAACTGTCGTTACCCATGACAATGACACTGGCGTTGTTTAAAATGGGGAATAGCTGAAATTCCAACCATTCTATGAACAAATCACCTCCTATAATTTCCTCATGAAATTCATCAGTTTTCTTTTTCGCCTCGAAAACTAGCACACATCCATCAATAAGTCCCATATCATGGGTTGCAGCGTGTAAAACAATGACACGATTACCTTTATCTGATGGTACCATGGGTGCTTTTCCACATGTAGTCAGTGGCATGATTCATCAAGGTAAATTATCTGGACGCCGTGACTGTGATAGTTATAAATGGTTCGGAGATAATGTGACCTCATAAACAGGATGGAATATTTTCCCCTGAAAAGTGCTCTGACATTGCCATGCTCAGTGTATCGAAATTCCATCTCTTGGAGGGCAATAGTTAATGCAGTTGACATTAATTGTATCTTTAATTCCTCCCTGATTCTACTACAAGTCAGGGTTACCTTCTGCTCATAAAGCTTGTACACTATACGCCTAATCACCCTGTATCACAGCTATCTACTATCCTCTTACGTCCCAGTTTTGTTTTTGAGACCACCCCTATACCTGTTTTGTTTTATTTATCATACCGTAGGCTTGATGGTATGAACTGAAAACCCAATAACTTGGGCAGTTCGGTAATTCAACCTATCTGAATTAATAAATGATTTCCCTCTATCTCTCTAAGTGTAAAGAACTTGTATACATTTCCCATTACAGATCGTGTACCATGGTTATGGCTGTGCAAGTGTTATGTAACATGCTTCATGGGAGCAATGTTAACAAAACAAACGCATCGTCATTTTGTCATTTTAGAATTTTCTTAAAATGATTTTTGTGTGTGGATTAGATGTTTTATGAAGACTACATTATACTTTCTTTCGAATTTGTCTTCTTTTAACTTGTCGATAGGACTCCTTGTGACTGAAATACTTCAAACCACAGGTAGGGCGATCTGTAGTTACTCCATATTTCAATAACAACTTTCTGTGAAAAATTATATCCTTATTTAACAGGCAAAAGCAGTTTTCTGCCATTTCCGACCGTACTTTAACAAGTGTTGAAAGCACTCGTGGTGTTAGAGGAGATGACGAGGTTGGGTATATACAAGAACTAGCAAGTATTGACAGTACACGTGGTGTTAGAGGAGGTGACGAGGGCTGGGTATATACAAGAACTAGCAAGTGTTGACAGTACACGTGGTATTAGAGGAGGTGACGAGGGCTGGCTTTATACAAGAACTAGCAAGTATTGACAGTACACGTGGTATTAGAGGAGGTGACGAGGGCTGGCTTTATACAAGAACTAGCAAGTATTGACAGTACACGTTTTGTTAGAGGAGGTGACGAGGTCTAGGTATATACAAAAACTAGTCAAGTGTTGACAGTACACGTGGTGTTAGAGGTGGTGACGAGGGCTGGGTATAAACAAGAACAAGCAAGTGTTCACAGTACAGGTGGTGTTAGAGGTGGTGACGAGGGCTGGGTATATACAAGAACTAGCAAGTGTTGACAGTACACGTGGCGTTAGAGGAGGTGACGAGGTCTTGGTATATACAAGAACTAGGAAGTGTTGAAAGCACACGTGGTATAAGAGGTGGTGACGATGTCTGGGTATATACAAGAACTAGCAAGTGTTGACAGTACAGGTGGTGTTAGAGGAGGTTAAGAGGGCTGGGTATATACAAGAACTAGCAAGTGTTGACAGTACACGTGGTATGAGAGGAGGTGAAGAGGTCTGGGTATATACAAGAACTAGACAGTGTTGACAGTACACGTGGTGTTAGAGAAGGTGACGAGGGCTAGGTATATACAAAAACTAGCAAGTGTTGACAGTACACGTGGTGTTAGAGGTGGTGACGAGGGCTGGGTATATACAAGAACTAGCAAGTGTTGACAGTACAGGTGGTGTAAGAGTTGGTGACGATGTCTGGGTATATACAAGAACTAGCAAGTGTTGACAGCTAACGTTGTGTTGGAGATGGTGACGAGGGCTGGGTATAAACAAGAACAAGCAATTGTTCACAGTACACGTGGTATTAAAGGAGGTGACGAGGGCTGGGTATATACAAGAACTAGCAAGTGTTAACAGGACAGGTTGTTAGAAGGGATGACGAGGTCTTGGTATATACAAGAACTAAGATGTGTTGACAGTACACTTGGTATTAGAGGAGGTGACGAGGGCTGGGTATATACAAGAACTAGCAAGTGATGACAGTTCACGTGGTATTAGAGGAGGTGACGAGGGCTGAGTATATACAAGAACTAGCAAGTGTTAACAGGACAGGTTGTTAGAAGGGATGACGAGGTCTGGGTATATACAAGAACTAGCAAGTGTTGACAGCACACGTGGTGTAAGAGGTGGTGACGATGTCTGGGTATATACAAGAACTAGCAAGTGTTGACAGCTAACGTGGTGTTGGAGATGGTGACGAGGGCTGGGTATATACAAGAACTAGCAAGTGTGGACAGTACACGTGGTATTAGAGGAGGTGACGAGGGTTGATTTTATACAAGAACTAGCAAGTATTGACAGTACACGTGGTGTTAGAGGTGATGACGAGGGTTGGGTATATACAAGAACTAGAAAGTGTTCACAGTACAGGTGGTGTTAGAGAAGGTGACGAGGCCTAGGTATATACAAAAACTAGCAAGTGTTGACAGTACACGTGGTGTTAGAGGTGGTGACGAGGGCTGGGTATAAACAAGAACAAGCAATTGTTCACAGTACAGGTGGTGTTAGAGGAGGTGACGAGGGCTGGGTATATACACGAACTAGCAAGTGTTAACAGGACAGGTTGTTAGAAGGGATGACGAGGTCTGGGTATATACAAGAACTAGCAAGTGTTGACAGTAGACTTGGTATTAGAGGAGGTGACGAGTTCTTGGTATATACAAGAACTAGCAAGTGTTGACAGCTAACGTGGTGTTGGAGATGGTGACGAGGGCTGGGTATATACAAGAACTAGCAAGTGTGGACATAACACGTGGTATGAGAGGAGGTGACGAGAGCTGGGTACATACAAGAACTAGCAAGTGTTGATAGTACACGTGGTATAAGTGGAGGTGACGAGGGCTGTGTATATACAAGAACTAGCAAGTGTTGACAGTACAGGTGGTGTTAGAGGAGGTGACGAGTTCTTGGTATATACAAGGAGGTGACGAGGTCTGGGTATATACAAGAACTAGCAAGTGTGGTCAGTACAGGTGGTGTTAGAGGAGATGACGGGTTCTTGGTATATACAAGGAGGTGACGAGGTCTGGGTATATACAAGAACTAGCAAGTGTTGACAGTACAGGTGGTGTTAGAGGAGGTGACGAGTTCTTGGTATATACAAGGAGGTGACGAGGTCTGGGTATGTACAAGAACTAGCAAGTGCTGACAGTACACGTGGTGCTGGAGGTGGTGACGAGGGATGGGTATATACAAGAACTAGCAAATGTTGACAGTACACGTGGTGCTGGAGGTGGTCACGACTGCCAGGCATGTACTTCGACGTGAAAATATTACATTAGATTACACTGGAAGTATTATCTCTTATGAAATGTGTTGGAAAGGAATGCTGCGCAGCCTACTCTAGTTCACAGCTGTTTGATTGCCTCACACACTGTCGCGAGCAGAGGTCATGGACTACATGTTTAGATAAAAGCAAATGTTGAAACACCATCTTTGTAGTGTGGGACACGAAACGTGATTTTGGAGGATGATGTGAAGCTTCTGTATATACAAGACGTGTCGCATGTACACATCGTTATTCCGATACATTGAGTGAGTGAGTGAGTTGGGTTTAATGCCGCTTTTAACAGTATTCCAGTTATATCGCGGCGTGTCAGCTTAAGGTGGGAGGAAAGCCCGAAGTGATGCAGGTCTCAGACGTTTACCCCTTCGGTGAAACCGACGAGCACAGGTATGGTGCTGACAAACCTCGGGGCGAACCGGGATTCGAACTCACAATCATAGGTTTCTGGCTTGCCCAAGGGACGCAACTCTGCACAGCGAATCGCAGCGCCTTAGACGACTGGGCCACCCGTGCCCCCTGATACACTGAGTGAGATTTCTCAGTTCGCTATACACGTCACTAATTAGTGATAGATGGGCTTTTCGGTCATCAGATATCAGTTCGCTGTATCCGTTAGTTCGCTGTAGAAAGTTCGTTATATACGTAAATTTTATATGATATTATATAGGAGATAAATCGGGGATTTTGTAACAGTTTGTTGTATCCGTTTGTTCGCTATATCCGTTTGTTCGCAATATCCGTGTTCTAATGTATTCCTACTGCATCACTATAAGACCTGAGTATTATAGGCCTAGTTATCGTCCCGTTCGGATTTCGTCCCACGCAACATTGGAGAGGCGACAAAATGGATCGGGAGGTCAGGCTCGGTGATTTGGTTGATACCATGTCATCGTATCCTGTCTACGAGGACGTTGATCATAATATCAAATACCGATGCTCATGATGTCAATCACCGGCTTGTCTGGTCCAGATTCGACCATTACAGACCCCCATCATAGACTTAGAGTATTGACGAGTGCGGCGCTAAACAGGCAAACAAACTAAAACAAAGAGAACTAAATCAACATTGCTAGAAGCGCTCGTTATATCTCTAAGACGTGTCCAGTCTGTGTAGTGTTGGCTGCAGATGTAGTTGGTGTCATGATGAGGTTGTGTTGTGGATGCAGGTCATCCTCAATTATCCAGGGTACTATATATCCATCCTTTGTGATATATACCCTGGACCCATTAACCATCAACGTTTCGTTTCGGAAGTGACGTCACCATATCAATCTCTCGTATCACAAATCGGCACATCATTTTTCTCTCTTATGAGAGTAATTTGATTGGAGAGATATTTTTAGTGTCATTGTAGGATATATCCAACTAGATGGAGATATAATACACGCTTTAAGTAGCTTTAAGTTAAACATAATAGAACTTATCGTTGTACCCACGGAAGAATGTGTACTCGACAAATATACTGAACCGCAAAGGAAACGTCACCATGGATAGATATATGAGAAACCTCATTTGTCCAAACACTGTAAACATACTTTGAGACATATTTAAAAGATGAAACTTGGCAAAACTGATCATCAAGGTTGAAATTAATGTCTCAAATGTTCTTAAAGTGAAACACAACTTCTAGTCTCTGAGAAGATGGCCTCACAAGTCAGTATCTCGTGTGTCCGCCATGTGTATTGATGACTGCCGTGCAACGTCGATTCATGGAATGGTTGAGGCGGTTGATGAAGGCCATAGGCACTTGAGCCCACACTCTGAGGAACGCCTGACGCAGTTCAGCTGCAGTTGTCGGCCTTGGTCGGACGTCATTCAGCCGTCTTTGAAGCTCGTCCCACAGGTGCTCAATTGGATTTAAGTCGGGACTGATGGCAGACCACTGCATGGTTTTGATGCCATTCTGCTGGAGAAAGTCTCTTGCTACTCTCGCAGTGTGGGCACGGGCGTTGTTATGCTGAAACTCGTGGTTGCGGCGACGTGCGAAATGAGGTATGGCGTGTGGTCTCAAGACTTGATCAATGTACCGAGCTGCTGTGACACCATTGCCTCTCCCTGGACCGTTGTTCTGGAAGACCACAGGGCCGACCTTCTGTGCAAGACCAATTCCACTCCACACCATGATGCTCTGACCACCCCACGAGCCTCTCTCAACAACACAGCGTCGCCAGACTCCCTCTCTGCCATCTGCTGTTGAGATACAGTAACGACTGTCGTCTGAGAAGAGGACTCTTCTCCATTGCTGGTGGCGCCAATGCTGGTGCTGTGTTGCCCACTGAAGACGGTCCCGGCGATGACGTGGTGTCAGAATGGGTCCTCGGTGTGACCTGTGACAGTGGAGGTGTCTTCTCGTCAATCGTCGACGCACGGTGTCCGCAATAATGTGTCGCTGGTGTGTCCCCATGGTCTGTCGAGCAGTTTCCGCAGCAGTAACAAAGCGATCTTGAAGATGCTGTCGTACAATCTGACGATCCTGACGTCGGGCGGTGACTCTTGGTCTTCCACTACGTGGTCGGTCATCTGTTGTGTTGGTGGTCTGGTACCGTTGCTGGAGCCTGTATATGGTCCTTACGTGGACTTGAAATGTATTGGCTACCAAGGTCTTGGTGTCGCTGATTCTCTTGTCAATCTTGGCATGTGGTAGCAATTCAATAACGAACCAATGTTATCCGATCTGGCTGGATTTTTATTGGGCAAGAAATGGGGGAACGCATGTGCATTTCAATTTGCACGGAACTCACGTTACCATGACCGTTGCCGTGATGCGTTTGGGCGATCGGTTTTATTGTCATCTGCTTTGTATTTTTATCATCAATTTCATTTTTCCGGACAACGTAATGTTAAATTTTTAAAAATAAAAAATTACCCAGATATTTAAACGACAACTTTTCATGCAATGTTACTTGGGGTGACGTTTCTTTTCCGGTTCAGCATATTAATGTTAAATATTCGTCAAAATGATATATAATCAATATTTACGGACCCTGCACTGTCATCAGTGTTATAAACAAATCTCAGCTGTGTGTACGTCTCTGGCTATTCCCATGTTACCAGAAACTAATCATCATGAAGTCTTTGGTCAAAACTTGATCCTGGACCAGGCAACAGGAATTAACGGAGTGTCACTATCTCACATGGACTATCTCTGTGTGTTACTAGTTACTTCAACCAATGTCATTTATAAGCAATAGGCCGTGACCATGATAACTGTGTAATGGGTCATAAAAGCTTCACTTAGAACGTGATCGCAGTCTGTACTGCCGGGTCGAACTATCGCATCCCCACCTGGAGCGTTCTATGTAGAAACCATGAGTTGTGAGTGTGTGTGTGTGTGAGGGTGTGTGTGTGAGTGTGTGTGTGCGTGCGTGCGCACGCGTGTATGTGTGAGTGTGTGTGTGTGTGTGTGCGTGCGTTCGCACGCATGTATGTGTGAGTGTGTGTATGTGTGTTTGTTAGTTAATGTGAGTGTGTGTGTATGTGATAGTGTGTATGAGTGTGTGAGTATGTGTGAATGTATGTGTGTATGTGTGTGTGCGTGTGAGTGAGTGTGTGTATGTGCGTGCGTGCGCACGCGTGTATGTGTGAGTGTGTGTGAGTGTGTATGTGTGTGTGCGTGCGTGCGCACGCGTGTATGTGTGAGTGTGTGTATGTGACGTGTGTGTGAGTGTGTCTGAGTGGGAGTGTGTTTGTGTGTTGGTGTGTGTGTGTACGGCGTGTGAGTGCAAGCGTAATTTAGTATGTCTGTGTGTTAGTGTGTGTGTGTGAGTGAGTGAGTCTGTGTGTGTTAGTGTTAGTAAGTGTGTGGGTGTGTTTGTTATTGATACGCATCCTGAAAACCTTCACACTTTGTAGAGTGTGTTGTCATAAATCCAAAACATGGAAGTATTGTAATTCTGATTAATAAAAAAACCCACAATTGGTGGCTTTCATTGTAGTATGTAAATGTTTTCTCATGTCCTATCTACGCAGATCCAGTGGTCCAAATATAGGGCCCTCACAACACCGGACCTTCGCACGTCATCAGCTCATCTTCATAGTCGACCAACACAGTGGGACCCCTCCTACCCACTCTGACAAACAAAACACATTTGGAATGTCGATCACGATGTTTTATTTCACAGTGGACATCAGTTGGCGTGAGCTGTAACACAGTTGGTGTAGAGCTGAAACATACGAAGTGTTAACACGTCTCATAGTGACATAGTGAGTGGTTCACGCCTCTCCCAGACATATGGGTGGGGGAAGAGAGGGGGAGGGGGTTACTTGGGTTCATGGAAAAGTTACACGGAGAAAGTGGGGGGTCGGCATGAAAAAATAATAGTTTTTTTCAAATAATGTGGTAGAAATTTGAACATTTTGTGGGTACTGGTCATTAATTAAAGGACGGGGTCATAAACAAATGTTACATTTGGGAAGGGGGTGGGGTTTGTGGGGGGTAGTGTGTGTGTGCGGGAAGCGGGAGGGGGGGGGGGGGGGGGGTGAGGGTTGAGACACTATGATACTAGAGGATGCGCCCGTCATGGTTTATTCCCCCTGCAGTGTTTTATTGTACGATAACCAACCCCCACTCGTCGTATGTTTCTTAAATACGTTTTAATAAAACATATTCCTAAATGAAAATCGTTGTACTTTGTTATTCAATCTGTTGTGAAGTAATCATGAACGATGTATCTGGATCCAATGTGCTGAAAAGAATCCTTTTACCGGACACCTTCGCCATTTTGTCAGAGATGTATACGAGATATATCCTTGACCCTTGAAGATCCGGGGTAGAATAGGTCTTCAGCAACCCATGCTTGCCGTAAAAAGCGATTATGCTTGTCGTGAAAGGCGACTAACGGGATCGGGTGGTCAGGCTCGCTGACGTGGCTGCTACATGTCATCGATCGTGCATCGATGCTCATGATATTAATCACTGGATTGTCTGGTCCAGATTCGGTCATTTACAGACCACCGTCATATAGCTGGAATATTGCTGAGAGCGGCGTTAAACAACAAACAAACATGCCAGCGGGACAGAAAGCAGAATGAAAAGTAATGCATGACCATATATTGTCGTTCAATTTATTTATTTTTGCTGAGTGCGGCGTTAAACAACAAACCAACCAACCAACTTGGTGACGGAATTTCAGTTGCCATTCGTAAGTAAATGACGTTTTGGTTACCAAAGTTACCAAAATGACTACCTGTTGGTTGAGGTGTGGCCTCCTTGGTTGTAATTTATCAGATTGTTGCACACCATTATGGAATTTCTATTTTCAGGTCATTTTCGACGTTAGGTTTTAATTGTCGATGTTTATGATTGCCTTTTGATATTTATTTTGGATTTGTTATTACATTAAACCTAGTTACACTCAGAGTTGACTTATCTGCTTCAAATAAACTTGGCAGACAGGTGATGATTGATCATTAAAATGTTTTATAGGTGTTCGGGCATCTAGGCCCATTTACACCTTGCCCATAATAAAGGTTTGCTAAGTACCTAGATCTTTTATAAAGTATCAATACTGCCACACGCTTTAATGTAAGCGAGAATGACATTCTGAATTGGTGAACAATATTCCTAGAACATAAAATACCAGACAATGAGAAGTCAATATTGAATACTGTTAGAGACTCCACCATTGCCTTACGCTGATTAACATACTGTTGGCAATACAAAATGAGCTACATTATCAAGCTGATTACACACTGTACAATGTGCAGAAATGTCTTTATCAATAGCATTTAGATAAGCTCCAAGACCACAATGCCCAAGACGAAGTCTGGTTAAGAGAACATCCTCTCTCTGATTATTTCTAGTTATGTGTAATTTAGTGACAAAAGGATCGATGCCAAACAGAATACGTCCTTTTAAGGAAGATGCCCATCTCGGCTGCCATTTTGTTTTAGCATGGGTCATACTGACGGTGCCTAACTCTTCAGAAGAAGGTAAAATTGTTGGCAGATAGGTATCAGGGTATCACTCAAAAATGTATTGTTACATGACTTACGTTCATCATGTAGGTCCTGAACTCTGCGATCGAGATTTCCCCATTTCCTGCAATACATAAACCGTTGTCAAGGGTTACAGAGAGGGGAGACAACTAATATGTTCAGCCATTCCATCTGTTTTAGAGACTGTCAAGGCCAAAGTTTTCACATTTTCTGAAACTGGCGACAAAGTGAGAAACAATGAAGGACTATTTGTGTCCTGTGTTTTCATTTGAAGAAACCGAAATTTCCGAATTAGGGGGTAAAGACACGAAGCCGAACTGCTTTGGAAAGGTGGAATCTGATTGGATCAAGAACCTACAAATCCTTCACTTTGATTGGGCGTTAAGTACCTCAAGATTCATGTAATGTGACCTGTTATGGGTGTGTTCGCAGATCTACACGCAGAGAGGTATTGTCCCCTCCCCCCCCCCCCCCTTCCTGTAACATAAAAGAGACATGAATGCACACCCACCGTCAGTGTCGAGATTTTTTGACCAAGCGACGAGGTCACTGTCGGTCAGACGCATGTCGTTGTTCATGTCGAAATTTTGGAAGAGGTAGCCGACAAAGTCGCGAACGTCGAGGTAGTGCCGATGCCATTGTAGTGTAAACTCACTCTCTGTGATATTGCCGTTTTCTGAAACAACATAATGTTTTCGTTAAACCTAAGGCATAATTATCTTTCAAATATTTTCTGCACCAATATTTTTCACTCATGATGCGTTCTGTGCTAAGTTAGTGTAAGAGAGAGAGAGAGCGAGAGAGAGAGAGAGAGAGAGAGAGAGAGAAAGAGAGAGAGAGAGAGAGAGAGTTAGTGTAAGAGAGAGAGAGAGCGAGAGAGAGAGAGAGAGAGAGAGAGAGAGAGAGAGAGAGAGAGAGAGAGAGTTGGTGACTAAGGAAGCTACGGTGTCGAATGGGGCCAGGGTATTTATCATTATGCATGTACAAATATCATACACTTGAATTCTTGTCAGACACAGAATACTGCTTCAAGGCACACAATGTCCTTTTACAACATACTATCAAGCATTTCCAGCAAACAGGTTTGTTTTGTGTAAAATTATATTATATTACACATACGGGTCGAAGGATCGTGTGTAAACGCCTTCCGATAATTGCACATGTGCATTCAGCGATTCTCAATGTTGGGTGTTCATTTGAAGCCATAATACGTCACAACGCTTTACTGTTGAGTAAAAGCCGATATAACGTCATCCATTGTTCATCGCGACACACATTGATTACATCACGTCATCTGAACAATAGGCATCCTTCAGTGAAGTGTACCTGCGACAAAGTACACTTTTTGAATTACGTCATAATGGACTGACGTCATGGCGCTGTTCAAGTTCCATCCTTGGTAACACCGTTCTTTCATTATTGTCATGCAAGATGGCGCATCCACGTCAATTTTCGGTTAAGGAGTTTCTTTAAACTTGCAAAATATACTGAGTCAAATTATAAACTTTACATTTTAAAACTAATCCCATATATGATATAGAACGGACAAATGTATCAGAGAAGGTAATTTTTAATCATTTATGTCCAAAGAAGGATTTTAATTAACGGCGGTAACTATAGTTTGTTCCAAGCACCTACGGTATTCGGTAATAACATCAACAGTTTAAATCATAAGTCCCAAGCACGAGAATCTGATGATGGCACACAAGTTCAGTAGCGTGTATGGACACCATGTGCGTTGACAACTGCCACACAACGCCTCCGCATGGACCTTGTGATGTTTGTGAACACGAAGACGACGCCATTGTTGCTGCAAAATGGTGCCAAGATCTTGCAAATTCTGTGGTTGGTTCTGGAGAGTGCGCAGACTTCTGCCAAGACCATCCCAGACGTGTTCGATGGGATTGAGGTCGGGAGACCTTGACTCTCCTATTCGTAAGGAAATTCCTTGTCAAAATTGCTGTGTGGGGTCTGGCATTGTCATGTTGGAAGATCAAACCTGGTCCATGTGCTGCCATAAAAGGCAGAAGTTCGGGTGCCAGTACCTGGTCGCGGTAAGCAGCAGCGTTGAGGTTTCCACGGATGACAAGAAGCCTGGAACGTGCATTGCCACAGAAAGCACCCCACACCATGACACTTCCGCCTCGAAATCTGTCAACTTCCTGTACACAACACTGGGCGTAACGTTCATGACGGCGCCTCCACACCCTCGACCTACCATCAGCAAATCGAAGATTAAATCGGGATTCATCACTGAAAACGACTTGATTCCAATTCCTCTGAGTCCATCGTAAGTGCCGCTGTGCCCACAACTGAGGTTGACGTCTGTGTAATGCAGTATGGCCGTAGTGCTTGAAGGTGAGCAGTTCTCAGACGGTTTCGAACAGTTTGCGCTAAACCCCTAAACAGTTCATTTCTGGTTGATGTAGCCGTCAAAAATCGGTTACGGAGGTGACGTAAGACAATCTGACGATCCTCTGCATGTGACGTCACACGTGGTCAACCTGGCCGAGGGCGATCAGCGGTGGTACCCGTTTGCTGTAGACGCGTCTGTAAATCATGAACAGTCCGTCGACTACAACGGTTAATTTATTACCCATCGTCCTTGAGACTTCAGCTACGGACGTTCCCGTCTGCAACATGCCAATGGCACGTTCACGTTGCACATTTGAAAGGCGTGGCATGACAAATGACCGTAAAGACTTTTGTTTTCTTGTGTTTTTCTTTTTTTGTTAATGACTGCTAACAAGTATGGCTGAAAACACGTGCGGTATTATGGCCACGTGACCAGTTGCACGTGAAAAAACACTTTTGCCATGATGATTTTGATCGATTCACCTGCACCTGTGTTATCCGAAGACAATACGTGGCCATTACTGTTTAAATACACAATAAGGGCCAACAATGATAACTGGTCAAAATGTTAAAATTTTAGGATTGTGAGTGAGTGAGTGAGTTTGATTTTACGCCGCTTTTAGCAATATTCCAGCAATATCACGGCGGGGGACACCAGAAATGGGCTTCACACATTGCACCCATGTCGGGAATCGAACCCGGGTCTTCAGCGTGACGAGCGAACGCTTTAACCAACAGGCTACACGACCGCCCCTTAGGATTGTGAAGTTTGTAATTTGGTTCAGTATATTTGAATAATATTACGTGGGAAGAAATATGTCAAGATGATGTCAGTCATATATCATGCCGCAGGCATCTCCCAAACATACATACACCCGTGCCCGTGCCAAAGCAGTCTGAAACTGTCCGAGGCGGGCGTTGGTGCTCTAGGAATTATGTCTGTCTCTGGGTAAGGGAAAGAGCATCTTCACGAGGCAAGAGAGTTAACTGACTATAAAAGTCCAGTTTCCACCCTTGCCGAACTGGGCTGCAGGTTTAGAGTTATATTTTGGCTGGACTAACGTGCCTATGCATAGTCCAATCAAAATCGCGCACCGAAATCGAAAACCGGTTCGTAAACTGTCATGCAGATTTTGGTCGATTGCAGGATTTGCACAGCATGTGCACCGCCAACTCGTTGTCAAACAGATATTTTCCAAATCTTTTCAAGTTTTCAATCAAGGTCCTCACGTGATTCGATGTACTTCGCGATGTAAGACTCGTTTGATCACAATATAGATATTGATTGTCGATCATATCCTCTTGACTGGGCGCCGCCATTTTGTTTGAAGCAAACGCAAGTGATACGAGAGGTGGAATCTGATTGATCCATAGGAGAGGCATAGAAGGGACATAACTCGTAACAGCCACTGGTGACGCTACGATCGTGCCCAGGAATTCCAGCCTGATTCGGCAAGGGTTTTAACTGGACTTTTAAAGTCAGTTAACTCTCTTGCCTCGGGAAGATGCTGAATGAGCAATCCTTGATAGGTTTCATAACCACCTGTTAGTCAGCATACGGCATTTAGCAACATACTAAAGTCAAGCAAAACGGCCGCTGTTGGAGTCACGTGATTAAATTGAAGCAAATTAATATGAAAACTTAAATTTAAAAAATCCACTTATTGTTGTATAAGATTATGGGTAAACAAACAATGTAATATGACATATTCAAATAATAAAACATCCCATTTTAGTGGTGTATTATTATGTCTCAAACGTAAAATATGCCTCTTAACGTGAGGGTGCAGGCAATTAGGTGGAAGAGCCCGACAATGAGACCTGTTCGAGGATTTTAAGTTTACGTAACTGGTCATTACAGATTTGATTTTAAACCCAGCTTCAATATAACATGAGGTTAGTCTTAAAGTCGGCCTCTTTGAAAAGTAATAAAGTTTGCCCTACCCCCATGTGTTGTGTAATAAAGTATTGTTTTGCCCTGAACTATCATGATGCCAAAGCTCATTGACGCAAGCAGCAAAACTATACTTTATACACTACACATGGGGTAGAGCAGTCTTTATTCTTAATTATATTTCTTTTAGCTACTCAAGACTCAGAATTATCTGTTTCTCGTAGCTCGTTGATTATTCTCTAAATATCCAGACTATCAAATGGCCAGTCCCTTCTTGAGATGCGATCAACATTGGCAAAATACAGTCTTGGGTCCCTTGCCGTTATTTGGGGGTTTACGGTACTGCCCCTACTAGGAAATAGGATGTCAAATTGACTGATTGATGACGATTTAGGTAAGACATGGTTGATGGAAACTATATTTGTTACCAATATGCCAGCTGTATCAAAATGGCCTGAAAATAATCGAGGGTCAGGTATGGAATCCAAGAAGGGACATTGTCGCATTGTCGCCCTCAGGGAAACATCGAAAAGTATTAAAATTAACCAAAGCGCAACAATGCGACAACGCGAGAACGCGACATTTTGGCCATTTGTTGCATTGTCGCGCTTTGAATTATATTTTTTATATTACCAAAGGGCGATTACGTCCCTTTAAGGATTTCATATTCAGGCAAACCAATGACAGAAAGCTTGAGCAACGACGCGAAATTGGCCATGGCATCGAGCTTAACCACGCGATCAACTTCAATCGGTAAGAGGCGACTATCGGGATCGGGTTGTCCGACTTGCTGACTTGGTTGATGCAGGTCATCCCAATTTTGTGGATCGATGCTCATGATATCAATCACTGGATTGTCTGCTCCAGACTCGATTATTTACAGACCGCCGTCATATAGCTGGAATATTGTTGAGTGCGACGTAAAACAACAAATCAACCGACACTTCAGTCGACTCTTGCAACAAGCATAGGTTACAGGGCACCGATTCTTATCATAATGATTATCCTACTGTCAAGGTCATATCCGGCGACGAAGTGCTGGACCTCGGTTGGCTCCACAATGCCGTCGCCATCTTTGTCAATGTCGGCGATGACGTTGCTGACCACCTGGCTCGACAGTAGATGGTCATGGTTGGTGTGGATGCAGGAGTGGTTGTGGCCATGTTTTCTGCAGGCAGAGAAGCCCCCGATGAGTTGGGGCTTCTTTCAAAATTATTCCAGTTCTAAAGTGGGCTGGAGGAAATGTGAATGCAAACGTGCCCAAGACGTTTCCCACGAACGGGTAATGGTGCGGACAACCAACTGCATCTGATCTGATATACTAGTTTATACCACCCACCCATAAACTGCACCTGATCTGATAAATAATTAAGACAATGTACCCATAAACGGCATCTGATCTGATATACTAGTTTATACCATCCACCCATAAACTGCACCTGATCTGATAAATAATTAAGACAATGTACCCATAAACTGCACCTGATCTGATATACTAGTTTATACCACCCATCCATAAACTGCACCTGATCTGATAAATAATTAAGACAATGTACCCATAAACTGCATCTGATCTGATATACTAGTTTATACCATCCACCCATAAACTGCACCTGATCTGATAAATAATTAAGACAATGTACCCATAAACGGCATCTGATCTGATATACTAGTTTATACCATCCACCCATTAACTGCACCTGATCTGATAAATGATTTAGACAATGTACCGATAAACTGCATCTGATCTGATATACTAGTTTATACCATCCACCCATAAACTGCACCTGATCTGATAAATGATTTAGACAATGTACCCATAAACTGCACCTGATCTGATATACTAGTTTATACCACTTACCAATAAACTGCACCTGATCTGATATACTAGTTTATCATCTAAAACTGGCTCCCACAGGAGATATCTCTTGGATGAGATCAAGCGATATCTACACTTTAGATATCGCTGCAATGAAATTACATCATAATGCTTTGCAGACCATTGTGACATCGCTGGTTACCATGACGTCACAATCAAATGACATCACTAATGGCTCTGCTACTGAAGCTGTTTGCAGTACTTTTTATACCGAAGACACTGCTAATTACTGTCTACAAATTGAAAAAGTTGAAAGAATGATGTTGGATGATAAATAAAATCTCACCCGAGTGTCTTTTGATATGAAATATATCAACACTCGTTGATAAAAGTGGCAAATATCCTCGGCAAGCCTCGGAATTTTTCCACTTTTATCAGCTCGTGTTGATATATTTGATATCAAAAGACACTCGGGTGAGATTCTCTATTTATACCACTTACCCATAAACTGCACCTGATCTGATATACTAGTTTATACCACTTACCCATAAACTGCATCTTATCTGACATACTAGTTCAGACAATGTACCCATAAACTGCACCTGATCTGATATACTAGTTTATACCACTTACCCATAAACTGCATCTTATCTGAAATACTAGTTCAGACAATGTACCCATAAACTGCACCTGATCTGATATACCAGTTTATACCACCCATAAACTGCATCTGACCAGATAATCCAGCATATACCACGCACCTACAAGCGGCATCTGATATGCTAGCTTATACCAGTCATCTATAAACTGCATCTCATATGAGATATAGCTTATACCACACGCAGATAAACTGCATCTGATCTGATATTCTATAACTTATACCACTCACCCATAAACTGCTACAGATCCGATTAGAACAAGGAAAGCTATCATGGTTCTGAAAATTAATAAAATGGAGTTTTAGTTTGAACATTATTTATAGTAAATGGAACAGATTCATAGCACCCAGTACACCTGGTGTTGGGGGGGGGGGGGGGGGGGGGGGGGGTTGATAGCGCCTAGTAGATACAGAAGGTAACAGGTCTGGACAGCGCACCTGGTGTTGGGGAGTTTGACAGCGCTCAGTAGATACAGAAAGTAACAGGTCTGGACAGCGCACCTGGTGTTGGGGGAGATTGATAGCGCCAAGTAGATACAGTGAGTGAGTGAGTGAGTTGGGTTAAACGCCGCTTTTAACAGTATTCCAGTTATATGACGGCGTGTCAGCTTAATGTGGGTGGAAAGCCCGAAGTGATGCAGGTCTCAGACGTTTACCACTTCGGTGAAACCCACGAGCACGGGTATGGTGCTGACAAACCTAGAAACATAATCGGGGCCCAGGAGATACAGAAGGTAACAGGTCTGGACAGCGCACCTGGTGTTGGGGAGTTTGATAGCGCCCAGTAGATACAGAAGGTAACAGGTCTGGACAGCGCACCTGGTGTTGGGGAGTTTGATAGCGCCTGGTAGATACAGAAGGTAACAGGTCTGGACAGCGCACCTGGTGTTGGGGAGTTTGATAGCGCCCAGTAGATACAGAAGGTAACAGGTCTGGACAGCGAACCTGGTGTTGGGGGAGTTTGATAGCGCCCAGTAGATACAGAAGGTAACAGGTCTGGACAGCGCACTTGGTGTTAGGGTGTTTGGTAGCG
Source organism: Haliotis rufescens (assembly GCF_023055435.1). Lineage (NCBI taxonomy): Eukaryota > Metazoa > Mollusca > Gastropoda > Lepetellida > Haliotidae > Haliotis > Haliotis rufescens. The sequence continues at coordinate 980,348 of NW_025964393.1, read as the reverse complement.
CCCAGTAGATACAGAAGGTAACAGGTCTTGACAGAGCACCTGGACCCACTTGCACAAAGCGATCTTAGCGCTAAGATGATCGTAACTCCCATACTTAAACATAGGCTTACAATAGTCTTAGTGCTAAGATCGCTTTGTGCAAGTGGGCCCTGGTGTTGGGGGAGTTTGATAGCGCCCAGTAGATACAGAAGGTAACAGGTCTGGACAGCGCACTTGGTGTAAGGGTGTTTGGTAGCGCCCAGTAGATACAGAAGGTAACAGGTCTTGACAGAGCACCTGGTGTTGGGGAGTTTGATAGCGCCCAGTAGATACAGAAGGTAACAGGTCTTGATAGAGCACCTGGTGTTGGGGAGTTTGATAGCGCCCAGTAGATACAGAAGGTAACAGGTCTTGATAGAGCACCTGATGTTGGGGGGTGTGATAGCGCCTAGTATATTCTGCCCTTCATGTGATGATGTGAGAGAGATATTTAGATATTCGTTAGATAAAACTATCCTACCTTTAAGTTACCAACTGACCCGTGAAGATCCGGGGTAGAATAGGTCTTCAGCAACCCATGCTTGCCGTAAAAGACGACTAACGGGATCGGGTGGTCAGGATCGCTGACTTGGTTGATGCATGTCATCGATCCCAATTGTGTGGATCGATGCTCATGATGTCAATTACTTATTTGTCTGGTCCAGACTCGATCATTTACAGACCGCCGTCATATAGAAGGAATATTGCAGAGTGCGGCGTTAAACAAGAAACAAACAAACAAACAAACAAACAAAAGATCACCTGCTGGAGGGGTTTGTCATTAACTATAGGTACAGTAACAGGCAAGCGTTTGTGTTGCACAAAGCAATATTGGCGCTAAGATGATCGTAACTCCCATACTTTAGCTTACAATAGTCTTAACGCTAAGATCGCTTTGTGCAAGTGTGTCCCTGTGGGGATTCCGGGTTATAGGTCTCCATCAACCTATACTGGTCTTCTCATGGGCATTCCGGGTTAAAATAGGTCCCCAGCAACCCATGCTGGGCCCACTTGCACAAAGCGATCTTAGCGCTAAGATGATCGTAACTCCCATACTTTAGCATAGGCTTACAATAGTCTTAACGCTAAGATCGCTTTGTGCAAGTGGGCCCAGGATGAGGTATTGACAAGAAAAGTTAAGATTCGCCACACAGCGGCATGGAAACATCAGCAACTATACCTGGAGGAGGAGAAGTACAGCTAGTGTTCCACAAGGCTGTCTGGCTGATACTACCGACAAGCGGGTGCGTTACTTCTCATTTAAAGTGTGAAGATGCGAAGGAGTGTCGTTATAAAAAGTAAACATTTGTGCAGACTTTATACACCTGTGTCTTTCACAGAGTTGTCAGTTTAATTTGGATCGCGTTGAAGTCTAAAATATGCGTGTGATAGAGGCAAGGTCACGACAACTATGCAGTGTCAATATCTAAGACGGATCTTCTGTTATTTGGTTCTCCATATATGGAAACATACTCTAAATTGTAGAAACATTTTTCCCGTGGGATCTCAACTGATGTTAATCGGATAGAGCGTAGATCGGTGATCCAATTCCTAGCACGTCATACCAAAAGATGTTAAACGATGGTACTTGTTGTTATCCTGTCTGGCGCTCGGCATTAAGGGGCTAAGGCAAGGACGTCAGTGTACTGTGTCTGAGTAGGGTATTCATGTTAAACTGCGGCATGGTATCTCAGTAGGCAAGCACTGTAAATCGGCATCAGTCCGGACGAGTACAACCAGCCACACATACCCAACGCACGCGCGCGAGTGTGTGAATGCACGTGGCTATACAAGTGCAATAATCTTGAACGCCATGTCATACCCATTTCACCTCACCTCAACCTTTCCCGCTGAATCAGGTAACAGAACACCTCGGGTCTCTTCCAAGACACATGTAGGAGGTAATGGATGACATTCCCACAGCCTCTAAGCTTCAGTATATAAGTGGCGGACATTTCTAAATTTGACCCATCAGTGACAAACATTTGGTCCGATGCAAGTACCTATTTTGACTTGTACCATGTGTTCCCGGGTGAAATAATTGACTTGCCTTTGCATGTGTTTGTGATGGATGTCACCGCTCTACCACTAGGCCACGGAGGCGGTCCTTTAAACAATAAAACTCTTAGATAAAATGTTTTGTTTAACAAATCTAACCATCAGTTTTTATTGCACATTTGGGTGTACCTACATAAATTAGCAAACAAATAAAAATTACGAACAAATAGTTGAAAAAACTGTAAATTGTTAGAAAAAAATAAATAATCACATACCACCTTATAACGGTTATCAAATTAAATAGTTGAATTAAAAGTTTTATATATATAATATTCACACTAATGGTCTGTCATGCAAGCAAGTTAATTTGGCTGAATGACCTCGACCTTTGGTAACCGAGGGGACCTCTGGGTATTGGCGTCCTTGACCGGATTGGGGTTGATTGATTGAGCGTTTCCTGTTGACCTATTGATGCGCCTCATCACCATGTGCTTCAGTTCCTCGTGGCTCAGAGGGCGGAGGTCGGTTTCTTCACTCATCTCATTCATGTCCTCTTCTTCCCTACAAATACATGTCAGCATGAGACCCGTGAAGATCCGGGATAGAATAGGTCTTCAGCAACCCCTTTTTGCTCTAAAAGGCGACTATGCTTGTCGTAAGAGGCGACTAACGGGATCGGATGGCCAGGCTCGCTGACGTGGTTGATGCATGTCATCGATCCTAAGTGCGTGGATCGATGCTCATGATATTAATCACTGGATTGTCTGGTCCAGGTTCCATTATTTACAGACCGCCGTCATATAGCTGGAATATTGCTGAGAGCGGCGTTAAACAACAAACAAACAAACAAACATGCCAGCATGACAGAAAAGCAGAATGTAAAATAATGCATGACCACAAATTGTCGTTCAATTTATTTATTTATTTTACATCTTTGAAACTGTGTACGGAACTGAAGATGAGTCCCTATCTCTTGGGTGAGTGAATGTTGTTTTAGGCCACATCAACAATTTTGCAGTTCTTCTCTGAAATAATCGAGAAATAGTGAAGATGCTTTCCACTTTTTTTCTATCTCGTCCACGCTATGCCAAGTTTAGAATTGATAAATACCTTTTTGTTAACCAGCTCAGCATACATACTATACTCCACGGCAATGAAGATTCATCTTCCTCAGACAATGAACACATTATAAAATCAGTTCACAATTACATCATTGAAACAAACCGCTTTACGTAAGTTATGTGTCAATTTAAGAATATAAAATGCATTTCGTATCTTGCTTTCTATTTTATTTCATGTTGTGTCACTCATTAATGTCTGCTCTATACACTTCATTACAATCTACATGTATAATGTACAATATTAGGAGAAGCATTAATATAGGCCTTTTTGACGTGTTTGCTAATCCTTTTTCCGTTTTGTAATGCTATGTAATGTAAAATCTGAACATTAATGGAAATAAAATACTGTTTAAATCACAAAGAAGGGTCAATGCAAGTAGTTGAGGGCATCGGTCTAGGACCGCTCCTGGCTTGTGATTGGTCGAGAGGGTCTGATGACGTCACTTCCGGTGCGCATGCGCCCATGGCATTGTGGGTCCTGCGTGCGCATCCAAGATGGCGGCACATCCGTTTACGGTGGCGTGAGCATCCATGATGGCGTCACATCCGTTTCCGGTGGCGTGCGGATCCAAGATGACGGCACATCCGTTTCCGGTGGCATGCGCATCCAAGATGGCGGCACATCCGTTTCCGGGGAGGAGGGGGGGGGGGGGGGGGGAACCCAGAGTTATTTGTTGTTCTTTTGTTGTTCTAAAAATAGAAAAGGCGGTGGTGGTGAATGGAGGAGGAGGAGGAGGAGGAGGGAGGGAGGGAGGAGGAGGAGGTGGGTTCATTGTTTGGGTTTGAGGGTCGTCAAAGCAAAGGATGAAAGTGTTCTTTCCGGAGAGATGGGTGGCCCTGAAAAGGTCCGTTTTGGGGAAGAAATACAGGAACTAGCAAGTGTTGACGAGGTCTGGGTATATACAGGAACTAGCAAGTGTTGACGAGGTCTGGGTATATACACGAACTAGCTAGTGGTGACGAGGTCTGGGTATATACAGGAACTAGCAAGTGTTGACGAGGTCTGGGTATATACAGGAACTAGCAAGTGTTGACGAGGTTTGGGTATATACAGGAACTAGCAAGTGTTGACGAGGTCTGGGTATATAGAGGAACTAGCAAGTGTTGACGAGGTCCTGGTATATACAGGAACTAGCAAGTGTTGACGAGGTCTGGGTATATACAGGAACTAGCAAGTTGTGACGAGGTCTGGGTATATACAGGAACTAGCAAGTGTTGACGAGGTCTGGGTATATACAGGAACAAGCTAGTGGTGACGAGGTCTGGGTATATACAGGAACTAGCAAGTGTTGACGAGGTCTAGGTATATACAGGAACTAGCAAGTGTTGACGAGGTCTGGGTATATACAGGAACAAGCAAGTGTTGACGAGGTTTGGGTATGTACAGGAACAAGCAAGTGTTGACGAGGTCTGGGTATATACAGGAACACGCAAGTGTTGACGAGGTCTAGGTATATACAGGAACTAGCAATTGTTGACGAGATTTTGGTATTTACAGGAACTAGCAAGTGTTGACGAGGTCTGGGTATATACAGGAACTAGCAAGTGTTGAAGAGGTCTGGGCATATACAGCAACTAGCAAGTGTTTTACGAGGTCTGGGTATATACAGGAACTAGCAAGTGTTGACGAGGTCTGGGTATATACAGGAACAAGCAAGTGTTGACGAGGTCTGGGTATGTAGAGGAACTAGCTAGTGTTGACGAGGTCTGGGTATATACAGGAACAAGCAAGTATTGACGAGGTCTGGGTATATACAGGAACTAGCAAGTGTTGACGAGGTCTGGGTATATACAGGAACTAGCAAGTGTTGACGAGGTTTGGGTATATACAGGAACAAGCAAGTGTTGACGAGGTCTGGGTATATACAGGAACTAGCAAGTGTTGACGAGGTCTGGGTATATACAGGAACTAGCAAGTGTTGACAAGGACTGGGTATATACAGGAACTAGCAAGTGTTGACGATGTCTGGGTATATACAGGAACTAGCTAGTGTTGACGAGGTTTGGGTATATACAGGAACTAGCAAGTGTTGACGAGGTCTGGGTATATACAGGAACTAGCAAGTGTTGACGAGGTTTGGGTATATACAGGAACTAGCAAGTGTTGACGAGGTCTGGGTATATACAGGAACTTGCAAGTGTTGACGAGGTCTGGGTATATACAGGAACTAGCAAGTGTTGACGAGGTCTGGGTATATACAGGAACTAGCAAGTGTTGACGAGGTCTGGGTATATACAGGAACTAGCAAGTGTTGACGAGGTCTCGGTACATACAGGAACTAGCAAGTGTTGACGAGGTCTGGGTATTTAAAGGAACAAGCAAGTGTTGACGATGTCTTGGTATATACAGGAACTAGCAAGTGTTGACGAGGTCTGGGTATATACAGGAACTAGCAAGTGTTGACGAGGTTTGGGTATATACAGGAACTAGCAAGTGTTGACGAGGTCTGGGTATATACAGGAACAAGCAAGTGTTGACGAGGTCAGGGTATATACAGGAACTAGCAAGTGTTGACGAGGTCTGGGTATATACAGGAACTAGCATAGCAAGTGTTGACGAGGTTTGGGTATATACAGGAACTAGCAAGTGTTGACGAGGTCTGGGTATATACAGGAACTAGCAAGTGTTGACGAGGTCTGGGTATATACAGGAACTAGCAAGTGTTGACGAGGTTTGGGTATATACAGGAACTAGCAAGTGTTGACGAGGTCTGGGTATATACAGGAACAAGCAAGTGTTGACGAGGTCTGGGTATATACAGGAACTAGCAAGTGTTGACGAGGTCTGGGTATATACAGGAACTAGCAAGTGTTGACGAGGTCTGGGTATATACAGGAACTAGCAAGTGTTGACGAGGTCTGGGTATATACAGGAACTAGCAAGTGTTGACGAGGTCTGGGTATATACAGGAACTAGCAAGTGTTTTACGAGGTTTGGGTATATACAGGAACTAGCAAGTGTTGACGAGGTCTGGGTATATACAGGAACTAGCAAGTGTTGACGAGGTCTGGGTATATAAAGGAACTAGCAAGTGTTGACGAGGTCTGGGTATATACAGGAACTAGCAAGTGTTGACGAGATTTGGGTATATACAGGAACTAGCAAGTGTTGACGAGGTCTGGGTATATACAGGAACTAGCAAGTGTTGACGAGGTCTGGGTATATACAGGAAGAAGCAAGTGTTGACGAGGTCTGTGTATATACAGGAACTAGCAAGTGTTGACGAGGTCTGTGATATATACAGGAACTAGCAAGTGTTGACGAGGTCTGGGTATATACAGGAACTAGCAAGTGTTAATAAGGTCTGGGTATATACAGGAAGAAGCTAGTGGTGACGAGGTCTTGGTATATACAGGAACAAGCAAGTGTTGACGAGGTCTGGGTATGTACAGGAACTAGCAAGTGTTGACGAGGTCTGGGTATATAGAGGAACTAGAAAAGTGTTGACGAGGTCTGGGTATATACAGGAACTAGCAAGTGTTGACGAGGTCTGGGTATATACAGGAACTAGCAAGTGTTGACGAGGTCTGGGTATATACAGGAACTAGCAAGTGTTGACGAGGTCTGGGTATATAGAGGAACTAGCAAGTGTTGACGAGGTCTGGGTATATACAGGAACATGCAAGTGTTGACGAGGTCTGGGTATATAAAGGAACTAGCAAGTGTTGACGAGGTCTGTGTTTATACAGGAACAAGCAAGTGTTGACGAGGTCTGGGTATATACAGGAACTAGCAAGTGTTGACGAGGTCTGGGTATATACAGGAACTAGCAAGTGTTGACGAGGTCTGGTATATACAGGAACTAGCAAGTGTTGACGAGGTCTGGGTATATACAGGAACTAGCTAGTGGTTACGAGGTCTGGGTATATACAGGAACTAGCAAGTGTTGACGAGGTCTGGGTATATACAGGAACAAGCAAGTGTTGACGACGTTTGGGTATATACAGGAACAAGCTAGTGGTGACGAGGTCTGGGTATATACAGGAACAAGGAAGTGTTGACGAGGTCTGGGTATATACAGGAACTAGTAAGTGTTGACGAGGTCTGTGATATATACAGGAACAAGCAAGTGTTGACGAGGTTTGGGTATATACAGGAACCAGCTAGTGGTGACAGTACACGTGATGTGTAGTAGAGGTGAACTATCAAGGTATATAGAAGTCTTTGTAGACTTATTTAATGTTGTTATAAATCCAAACCATGCACATGTTTGTAATGAACATTCACATCAAAATATGTGACAGCATATGTAATTTTTTTCTTAAGCTATGCACAACGCGTGGGCCAAGTAGGGGCCCTACTTCAACGACTCTGATCCCGTGGTCCTTGCGCGTCATCACCTCTTCATTGTCAACCGTCTTCCCGAGGCAAGTGAGTTAACTGACTATCAAAGTCCAGTTTCCACCCTTGCCGAACTAGGCTGGTATTATGGAGTTACATTTTGGCTGGACTAACGAGTCTATGCATAGTCCAATCAAAATCGCGTTCAGAAATCGAAATCCGGTTCGTAGAGTGTCATGCAGATTTCGGTCGACTGCAGGATTTGCAAAGGATGTGCACCGCTAACTCGTTGTCAACATATATTTTCTAAATCTTTCCATGTTTTTAATCAAGGTGCTCACGTGATTTGATGCCCTTCGCAATGTAAGACACGTTTTATCACAATATAGATCTTGATTATCGATCAGATCGTCTTGACTGGGCGCCACCGCTTTGTTAGAAACAAATTCAAGTGATACGAGAGGTTGAATCTGATTGGTCAATAGGAAAGGCATAGAAAGGACATAACTCGTAATAGCCACTGGTGGCGCTACGATCGAGCCCAGGAATTCCAGCCTAGTTCGGCAAGGGTGGAAACTGGACTTTCAAAGTCAGTTAAGTCTCTTGCCTCGGGAAGATGTTGTCAACCAACACCGTGGGACCCTTACCAACCACTCTGACAAATGAAACACGTTTGGAATGTCGATCACAAAGTTTTATTTGATGATATCAATGGGCGTGAGATGGAACACAGTTGGTGTAGAGCTGAAACATTCGAAGTGTTAACACATCTCAGTGGATAAAAGATGGCACAGTTCTATTTTTTCAAACATATAGTTATTAATCTGAACACCATTTAGGTACCGGTCATTAATTATGGGGACGAGGTCATAAACAAATGTTCCATGTATTGGTTGTTGGTTAGTTGGTTTGTTGTTTAACGCCGCACTCAGCAATATTCCAGCTATATGACGGCGGTCTGTAAATAATCGAGTCTGGACCAGACAATCCAGTGATTAATACCATGAGCATCGATCCACGCAATTGGCACCGATGACATGCATCAACCAAGTCAGCGAGCCTGATCACCCGATCCCGTTAGTCGCCTTTTACGACAAGCATAGTCACCTTTTACGGCAAGCATGGGTTGCTGAAGACCTATTCTACCCCGGAATCTTCACGGGTCCCTTGTATTGGAGGGGGAGATAAATTTGTCATGAAATGAGTGTGTGTGTGTATCAGCAAAATATGATATAGTCCATTGACCAATCGGTAGCCTTGTGGTTAACGCGTTCTCTCGTCACGCCAAAGACCCGGGTCCGATTCCGAACGTGTGAAGCCCATTTCAGGTGTCCCCTGCCGTGATATTGCTGGAATATTGCTAAAAGCGGCGAAAAACAATGCTCACTCCAGGACCAATCCCACCCCACACCCCACACGTACCCAATATAAATGAGCAGTCCCTAAGTTTTCGGGCAACAGAAGTCTTCTAGTCTTTGCAGTGAAATTCAGTGATTTTTGAATATAATTACATATTCTATCATGAAATTTAGGAACTTTGTTATTCAGTCAATTGAGAATAGTCATAAAGGTCGTTTTGGGGTCCAGTGTGTTGAGAATAATACGTTTTACTGAACACGTTCGGCCATTTTGAGAGATGTGTACGATTTCTTTCTTTGGTTACGGATTTTCAGCCGCCTTTAAGACGCCTGTCCAAAACAACACACTGCATCTTGCAATGATTAGTTTCATAAGTAAATGACATTTTAGTTTCCAAAGTTACCCAAACTACTACAGTAGAACACGGATAGAGCGAACAAACGGATGCAACTGTTACAAAATCCCCGATTTATCGCCTATATATTATCATATTTATCAAATTTACGCACTTAACAAACTCTCTACAGTGAACTAACGTATAAAGCGAACTGATATCTGCTCCCCGACAAGCGAAAACACCACTAATTAGTGATGTGTTTTGTGAACAGAGAAATTCCATGTTTGTTGAGATGTGGCCCAAGATGTCGGTCTAGTCGTTCTCACATTCCTTACTATTTTCTCTTCCCCACAGTCCTTACTATTTTCCCTTCCCCACAGTCCTTACTATTTTCCCTTCCTCACAGTCCTTACTATTTTCCCTTCCTCACAGTCCTTACTATTTTCCCTTCCTCACAGTCCTTACTATTTTCCCATCTTCACAGTCCTTACTATTTTCCCTTCCTCACAGTCCTTACTATTTTCCCTCCCTCACAGTCCTTACTTTTTTCCCTTCCTCACAGTCCTTACTATTTTCCCTCCCTCACAGTCCTTACTATTTTCCCTCCCTCACAGTCCTTACTTTTTTCCCTTCCTCACAGTCCTTACTATTTTCCCTCCCTCACAGTCCTTACTATTTTCCCTCCCTCACAGTCCTTACTTTTTTCCCTTCCTCACAGTCCTTACTATTTCCCTTCCTCACAATCCTTACTATTTTCACTTCCTCACAGACCTTACTGTAATGCAACAGCCATAAATCAAGCTACTCTAGATTTTCCACGGGTTCCGAATTTCCATCTGACTTGGGTTGTTTTTTGTATCTCACTGGGATTCCTTTCTTAAATGTTGTTGCTTGTTTCTATCAACATTATACATTTTCAGAGACCAAGCGTTGCTCTGACGTGGCCCCAGCGAAGGCAATTATTCAGGTTGCCATAACCCATTATAGAACTTCTATTTTCGGTAAATTTTCGATATTGGTTTCTTATTTTCGATGTTTAGGAAATGCTTTCGGAATCCTTTTTGGGTGTGTTTTTACATTAAACACTACAGCTACCCGCGGCTTTTAATTTTTCTGCTTCAAACTATCATGGCGGATAGGTATCCGGCAACTGCATGTGTATCACTGGAATAGTGTATTGTCACGTGACTTACGTTGGTTAAGTAGGTCTGGAACTCTGCAACAGAGACTCGCCCATCTCCTGCAACACATAAACCGATGTCAAGGGTTAAAGAGAGGGGAGACAACTCATTTCTTCGCACACACCATCCATCTGTCTGTTTCAGAGACTGTCAAGTCCAAAGTGTTCACAGGTTCTGAAACTGGCGACAAAGGAACAACGAAAGAACATGTGTGTTCTGTGTGGGTTTTCATTTGTACGAAACGAAATTTCCGAATTGAGGGGGTAAAGATATGGAGCAGAATAGCTTTAGAAAGCTGACATCTGATTGGCTAAGAACCAACAAATCCTTCATTTTGATTGGGCGGTGAAAGTACCCTCAAGGTTCACTTGACGTGACCTGCTATGGATGTTTTCTTAGATCTTCACGCAGAGAGGTATCGTATCGGAGAAAAAGATGTTATTTTAATGCGATTGTGTTCTAAAGGTACGAATTTGTTTAAAACGTTCCGTTGGGTACATATTTGTAAATCTTATTGTTGTACACTTTTAAAGTCCCCATTGAATAAATTCATTAATTTTACCAGGAGATTTACGACAAAAGACAACCGCCCCTTCTCGACCCATCCCGTAACCTGAAAGCGTGAATGCATGAATGAATGAATGAATGAATGAATGAATGAATGAATGAATGAATGAATGAACACCCACCGTCAGTATCGAGACCTTTGTCCAAAGCGACGATGTCACTGTCGGTGAGTTTCAGGTCGTCGTTGACATCGAAGTGGTGGAAGAGGTAGCCGGCAAAGTCGGGATCGTCCTGGTACCGCTGATGCCATTGTTTCACAAACTCATCCTCGCTGACATCGCCGCTCACTGAAACATCATCATCAACAGCCTGTCAAGCGAATATGTTTTCGCAAAACCCGAGGCAAAATGATCTTTTCAAGCATTTTCTGAACAAATTGTTTTTTTAAATATTACCGCGAATACTGTGCTAAGTCAGTGTAAGATTTCTGTTAGTTTATTTTTCATTTTTTTAATTCATTTCAGAAGGAATTTGCATTTTCGCATGTTCAGCATGTATGTTATCGCATACATTGTCAGGATGAATTTGTGACGGAGTTGCATTCAGACAATATGCATACAATATATTACACGGCTAAATGTTCGTATTTCTTGACATATGGCATGGGCAGTATATTGGCCGGGGCATGAATATACATGCGCATATACATGTATACGTACCTAGCAACTGTTTCTTATTACAGTATTTCAAATAGTTGTCTTGGCCATATTTCCTCAAACGTTGCAATACAGCTGTTCTTTCTGGGAACTAAATCACTTGAACAAGATCTTTTATCATTCTTAAGAATATATTCAAGTTATGTTTATTGTTTTCAACACTACAGATATACATTTAAGATATATCTTTTTGCAGATGAACTAATATTATTCAAGAACTAAATAAGTTGTTTGTTATTTCACACCGCACTCAGCAATTTTCCAGCATTATGATGACGGTTTGTAAAAAATGGAGTCTGGGCCGGACAATCCAGTGGTTGACATCATGAGCATCGATCTATGTAACTGGAATACGATGACATGCATCAACCAAATCAACTAGTCTGACCACCCAATCCCGTTTGTACATTCTTACGACAAGCATGGGTTGCTGAAGATCAATTCTAACCCGGATCTTCAGTTGAGGTAAGAGACTGAGAGTTTGAGGTGGTGACGTCACTTTCGAAACGACGCTACGGTGTCGAATGGGCCCAGGGTATTAATCCTAATCGATATACCATACGCTGAAAGTTTTGTCAGAGACATAATATCGCAACACAACATGCTTTATATATTTCAGGACAAGTTTGATTTGTGTAAAACCTGAGGCAAAAATTAAATTACGTCCAGAATATAAATTGGTCAGCCGTTTTGGGATGCAATCAACAAGGGCAAAGTCCAGTGTGGAGTCCCTGGCCTCTAACTGAGGGTTTATGGTTCTGCTTCTCAAAGGACATAGGACGGAGTGAATGAGTTTGGTTTAGCGTCACTTAAACAGAATTCCAGTCATATCACGGCATGTGGGTTTAATGTCATGGCAAAGCCCGAAGTGTTTCATGTCTTGGACGGTTTCCACTTCGGTGAAACCCACGAGCACGGTTATGGTGCTGAAAAATTCAGAAACATAATCGGGGCAAACCGGAATTCGAACCAACGACCTTAGATTTCTGGCGTGCCCAAGGGACGCAACTATGCTCAGTGAATTAAGCGACTGGGCCACCCTTGCCCCCTGAGAATAGGATGTCAAAATAGGACGATGCAGGTCACCTAGCGTTAAGGGATGTTATATTTATTTCCTAAGTTTCGTAACATATGTTTGAGACTAATCAAGTCTGGCTCAGGTAAATCAGTAAAAGAAAGCCGAGCCGAACCAACATATTCATGCTAGTCTACGCCATCCCCCCGAGGCAAGAGAGTTAACTAACTTTCAAAGTCCAGTTTCCACCCTTGCCGAACTAGGCTGGAATTCCTGGGCTCGATCGTAGCGCCACCGGTGGCTATTACGAGTTATGTCCCTTCTATGCCTCTCCTATGGACCAATCAGATTCCACCTCTCGTATCACTTGCATTTGCTTCAAACAAAACTACGGCGACCAGTCAAGACGATCTGATCAATAATCAAGATCTATATATTGTAATAAAACGTGTCTTACATCGCGAAGTGCATCAAAACACGTGAGCACCTTGATTTAAAACATGAACAGATTTAGAAAATATCTGTTGGCAACGAGTTAGCGGTGCACATGCTTTGCAAATCCTTCAATCGACCGAAATCTGCATGATAGTTTACGAACCGGATTTCGATTTCTGAACGCGATTTTGGTTGGACTATGCATAGACTCGTTAGTCCAGCCAAAATGGAACTCCATAATACCAGCCTAGTTCGGCAAGGGTGGAAACTGGACTTTGATAGTCAGTTAACGCTCTTGCCTCGGGAAGATGGTCAACGCTTACAACAAACATAGGTAACGGATACCAACGCTTATCCGAATCCTCACGCAGGTATATAATAAGAAGCGTCTCTTACTGTCCTTGTCATACTTCGTGACAAACTCAGTCTTGACCTCGGTCGGCTCAACAATGCCGTCTCCATCTTTCTCCATGTCGGCGATGACGCTGGTGATCACCTGGTTCGCCTCCAGCTGTTGTTGGTTGTTGTGGATGCAGGAGTGGTTGTGAGAGTGGCCATCGTTATGGTCCTGTCTGAACGCAGAGAAGCCTTTGATGAGCTTGGGCATTTTTCAGTTTTAAAGAGAACTGGGAGGTTAACCTGACTTTAAACTTGAAACCCTTGAACTGGGGCATGGTGCTGACAAACTAACAATCTTAATCAGGGCTAATATGGGATTTTTACGCACGACTACCGGATCATGACGCAGCCAAGGGACGCAACTGTTCAACGTATTGCGGCACCAGAAACCAATACGGCTCAGACAAAGAACCAATAAAGTAACTCGATCTTCGTACCGACGGAGAAAGTTTAGTGAAAGGTATTTAACTTAAAGTTCTGGGAGTCTTCGAAATGAAACAGAGGGTATCAAGCAAGTGTGTTTTGAGATGGTAAATAGCAGGTATTGGGAATAAGAACTGTATTTAGAGAGCTGTAATTCCCGATAATACTATTCGCCCAGATCTAATATACTAGCTTATACCACCCATCCATATTCTGTACCTGATCTGATACTATCTTATACCACTAACGCATCAAGTGCTTTGATCTGATATTCAAGCTTATACTATCCATAAACTGCATTTGATCTGACATTCTAGCTCATATTAGACCGCCCCGTGGCCTAATGGTAGAACGTCCGCCCGGAGAGCGGAAGGTCCAGGGTTCGATCCCCGGCCGCGTCATAAAAAAAGACGTTAATAGATGGTATTTGTTGTTACCCTGTCTGGCGCTCGGCATTAAGGGGCTAAAACAAGAACTGGTCGGCTCGGAGTCAGTATACTGTGTCTGAGTGGGGTATTCATGTTAAACCGCGGCATGGTATCTCAGTGGGCTAGCACTATAAATCGGCATCAGCACCGGACTAGTACAAGCAGCCACACAAACACACAAGTACATGCACGTCGCTATATAAGTGCAATAATCTTGGACGCGACGTTAAACCCCATTTCACCTGACCTCACCACCTCATACTACACACCCACAATCTACACCTAATATACTAGTTAATTCCACTCACCCATAAGTTGAATCTCATCTTATATACTATCTTATACCATCCACCCATATTCTGTACCTGATCTGATTTACTTTCTTATACCACTCACCCGTAAACAGCCACGGTTCCAATTAAAAGAAGGAAAGCTATCATGGTTCTGAAAAGCAAATACACACGTTTCAGTTTGAACAACATTTAGCAGATTCACAGAACCCAGTACGGCTGGAGTTTGATAACGCCCAGTCGATACAGAGAGTACCATGTCTGGACAGAGCACCCGGTGTTGGGTGAGTTTGACAGCATACAGTACATACAGAGAGTAACAGGTCTGGACAGAGCACCCGGTGTTGGATAAGTTTGACAGCACACAGCACATACAGAGAGTAACAGGTATGGACAGAGCACCCGGTGTTGGGTACGTTTGACAGCATACAATACGTACAGACAGTAAGAGGTCTGGACAGGGCACCTGGTGTTGGAGGAGTTTGATAGCACACAGTACATAAAGAGAGTACAATGTCTGGACAGGGCACCTGGTGTTGGAGGAGTTTGATAGCACACAGTACATACAGAGAGTAACAGATCTCGACAGAACACCTAGTTTTGGATGAGTTTGATAGCGCCCGGTGGATACAGAAAGTACCAAGTCTGGACAGAGCATCTGGTGTTGGAGGAGTTTGAAGACCCCGGTATATACACGGAGTATCAGCACTGGACAGGGAACCTGTTGGGGGAGGTTTGTCATTAACGATAGGTACAGTAACAGGCAAGCGTTGATGTTGCACAAAGCCATATTGTCGCTTGGACTGCAAAGGGGGGCCTGAACAGAACACCTTATTGAAAAAGTTGCCGGCATGGAAACCTTACCTTGGCAGGAGTACAGCTAGTGTTCCGCAAGGCTGTCTGGCTGATAATACGTACAAGCGGACACGATAATTCTTACATAAGGTGTGTACTGGGTGACGTAGATGCCAAGGAGTGTCGTTGTATAACAATAACATTTTTAACACCTGTGTCTTTCACAGGGTTTTTGGTTGGCCTCTCTTGCCGACGAGAACTGTTGAGGTGTTAGACAGTGTACTAAATATTAACGATAACCCACATCCCCCCCCCCCGACTAGAACTGTTGAGATGTTGGACAGTGTATAACACAACAACACCCATATACAGACCCACACCCAACTAGAACTGTTGAGGTGTTGGAGATGTGACGGGTTCTGGGAATACAAGAACTAGCAAGTGTTGACAGTACACGTGGCATTAGAGGAGGTGACGAGGTCTGGGTATATGCAAGAACTAGCAAGTGTTGACAGTACACGTGGTGTTAGAGGTGGTGACGAGGGTTGGGTATATACAAGAACTAGCAAGTATTGACAGTACACGTGGTGTTAGAGGTGGTGACGAGGGCTGGGTATATTGTTGACAGTACACATGGTGTTAGAGGAGGTGACGAGGTCTGGGTATATACAAGAACTAGCAAGCGTTGACAGTACACTTGGTGTTAGAGGTGGTGACGAGGGCTGGGTATATACAAGAACTAGCAAGTGTTGACAGTACAGGTGGTGTTAGAGGTGGTGACGAGGGTTGGGTATATACAAGAACTAGCAAGTGTTGACAGTACAGGTGGTGTTAGAGTTCGTGACGAGGTCTGGGTATATACAAGAACTAGCAAGTGTTGACAGTACACGTGGTGTAGGAGGTAGTGACGAGGGTTTGGTATATACAAGAACTATCAAGTATTGACAGTACACGTGGTGTTAGAGGTGGTGACGAGGGTTGGGCATATACAAGAACTAGCAAGTGTTGACAGTACACGTGGTGTTAGAGGTGGTGACGAGGGCTTGGTATATACAAGAACTAGCAAGTGTTGACAGTACAGGTGGTGTTAGAGGTGGTGACGAGGTCTGGGTATATACAAGAACTAGCAAGTGTTGAGAGTACAGGTGGTGTGAGAGGTGGTGACGAGGGCTGGGTATATTGTTGACAGTACACATGGTGTTAGAGGAGGTGACGAGGTCTGGGTATATACAAGAACTAGCAAGCGTTGACAGTACAGGTGGTGTTAGAGGTGGTGACGAGGGCTGGGTATATACAAGAACTAGCAAATATTGACAGTACACGTGGTGTTAGAGGTGGTGACGAGGGTTGGGTATATACAAAAACTAGCAAGTGTTGACAGTACACGTGGTATTAGAGGAGGTGACGAGGTCTGGGTATTTACAAGAACTAGCAAGTGTTAACAGGACAGGTTGTTAGAAGGGATGACGAGGTCTGGGTATATACAAGAACTAGCAAGTGTTGACAGCACACGTGGTGCTGGAGGTGGTCACGAGTGCTCGGCATGTACTTGAAGTGAAAAGGTTACATTAGATGTTCCACTGGAAGTATTATCTCTTATGAAATGTGTTGGAAAGGAGTGCTGCGTGGCCTACTCTAGTTCACAGCTGTTTGATTGCCTCACACACTGTCGCGAGCAGAGGTCATGGACTACATGTTTAGATAAAAGCAAATGTTGAAACACCATCTTTGTAGTGTGGGACACGGAACGTGGTATTGGAGGATGATGCGAAGCTTCTGTATATACAAGACGTGTCGATACACTGAGTGAGTGAATGAGTGAGTGAGTGAGTGAGTGAGTGAGTGGGTTGGTGGGTGGGTGGGTGGGTGGATGAGTGAGTGAGTGAGTGAGTGTGTGAGTGAGTGAGTGAGTGAGTGAGTGAGTGAGTGAGTGAGTGAGTGAGTGAGTGAGTGAGTGAGTGAGTGAATTGGGTTTAACGCCGCTTTTAACTGTATTTCAGTTATATCACGGCATGCCAGCTTAAGGGTGGGAGGAAAGCCCGAAGTGATGCAGGTCTCAGACGTTTACCACTTCGGTGAAACCCACGAGCACGGGTATGGTGCTGACAAACCTAGAAACATAATCGGGGCGAACCGGGATTCGAACCCACAATCATAGGTTTCTGGCGTGCCCAAAGGACGCAACTCTGCACAGCGAATCGCGGCTCCTTAGACGACTGGGCCACCTGTGCCCCCTGATAGAGTGATAGAGTGAGATTTCTCAGTTCGCTATACACGTCACTAATTAGTGATAGATGGGTTTTTCGGTCATCATATATCAGTTCGCTGTATCCGTTAGTTCGCTGTAGAAAGTTCGTTTTATACGTAAATTTTATATGATATTATATAGGAGATAAATCGGGGATTTTGTAACAGTTTGTTGTAACAGTTTGTTGAATCCGTTTGTTCGCTATATCCGTTTGTTCGCAATATCCGTGTTCTAATGTATTCCTACTGCATCACTATAAGACCTGAGTATTATAGGCCTAGTTATCGTCCCGTTCGGATTTCGTCCCACGCAACATTGGAGAGGCGACAAAATGTATCGGGAGGTCAGGCTCGGTGATTTGGTTGATACCATGTCATCGTATCCTGTCTGCGAGGACGTTGATCATAATATCAAATACCGATGCTCATGTTGTCAATCACTGGCTTGTCTTATCCAGATTCGACCATTACAGGCCCCCGTCATATACTTAGAGTATTGACGAGTGCGGCGCTAAACAGACAAACAAACAAACAAACAAACAAACTAAAACAAAGAGAACTAAATCAACATTGCTAGAAGCGCTCGTTATATCTCTAAGACGTGTCCAGTCTGTGTAGTGTTGGCTGCAGATATAGTTGGTGTCATGATGAGGTTGTGTTGTGGATGCAGGTCATCCTCAATTATCCAGGGTACTATATATCCATCCTTTGTGATATATACCCTGGACCCATTCACCATCAACGTTTCGTTTCGGAAGTGACGTCACCATATCAATCTCACCGTATCACAAATCAGCACATAATTTTTCTCTCTTATGAGAGTAATTTGATTGGAGAGATATTTTTAGTGTCATTGTAGGATATATCCAACTAGATGGAGATATAATACACGCTTTAAGTAGCTTTAAGTTAAACATAATAGAACTTATCGTTGTACCCACGGAAGAATGTGTACTCGACAAATATACTGAACCGCAAAGGAAACATCACCATGGATAGATATATGAGAAACTCATTTGTCCAAACACTGTAAACATACTTTGAGACATATTTAAAAGATGAAACTTGGCAAAACTGATCATCAAGGTTGAAATTAATGTCTCAAATGTTCTTAAAGTGAAACACAACTTCTAGTCTCTGAGAAGATGGCCTCACAAGTCAGTATCTCGTGTGTCCGCCATGTGCATTGATGACTGCCGTGCAACGTCGATACATGGAATGGTTGAGGCGGTTGATGAAGGCCATAGGCACTTGAGCCCACACTCTGAGGAACGCCTGACGCAGTTCAGCTGCAGATGTCGCCCTTGGTCGGACGTCATTCAGCCGTCTTTGAAGCTCGTCCCACAGGTGCTCAATGGGATTTAAGTCGGGACTGAGGGCAGACCACTGCATGGTTTTGAGGCCATTCTGCTGGAGAAAGTCTCGTGTTACTCTCCCAGTGTGGGCACGGGCGTTGTTATGCTGAAACTCGTGGTTGCGGCGACGTGCGAAATGAGGTATGGCGTGTGGTCTCAAGACTTGATCAATGTACCGAGCTGCTGTGACACCATTGCCTCTCCCTGGACCGTTGTTCTGGAAGACCACAGGGCCGACCTTCTGTGCAAGACCAATTCCACTCCACACCATGATGCTCTGACCACCCCACGAGCCTCTCTCAACAACACAGCGTCGCCAGACTCCCTCTCTGCCATCTGCTGTTGAGATAGTGTAACAACTGTCGTCTGAGAAGAGGACTCTTCTCCATTGCTGGTGGCGCCAATGCTGGTGCTGTGTTGCCCACTGAAGACGGTCCCGGCGATGACGTGGTGTCAGAATGGGTCCTCGGTGTGACCTGTGACAGTGGAGGTGTCTTCTCGTCAATCGTCGACGCACGGTGTCCGCAATAATGTGTCGCTGGTGTGTCCCCATGGTCTGTCGAGCAGTTTCCGCAGCAGTAACAAAGCGATCTTGAAGATGCTGTCGTACAATCTGACGATGCTGACGTCGGGCGGTGACCCTTGGTCTTCCACTACGTGGTCTGTCATCTGTTGTGTTGGTGGTCTGGTACCGTTGCTGGAGCCTGTATATGGTCCTTACGTGGACTTGAAATGTATTGGCTACTTGCAATCGTCCAAGGTCTTGGTGTCGCTGATTTCTTGTCAATCTTGGCATGTGGTAGCAATTCAATAACGAACCAATGTTATCCGATCTGGCTGGATTTTTGTTGGGCAAGAAATGGGGGAACGCATGTGCATTTCAATTTGCACGGAACTCACGTTACCATGACCGTTGCCGTGATGCGTTTGGGCGATCGGTTTTATTGTCATCTGCTTTGTATTTTTATTATCAATTTCATTTTTCCGGACAAGGTAATGTTATATTTTTTAAAATAAAAAATTACCCAGATATTTAAATGACAACTTTTCATGCAATGTTACTTGGGGTGACGTTTCTTTTGCGGTTCAGTATATTAATGTTTTAATATTCGTCAAATTGATATAAAATCAATATTTACGGACCCTGCAACAGTGTTATAAACAAAACTCAGCTGTGTGTACGTCTCTGGCTATTCCCATGTTACCAGGGGGCGGTCGGGTAGCCTAGTGGTTAAAGCGTTCGCTCGTCACGCCGAAGACCCGGGTTCGATTCCCGACATGGGTACAATGTGTGAAGCCCATTTCTGGTGTCCCCCGCCGTGATATTGCTGGAATATTGCTAAAAGCGGCGTAAAACCATACTCACTCACTCACTCACCCATGTTACCAGAAACTAATCATCATGCAGTCTTTAATCAAAACTTGATCCTGGACCAGGCAACCGGAATTAACGGAGTGTCACCTACTCACATGGACTATCTCTGTGTGTTACTAGTTACTTCAACCAATGTCATTTATAAGCAATAGGCCGTGACCATGATAACTGTGTAATGGGTCATAAAAGCTTCACTTAGAACGTGATCGCAGTCTGTACTGCCGGGTCTAACTATCGCATCCCCTCCTTGAGCGTTCTATGTAGAAACCATGAGCGTGTGAGTGTGTGTGAGTGTGAGGGTGTGTGTGAGTGTGTGTGTGTGAGTGTGAGTGTGTGTTTGAGTGTGTGTGTGTGTGTGTATGTGTGTGCGTGCGTGCGCACGCGTGTATGTGTGAGTGTGTGTGTGTGCGTGCGTGCGCACGCGTGTATGTGTGAGTGTGTGTATGTGTGTTTGTTAGTTAATGTGAGTGTGTGTATGTGATAGTGTGTATGAGTGCATGAGTGTGAGAGTATGTGTGAATGTGTGTGTGTATGTGTGTGTGCGTGTGAGTGTGTGAGTGAGTGTGTGTATGAGTGTGTGCGTGCGTCCGTGCGCACGCGTGTATGTCTGAGTGTGTGTATGTGTGAGTGTGTGTATATGTGTTTGTTAGTTAATGTGTGTGTATGTGTGTGTATGCGCGTGAGTGTATGTGTGAGTGTGTGTGTGAGAGTGTTTGCGTGTGTATGTGTGATTGAGTGTGTTTGTTAGTTAATGTGTGTGTGTGTTAACGTGTGTATTAATGTATGTGTGTGAGAGTATGTGTTATTGTTAATGTGTGAGTGTGTGCGTGAGTGTGCGTATGTTATTGGGTGTTTGTGTGTGTGTGTGTGTGTGTTTGTGTGTGTGTGTGTGTGTGTGTGTGTGTGTGTGTGTGTGTGTGTGTGTGTGTGTGTGTGTGTGTGTGTGTGTGTGTGTGTGTGTGTGTGTGTGTGTGTGTGTGTGTACGGCGTGTGTGAGTGTATGTGTGATTGAGTGTGTATGTGACGTGTGTGTGAGTGTGTCTGAGTGGGAGTGTGTTTGTGTAGAGTGTGTGTGTGTACGGCGTGTGAGTGCAAGCGTAATTTAGTATGTCTGTGTGTTAGTGTGTGTGTGTGAGTGAGTGAGTCTGTGTGTGTTAGTAAGTGTGTTGGTGTGTTTGTTATTGATACGCATCCTGAAAACCTCCACACTTTGTAGACTGTGTTGTCATAAATCCAAAACATGGAAGCATTGTCATTCTGATTCATAAAAAAAACCCACAATTGGTGGCTTTCATTGTAGTATGTAAATGTTTTCTCATGTCCTATCTACGCAGATCCAGTGGTCCAAATATAGGGCCCTCACAACACCGGACCTACGCACGTCATCAGCTCATCTTCATTGTCGACCAACACAGTGGGACCCTTACTACCCACTCTGACAAACAAAACACATTTGGAATGTCGATCACGATGTTTTATTTCACAGGGGACATCAGTTGGCGTGAGCTGTAACACAGTTGGTGTAGAGCTGAAACATACGAAGAGTTAACACGTCTCATAGTGACATAGTGAGTGGTTCACGCCTCTCCCAGACATATGGGTGGGGGAAGAGAGGGGGAGGGGGTAACTGGGGTTCATGGGGGGGGGGGGTTGGGGGGGTTGAGGGTTGAGACACTATGATACTAGAGGATGCGCCCGTCATGGTTTATTCCCCCTGCAGTGTTTTATTGTACGATAACCAACCCCCACTCGTCGTATGTTTCTTAAATACGTTTTAATAAAACATATTCCTAAATGAAAATTGTTGTACTTTGTTATTCAATCTGTTGTGAAGTAATCATGAACGATGTATCTGGATCCAATGTGCTGAAAAGAATCCTTTTACCGGACACCTTCGCCATTTTGTCAGAGATGTATACGAGATATATCCTTGACCCGTGAAGATCCGGGGTCGAATAAGTCTTCAGCAACCCATGCTTGCCGTAAAAAGCGATTATGCTTGTCGTGAAAGGCGACTAACGGGATCGGGTGGTCAGGCTCGCTGACGTGGTTGCTACATGTCATCAATCGTGCATCGATGCTCATGATATTAATCACTGGATTGTCTGGTCCAGATTCGGTCATTTACAGACCACCGTCATATAGCTGGAATATTGCTGAGAGCGGCGTTAAACAACAAACAAACATGCAAGCAGGACAGAAAAGCAGAATGAAAAGTAATGCATGACCATATATTGTCGTTCAATTTATTTATTTTTGCTGAGTGCGGCGTTAAACAACAAACCAACCAACCAACTTGGTGACGGAATTTCAGTTGCCATTCGTAAGTAAATGACGTTTTGGTTACCAAAGTGACCAAAATTACTACCTGTTGGTTGAGGTGTGACCTCCTTTGATGTAATTTATCAGATTGTTGCACACCTTTATGGAATTTCTATTTTCCGGTCATTTTCGACATTAGGTTTTAATTGTCGATGTTAATGCTTGCCTTTTGATATTTATTTTGGATTTGTTATTACATTAAACCTAGATACACGCAGAGTTGACTTATCTGCTTCAAATAAACTTGGCAGACAGGTGATGATTGATCATTTAAATGTTTTATAGGTGTTCGGGCAACTAGGCCCATTTACACCTTGCCCATAATAAAGGTTTGCTAAGTACCTAGATCTTTTATAAAGTATCAAAACTGCCACACGCTTTAATGTAAGCGAGAATGACATTCTGAATTGGTGAACACTATAGTCAATATTGAGAACTGTTAGAGACTCCACCATTGCCTTACGCTGATTAACATACTTTTGGCAATACAAAATGAGCTGCATAATCAAGCTGATTACACACTGTACAATGTGCAGAAATGTCTTTATTAATAGCATTTAGATAAGCTCCAAGACCACAATGCCCAAGACGAAGTCTGGTTAAGAGAACATCCTCTCTTTGATTATTTCTAGTTATGTGTAATTTAGTGACAAAAGGATCGATGCCAAACAGAATACGTCCTTTTAAGGAAGATGCCCATCTTGGCTGCCATTTTGTTTTAGCATGGGTCATACTGACGGTTCCTAACTCTTCGGGAGAAGGTAAAATCGTTGGCAGATAGGTATCAGGGTATCACTCAAAAATGTATTGTTACGTGACTTACGTTCATCATGTAGGTCCTGAACTCTGCGATCGAGATTTCCCCATTTCCTGCAATACATAAACCGTTGTCAAGGGTTACATAGAGGGGAGACATCTAATATGTTCAGCCATTCCATCCATCTTTCTGCTTTAGAGACTGTCAAGGCCAAAGTTTTCACATTTTCTGAAACTGGCGACAAAGTGAGAAACAATGAAGGACTATTTGTGTTCTGTGTTTTCATTTGAACGAATCGAAATTTCCGAATTAGGGGGTAAAGACACGAAGCCGAACTGCTTTAGAAAGGTGGAATCTGATTTGATCAAGAACCTACAAATCCTTCACTTTGATTGGGCGTTAGTACCTGAAGATTAATGTGACCTGTTATCTACTCACAGAGAGGTATTGTCCTCCAAACCCCACCCCCCCCCCCCCCCTTCTCCCCGTTCCTCGCCCCTTTCCTGTAACATAAAAGAGACATGAATGAACACCCACCGTCAGTGTCGAGATTTTTTGACAAAGCGACGAGGTCACTGTCGGTCAGACTGTTGTCGTTGTTCACGTCGAAATTGTGGAAGAGATAGCCAACAAAGTTGCGAACGTCGAGGTAGTGCCGATGCCATTGTTTTACAAACTCTTCCTCTGTGATACTTCCGTTTTCTGGAACAACATAATATTTTCGTAAAACCTAAGGCATAATTATCTTTCAAATATTTTCTGCACCAATATTTTTCACTCATGATGCGTTCTGTGCTAAGTTAGTGTAAGAGAGAGAGAGAGAGAGAGAGAGAGAGAGAGAGAGAGAGAGAGAGAGAGAGAGAGAGAGAGAGAGTTGGTGACTAAGGAAGCTACGGTGTCGAATGGGGCCAGGGTATTTATCATTGTACATGTACATATATCATACACTTGAATTCTTGTCAGACACAGAATACTGCTTCAAGGCACACAATGACTGTCCTTTTACAACATACTATCAAGCATTTCCAGCAAAAAGGTTTGTTTTGTGTAAAATTATATTATATTACCAATACGGGTCGAAGGATCGTGTGTAAACGCCTTCCGATAATTGCACATGTGCATTCAGCGATTCTCAACGTTGGGTGTTCATTTGAAGCCATAATACGTCACAACGCTTTACTGTTGAGTAAAAGCCGATATAACGTCATCCATTGTTCATCGCGACACACATTGATTACATCACGTCATCTGAACAATAGGCATCCTTCAGTGAAGTGTTCCTGCGATAAAGTACACTTTTTGAATTACGTCATAATGGACTGACGTCATGGCGCTGTTCAAGTTCCATCCTTGGTAACACCGTTCTTTCATTATTGTCATGCAAGATGGCGCATCCACGTCAATTTTCGGTTAAGGAGTTTCTTTAAACTTGCAAAATATACTGAGTCAAATTATAAACTTTACATTTTAAAACTAATCCCATATATGATACATAACGGACAAATGTATCAGAGAAGGTAATTTTTAATCATTTATGTCCAAAGAAGGATATTAATTAACGGCGGTAACTATAGTTTGTTCCAAGCACCTACGGTATTCGGTAATAACATCAACAGTTTAAATCATAAGTCCTAATCACGAGAATCTGATGATGGCACACAAGTTAAGTAGCGTGTATGGCCACCATGTGCGTTGACAACTGCCACACAACGCCTCCGCATGGACCTTGTGATGCTTGTGAACACATGATTAGGAAGACGACGCCATTGTTGCTGCAAAATGGTGCCAAGATCTTGCAAATTCTGTGGTTGGTTCTGGAGAGTGCAGGGGGCACGGGTGGCCCAGTCGTCTAAGGCGCCGCGATTCGCTGTGCAGAGTTGCGTCCCCTGGACACGCCAGAAACCTATGATTGTGGGTTCGAATCCCGGTTCGCCCCGATTATGTTTCTAGGTTTGTCAGCACCATACCCGTGCTCGTGGGTTTCACCGAAGTGGTAAACGTCTGAGACCTGCATCACTTCGGGCTTTCCTCCCACATTAAGCTGACACGCCGTGATATAACTGGAATATTGTTAAAAGCGGCGTTAAACCCAACTCACTCACTCACTCTGGAGAGTGCGCAGACTTCTGCCAAGACCATCCCAGACGTGTTCGATGGGCTTGAGGTCGGGAGACCTTGACGGCCAGTCCATTACGTTGACTCCCGCATTCTGAAGGAAATTCCTTGTCAAAATTGCTGTGTGGGGTCTGGCATTGTCGTGTTGGAAGATCAAACCTGGTCCATGTGCTGCCATAAAAGGCAGAAGTTCTGGTGCCAGTACCTGGTCGCGGTAAGCAGCAGCGTTGAGGTTTCCACGGATGACAAGAAGCCTGGAACGTGCATTGCCACAGAAAGCACCCCACACCATGACACTTCCGCCTCGAAATCTGTCAACTTCCTGTACACAACACTGGGTGTAACGTTCATGACGGCGCCTCCACACCCTCGCCCTACCATCAGCAAATCGAAGATTAAATCGGGATTCATCACTGAAGTCGACTTGATTCCAATTCCTCTGAGTCCATCGTAAGTGCCGCTGTGCCCACAATTGACGTTGACGTCTGTGTAATTGAGTCAAAATCGGCCCGCAGTATGGCCGTCGTGCTTGAAGGTGAGCAGTTCTCAGACGGTTTCGAACAGTTTGCATACTCTGTCTACCCCTAAACTGTTCATTTCTGGTTGATGTAGCCGTCAAAAATCGGTTACGGAGGTGACGTAAGACAATCTGACGATCCTCTGCATGTGACGTCACACGTGGTCGACCTGGCCGAGGGCGATCAGCGGTGGTACCCGTTTGCTGTAGACGCGTCTGTAAATCATGAACAGTCCGTCGACTACAACCCATCGTCCTTGAGACTTCAGCTACGGACGTTCCCGTCTGCAACATGCCGATGGCACGTTCACGTTGCACATTTGAAAGGCGTGGCATGACAAATGGCCGTAAAGACTTTTGTTTTCTTGTGTTTTTCTTTTTTTGCTAATGACTGCTAACAAGTATGGCTGAAAACACGTGTGGTATTATGGCTACACGACCGCCCCTTAGGATTGTGAAGTTTTTAATTTGGTTCAGTATATTTGAATAATATTACGTGGGAAGTAATATGGCAAGATGATGTCAGTCATATATAAAGCCGCAGGCATCTCCCAAACATACATACACCACTGTGCCCGTGCCAAAGCAGTCTGAAACTGTCCGAGGCGGGCGTTGGTGCTCTAGGAATTATGTCTGTCTCTGGGTAAGGGAATGAGCATCTTCACGAGGCAAGACAATTAACTGACTATAAAAGTCCAGTTTCCACCCTTGCCGAACTGGGCTGCAGGTGTGGAGTTATATTTTGGTTGGACTAACGAGTCTATGCATAGTCCAATCAAAATCGCGCACCGAAATCGAAAACCGGTTCGTAAACTGTCATGCAGATTTTGGTCGATGCAGGATTTGCACAGCATGTGCACCGCCAACTCGTTGTCAACAGATATTTTCCAAATCTTTTCAAGTTTTCAATCAAGGTCCTCACGTGATTCGATGTACTTCGCGATGTAAGACTCGTTTTCTCACAATATAGATCTTGATTGTCGATCATATCCTCTCGACTGGGCGCCGCCATTTTGTTTGAAGCAAATGCAAGTGATACGAGAGGTGGAATCTGATTGGTCCATAGGAGAGGCATAGAAGAGACTTAACTCGTAACAGCCACTGGTGACGCTACGATCGTGCCCAGGAATTCCAGCCTGATTCGGCAAGGGTTTTAACTGGACTTTTAAAGTCAGTTAACTCTCTTGCCTCGGGAAGATGTGGAATGAGCAATCCTTGATAGGTTTCATAACCACCTGTTAGTCAGCATACGGCATTTAGCAACATACTAAAGTCAAGCAAAACGGCCGCTGTTGGAGTCACGTGATTAAATTAAAGCAAATTAATATGAAAACTTAAATTAAAAATTCCACTTATTGTTGTATAAGATTATGGGTAAACAAACAATGTAATATGACCTATTCAAATAATAAAACTTCCCATTTTAGTGGTGTATTATTATGTCTCAAACGTAAAATATGCCTCTTAACGTGAGGGTGCAGGCAATTAGGTGGAAGAGCCCGACAATGAGACCTGTTCGAGGATTTTAAGTTTACGTAACTGGTCATTACAGATTTGATTTTAAACTCAGCTTCAATATAACATGAGGTTAGTCTTAAAGTCGGCCTCTTTGAAAAGTAATAAAGTTTGCTCTACCCCAATGTGTTGTGTAATAAAGTATTGTTTTGCCCTGAACTATCATGATGCCAAAGCTCATTGACGCAAGCAGCAAAACTATACTTTATACACTGCGATCAACATTGGCAAAATACAGTCTTGGGTCCCTTGCCGTTATTCGAGGGTTTACGGTACTGCCCCTACTAGGAAATAGGATGTCAAATTGACTAATTGATGACGATTTAGGTAAGACATGGTTGATGGAAACTATATTTGTTACCAATATGCCAGCTGTATCAAAATGGCCTGAAAGTAATCGAGGGTCAGGTATGGAATCCAAGAAGGGACATTGTCGCATTGTCGCCCTTAGGGAAACAAGCGAAAAAGTGTCAAAATTAACCAAAGCGCAACAATGCGACAATGCGACAACGCTACATTTTGGCCATTTGTTGCATTGTCGCGCTTTGAATGATATTTTTTATATTACCAAAGGGCGATTACGTCCCTTTAAGGATTTCATATTCAGGCAAACCAATGACAGAAAGCTTGAGCAACGACGCGAAATTGGCCATGGCACCGAGCTTAACCACGCGATGAACTTCAATCGGTAAGAGGCGACTATCGGGATCGGGTGGTCAGACTTGCTGACTTGCTTGATGCAGGTCATCCAAATTGTGTGGATCGATGCTCATGATATCAATCACTGGATTGTCTGCTCGATTATTTACAGACCGCCGTCATATAGCAGGAATATTGCCGAGTGCGACGTAAAATAACAAATCAACCGACACTTCAGTCGACTCTTGCAACAAGCATAGGTTACAGGGCACCGATTCTTATCATAATGATTATCCTACTGTCAACGTCATATCTGGCGACGAACTCCGCCTGGACCTCGGTTGGCTCCACAATGCCGTCGCCATCTGTGTCAATGTCGGCGATGACGTTGCTGATCACCTGGCTCGGGAGCAGCTGGTCATGGTTGGTGTGGTTGCAGGAGTAGTGTTTTCTGCGGGCAGAGAAGCCCCCGATGAGTTGGGGCTTCTTTCAAAATTATTCCAGTTCTAAGTGGGCTGGAGGAAATGTGAATGCAAACGTGCCCCAGACGTTTCCCACGAACGGGTAATGGTGCGGACAACCAACTGCATCTGATCTGATATACTAGTTTATACCACCCATCCATAAACTGCACCTGATCTGATAAATAATTAAGACAATGTATCCATAAACTGCACCTGATCTGATAAATAATTAAGACAATGTACCCATAAACTGCACCTGATCTGATAAATAATTAAGACAATGTACCCATAAACTGCACCTGATCTGATATAATAGTTTATACCACCCATCCATAAACTGCACCTGATCTGATAAATAGTTTAGACAATGTATCCATAAACTGCACCTGATCTGATATACTAGTTTATACCACCCATCCATAAACTGCACCTGATCTGATAAATGATTTAGACAATGTACCCATAAACTACACCTGATCTAATATACTATTTTATACCACTTACCAATAAACTGCACCTGATCTGATATACTAGTTTATCATCTAAAACTGGCTCCCACAGGAGATATCTCTTGGATGAAATCAAGCGATATCTACACTTTAGATATCGCTGCAATGAAATTACATCATAATGCTTTGCAGACCATTGTGACATCACTGGTTACCATGACGTCACAATCAAATGACATCACTAATGGCTCTGCTACTGAAGCTGTTTGCAGTACTTTTTATACCGAAGACACTGCTAATTACTGTCTACAAATTAAAAAAGTTGAAAGAATGATGTTGGATGATAAATAAAATCTCATCCTCGTGTCTTTTGATATCAAATATATCAACACTCGTTGATAAAAGTGGCAAATATCCTCGGCAAGCCTCGGAGTTTTTCCACTTTTATCAGCTCGTGTTGATATATTTGATATCAAAAGACACTCGGGTGAGATTCTCTATTTATACCACTTACACATAAACTGCACCTGATCTGATATACTAGCTTATACCACTTACCCATAAACTGCATCTTATCTGACATACTAGTTCAGACAATGTACCCATAAACTGCACCTGATCTGATATACTAGTTTATACCACTTACCCATAAACTGCACCTGATCTGATATACTAGTTTATACCACTTACCCATAAACTGCATCTTATCTGACATACTAGTTCAGACAATGTACCCATAAACTGCACCTGATCTGATATACTAGTTTATACCACTTACCCATAAACTGCATCTTATCTGAAATACTAGTTCAGACAATGTACCCATAAACTGCACCTGATCTGATATACCAGTTTATACCACCCATAAACTGCATCTGACCAGATAACCCAACATATACCACGCACCTACAAGCGGCATCTGATATGCTAGCTTATACCAGTCATCTATAAACTGCATCTCATATGAGATATAGCTTATACCACACGCAGATAAACTGCATCTGATCTGATATTCTATAACTTATACCACTCACCCATAAACTGCTACAGATCCGATTAGAACAAGGAAAACTATCATGGTTCTGAAAATTAATAAAATGGAGTTTGAGTTTGAACATTATTTATAGTAAATGGAACAGATTCATAGCACCCAGTACACCTGGTGTTGGGGGGGGGGGGGGGGGGGGGGGGGGTTGATAGCGCCTAGTAGATACAGAAGGTAACAGGTCTGGACAGCGCACCTGGTGTTGGGGAGTTTGACAGCGCTCAGTAGATACAGAAAGTAACAGGTCTGGACAGCGCACCTGGTGTTGGGGGAGTTTGATAGCGCCCAGTAGATACAGAAGGTAACAGGTCTTGATAGAGCACCTGATGTTGGGGGGGGGGGGGGGGGGGATAGCGCCTACTATATTCTGCCCTTCATGTGTTGATGAGAGATATTTAGAGATTCGTTAGATAAAACTATCCTACCTTTAAGTTACCAACTGACCCGTGAAGATCCGGGGTAGAATAGGTCTTCAGCAACCCATGCTTGCCGTAAAAGACGACTAACGGGATCGGGTGGTCAGGATCGCTGACTTGGTTGATGCATGTCATCGATCCCAATTGTGTGGATCGATGCTCATGATGTCAATTACTTAATTGTCTGGTCCAGACTCGATCATTTACAGACCGCCGTCATATAGAAGGAATATTGCAGAGTGCGGCGTTAAACAAGAAACAAACAAACAAACAAACAAACAAACAAACAAAAGATCACCTGCTGGAGAGGTTTGTCATTAACTATAGGTACAGTAACAGGCAAGCGTTGGTGTTGCACAAAGCAATATTGGCGCTTAGACTGGGCAAGTGGGCCGTAACAGCGCTAAGATGATCGTAACTCCCATACTTTAACATAGGCTTACAATAGTCTTAACGCTAAGATCGCTTTGTGCAAGTGGGCCCTGGTCTCCCTGTGGGGATTCCGGGTTAAATAGGTCTCCATCAACCTATACTGGTCTTCTCATGGGCATTCCGGGTTAGAATAGGTCCCCAGCAACCAATGCTGGGCCCACTTGCACAGAGCGATCTTAGCGCTAAGATGATCGTAACTCCCATACTTTAGCATAGGCTTACAATAGTCTTAACGCTAAGATCGCTTTGTGCAAGTGGGCCCTGGTCTCCCTGTGGGGATTACGGGTTAAATAGGTCTCCATCAACCTATACTGGTCTTCTCATGGGCATTCCGGGTTAGAATAGGTCCTCAGCAACCCATGCTGGGCCCACTTGCACAGAGCGATCTTAGCGCTAAGATGATCGTAACTCCCATACTTTAGCATAGGCTTACAATAGTCTTAACGCTAAGATCGCTTTGTGCAAGTGGGCCCAGGATGAGGTATTGACAAGAAAAGTTAAGATTCGCCACATAGCGGCATGGAAACATCAGCAACTATACCTGGAGGAGGAGAAGTACAGCTAGTGTTCCACAAGGCTGTCTGGCTGATACTACCGACAAGCGGGTGCGTTACTTCTCATTTAAAGTGTGAAGATGCGAAGGAGTGTCGTTTTAAAAAGTAAACATTTGTGCAGACTTTATACACCTGTGTCTTTCACAGAGTTGTCACTTTAATTTGGATCGCGTTGAAGTCTAAAATATGCGTGTGATAGAGGCAAGGTCACGACAACTATGCAGTGTCACTATTTGAGACGGATCTTCTGTTATTTGGTTCTCCATATATGGAAACATACTCTAAATTTTAGAAACATTTTTTCCCCGTGGGATCTCCACTGATGTTTATCGGATAGAGCGTCGGCCCGAGGAGCGGAAGGTCTGTGATTCAATTCCTAGCACGTCATACCAAAAGATGTTAAAAGATGGTACTTGTTATTCTGTCTGGCGCTCGGCATTAAGGGGCTAAGGCAAGGACGTCAGTGTACCGTGTCTGAGTAGGGTATTCATGTTAAACTGCGGCATGGTATCTCAGTGGGCTAGCACTGTAAATCGGCATCAGTCCGGACGAGTACAGCCAGCCACACATACTCAACGCACGCACGCGCGCGAGTGTGTGAATGCACGTGGCTATATAAGTGCAATAATCTTGAACGCCATGTCATACCCATTTCACCTCACCTCAACCTTTCCCGCTGAATCAGGTAACAGAACACCTCGGGTCTCTTCCAAGACACATGTAGGAAGGAATGGATGACATTCCCACAGCGTCTAAGCTTCAGTATATAAGTGGCGGACATTTCTAAATTTGACCCATTAGTGACAAACATTTGGTCCGATGCAAGTACCTATTTTGACTTGTACCATGTGTTCCCGGGTGAAATAATTGACTTGCCTTTGCATGTGTTTGTGATGGATGTCACCGCTCTACCACTAGGCCACGGAGGCGGTCCTTTAAACAATAACATTCTTAGATAAAATGTTTTGTATAACAAATCTAACCATCAGTTTTTATTGCACATTTGGGTGTACCTACATATAATAGCAAACAATTAAAAATTACAAACAAATTGTTGATAAAACTGTAAATTATTAGAAATAATACATAACCACATACCACCTTATAACGGTTATCAAATCAAATAGTTGAATTTAAAGTTTTATATATATAATACACATGTATTCACACTAATGGTCTGTCATGCAAGCAAGTTATTTTGGCTGAATGACCTCGAACTTTGGTATCCGAGGGGACCTCTGGGTATTGGCGTCCTTGACTGGATTGGGGTTGATTGACTGCGCTTTTCCGGTTGACCTATTGATGCGCCTCATCACCATGTGCTTCAGTTCCTCGTGGCTCAGAGGGGGAGGCCGGTTTCTTCACTTATCTCATTCATGTCCTCATCTTCCCTACAAATACATGTCAGCATGAGACCCGTGAAGATCCGGGATAGAATAGGTCTTCAGCAACCCATTTTTGCTCTAAAAGGCGACTATGCTTGTCGTAAGAGGCGACTAACGGGATCGGGTGGCCAGGCTCGCTGATATGGTTGATACATGTCATCGATCCTAAGTGCGTGGATCGATGCTCATGATATTAATCACTGGATTGTCTGGTCCAGGTTCCATTATTTACAGACCGCCGTCATATAGCTGGAATATTGCTGAGAGCGGCGTTAAACAACAAACAAACAAACAAACAAACAAACATGTCAGCATGACAGAAAAGCAGAATGTAAAATAATGCATGACCACAAATTGTCGTTCAATTTATTTATTTATTTTACATCTTTGAAACTGTGTACAGAACTGAAGATGAGTCCCTATCTCTTGGGTGAGTGAATGTTGTTTTAGGCCACATCAACAATTTTGCAGTTCTTCTCTGAAATAATCAATGGAAACAAAGGTTCAACTTAAATTGGTGTTTTTTTAGGCCGCTAAAAAAGATCGTGGGAAAGTACCTATCTAAATCCTTAAGACTGTGTTTGTGACGGGGATGGACCTAACTACCCAAGAACTGGAGAAGCTATTGTGACGATGTTATTGGAGGGATTACTTACCCAAGACCTGGAGACACATTGCCTGATAGAACTTTTGAGATGTTGCACATTGTACAACACATCACTCACCAATATACAGACATATTGCCTGATAGAACTGTTTAGATGTGGCACATTGTACCACACATAACTCACCCATATACAGACACATTGCCTGATAGAACTAGTCAGATGTTGCACATTGTACCACACATCGCTCAACCATATACCGACACATTGGAGACTAGAACTTTTGAGATGTTGCACATTGTACTACACATCACCCACCCATATACCGACACATTGGGGACTAGAACTTTTGAGATGTTGCACATTGTACCACACATCACTCACCCATATACAGACACATTGGAGACTAGAACTTTTGAGATGTTGCACATTGTACAACACATCACCCACCCATATACAGACACATTGCCTGATAGTAGTGTTATGATGTTGCACATTGTACCACACATCACTCACCCATATACAGACACATTGCCTGATAGAACTATTGAGATGTTGCACATTGTACCACATAACACTCACCCATATACCGACGCAGTTCCGAGTAGAAGGAGGAGGGCTATCATGGTTGCTGAAACAGGTGAGGAACATCAGTCTATCACTCTTCTCATTGTACACCCACAGAACTGTGACCGCCGTGAACATGAGTGTCATAGTAAAATGTCTGCAGTGGTTGTATGCAAGTGTGGTAAAAAAGGGGATGACAGGGTCTGGGTATACACAAGAACTAGCAAGTGTTGACCGTAAACGTGGTGTTAGAAGAGGTGGATGGGTCTGGGTATGTACAAGAACTAGCAAGTGTTGACCGTAAACGTTGATTAGAAGAGGTGGCGGGGTCAGGGTATGTACAAGAACTAGCAAGTGTTGACCGTAAACGTGGTGTTAGCAGAGGTGGCGGGGTCTGGGTATGTACAAGAACTAGCAAGTGTTGACCGTAAACGTTGTGTTAGAAGAGGTTGATGGGTCTGGGTATGTACAAGAATTAGCAAGTGTTAAGGGGAGGTGACAGGGTCTGGGTATATACGAGAACCAGAAAAAGGTTGTATTAACAGTACAATAGTTGTAGGTATGCAAGCATCGAGTTAACATGAAAGATTTTCTCACTACTTTCATACATTACCTGTTGAAGTGTTCAAGCGGGATCTTCCACTAGAAGTGTTATCTCTTATATAAAGTCTTGCAAATGGAGTGGTGCAGATGGAGTACCTTAATTAATTCACAGCAGATTTAACACAGCAGGTTAGGTAAGGACTCCATGTTTAGATAGAAGAAAATGTTGAATCCCAAACTATGTAGTGGGTCACGTAGGATGGGTACAAGAAGTATCTGGGGATATATTCTACGCATGTACCCATCGTTATTCCGATATTCCTGTTGTAGAACTATTAGACCCGAGTGTCGTCTTGTTGGGGTCTCGTCCCCAGCAACATTGGAGAGGCGACTCAGTGGATCGGGGTGTCAGGCCCGATGCTACCACATCATCGTATCATGTCTGCGAGGGACGTTGATCATAATACCAAATACCGATTTGTCTGGTCCAGCCTCGGCAATTACACGCCGTCGTCATATATTTAGAATATTGTCGAGTGCGGCGTGAAAAAAACTAAAAGAAAGAGTATCTAAATCAACATTGCTAGAAGCGCTTGTCGTATCTCTAAGACGTGGCCATTCGGTGGCTGAGTTCTGTTGGAAATGCTAGAAAACTGCTTTTCTGGCTTCATTTAATAAATACGAGTCAAAGGACTATAAAAAGAGCATATATTAAAATATGGCGAATTGCCCTAATCTAACCTGTCCTAACTGGCACTGTGATTACGCTCAAAATGTACTTTTACAGGTAAAATGATGATAAACTTAGAAAATATTCGTGTGTTGTCATGCATGTATGAAATGGCCTATAACCTGAGATAATTACCTAACACCTGTCCCCAGGTGATGACCTCACACCGTCCCGTGCATTCTCACAGGTGCACATGTCACCGAGTTTTGGTCTCAAAATATTGCTGTTATTGTACTTAATTGACATGTGCGTAGGTAGGGTAGCAATTTAGGATATATATTGCATTAAATTTGCTTGGAAACAAATGACCTCATGATGGAATAGTTAAGAGCTACGAAACGGGATGCGTATTGGAAGGTTGCGGTTTTGGAATCCAGAAGTATTTGTTGTTCTACAGATGATTTCTTGAGGTAGCATTTATCTCCGCTGATGAGGTATATGAATCTGTACTTTTGAATGTCGTGTTATGTCTTGCCACGAACTCTTTACAATGAGCCAAAATGGGCACAACAGGGTTGAACTCACAATGTCTGACTGGCGTACGTAACACAACGTAACCGTGTTGTGCCGCCAGCACATATGTCGTGTTCTTATTCCGCCGATTTTTTCTACATGAGTTGAACTTTCGTTTTATATGGTCTGAAACCGACGATGTCATATATTCCTGTATGGTCGCCTTCAGTCTACTCATGGTTTGGGCGACAGTATCTGATTCCCAGACGTTATATTAACTGTCGTTACCCATGACAATGACACTGGCGTTGTTTAAAATGGGGAATAGCTGAAATTCCAACCAGTCTATGAACAAATCACCTCCTATAATTTCCTCATGAAATTCATCAGTTTTCTTTTTCGCCTCGAAAACTAGCACACATCCATCAATAAGTCCCATATCATGGGTTGCAGCGTGTAAAACAATGACACGATTACCTTTATCTGATGGTACCATGGGTGCTTTTCCACATGTAGTCAGTGGCATGATTCATCAAGGTAAATTATCTGTACGCCGTGACTGTGATAGTTATAAATGGTTCGGAGATAATGTGACCTCATAAACAGGATGGAATATTTTCCCCTGAAAAGTGCTCCGACATTGCCATGCTCAGTGTATCGAAATTCCATCTCTTGGAGGGCAATAGTTAATGCAGTTGACATTAATTGTATCTTTAATTCCTCCCTGATTCTACTACAAGTCAGGGTTACCTTCTGCTCATAAAGCTTGTACACTATACGCCTAATCACCCTGTATCACAGCTATCTACTATCCTCTTACGTCCCAGTTTTGTTTTTGAGACCACCCCTATACCTGTTTTGTTTTATTTATCATACCGTAGGCTTGATGGTATGAACTGAAAACCCAATAACTTGGGCAGTTCGGTAATTCACCCTATCTGAATTAATAAATGATTTCCCTCTATCTCTCTAAGTGTAAAGAACTTGTATACATTTCCCAGTACAGATCGTGTACCATGGTTATGGGTATGCAAGTGTTATGTAACATGCTTCATGGGAGCAATGTTAACAAAACAAACGCATCGTCATTTTGTCATTTTAGAATTTTCTTAAAATGATTTTTGTGTGTGGATTAGATGTTTTATGAAGACTACATTATACTTTCTTTCGAATTTGTCTTCTTTTAACTTGTCGATAGGACTCCTTGTGACTGAAATACTTCAAACCACAGGTAGGGCGATCTGTAGTTACTCCATATTTCAATAACAACTTTCTGTGAAAAATTATATCCTTATTTAACAGGCAAAAAGCAGTTTTCTGGCATTTCCGACCGTACTTTAACAAGTGTTGAAAGCACTCGTGGTGTTAGAGGAGATGACGAGGTTGGGTATATACAAGAACTAGCAAGTGTTGACAGTACACGTGGTGTTAGAGGAGGTGACGAGGGCTGGGTATATACAAGAACTAGCAAGTGTTGACAGTACACGTGGTATTAGAGGAGGTGACGAGGGCTGGCTTTATACAAGAACTAGCAAGTATTGACAGTACACGTGGTATTAGAGGAGGTGACGAGGGCTGGCTTTATACAAGAACTAGCAAGTATTGACAGTACACGTTTTGTTAGAGGAGGTGACGAGGGCTAGGTATATACAAAAACTAGTCAAGTGTTGACAGTACACGTGGTGTTAGAGGTGGTGACGAGGGCTGGGTATAAACAAGAACAAGCAAGTGTTCACAGTACAGGTGGTGTTAGAGGTGGTGACGAGGGCTGGGTATATACAAGAACTAGCAAGTGTTGACAGTACACGTGGCGTTAGAGGAGGTGACGAGGTCTTGGTATATACAAGAACTAGGAAGTGTTGAAAGCACACGTGGTATAAGAGGTGGTGACGATGTCTGGGTATATACAAGAACTAGCAAGTGTTGACAGTACAGGTGGTGTTAGAGGAGGTTAAGAGGGCTGGGTATATACAAGAACTAGCAAGTGTTGATAGTACACGTGGTATGAGAGGAGGTGAAGAGGTCTGGGTATATACAAGAACTAGACAGTGTTGACAGTACACGTGGTGTTAGAGAAGGTGACGAGGGCTAGGTATATACAAAAACTAGCAAGTGTTGACAGTACACGTGGTGTTAGAGGTGGTGAAGAGGGCTGGGTATATACAAGAACTAGCAAGTATTGACAGTACACATGGTGTAAGAGTTGGTGACGATGTCTGGGTATATACAAGAACTAGCAAGTGTTGACAGTACACATGGTGTAAGAGTTGGTGACGATGTCTGGGTACATACAAGAACTAGCAAGTGTTGACAGTACACGTGGTGTAAGAGTTGGTGACGATGTCTGGGTATATACAAGAACTAGCAAGTGTTGACAGCTAACGTTGTGTTGGAGATGGTGACGAGGGCTGGGTATAAACAAGAACAAGCAATTGTTCACAGTACACGTGGTATTAAAGGAGGTGACGAGGGCTGGGTATATACAAGAACTAGCAAGTGTTAACAGGACAGGTTGTTAGAAGGGATGACGAGGTCTTGGTATATACAAGAACTAAGATGTGTTGACAGTACACGTGGTATTAGAGGAGGTGACGAGGGCTGGGTATATACAAGAACTAGCAAGTGATGACAGTTCACGTGGTATTAGAGGAGGTGACGAGGGCTGGGTATATACAAGAACTAGCAAGTGTTAACAGGACAGGTTGTTAGAAGGGATGACGAGGTCTGGGTATATACAAGAACTAGCAAGTGTTGACAGTACACTTGGTATTAGAGGAGGTGACGAGGGCTGGGTATATACAAGAACTAGCAAGTGATGACAGTTCACGTGGTATTAGAGGAGGTGACGAGGGCTGGGTATATACAAGAACTAGCAAGTGTTAACAGGACAGGTTGTTAGAAGGGATGACGAGGTCTGGGTATATACAAGAACTAGCAAGTGTTGACAGCACACGTGGTGTAAGAGGTGGTGACGATGTCTGTGTATATACAAGAACTAGCAAGTGTTGACAGCTAACGTGGTGTTGGAGATGGTGACGAGGGCTGGGTATATACAAGAACTAGCAAGTGTGGACAGTACATGTGGTATTAGAGGAGGTGACGAGAGCTGGGTATATACAAGAACTAGCAAGTGTTGATAGTACACGTGGTATTAGAGGAGGTGACGAGGGTTGTGTGTATACAAGAACTAGCAAGTGTTGACAGTACAGGTGGTGTTAGAGGAGGTGACGAGTTCTTGGTATATACAAGGAGGTGACGAGGTCTGGGTATATACAAGAACTAGCAAGTGTTGACAGTACAGGTGGTGTTAGAGGAGGTAACGAGTTCTTGGTATATACAAGGAGGTGACGAGGTCTGGGTATGTACAAGAACTAGCAAGTGTTGACAGTACACGTGGTGCTGGAGGTGGTGACGAGGGATGGGTATATACAAGAACTAGCAAGTGTTGACAGTACAGGTGGTGTTAGAGGAGGTGACGAGTTCCTGGTATATACAAGGAGGTGACGAGGTCTGGGTATATACAAGAACTAGCAAGTGTTGACAGTACAGGTGGTGTTAGAGGAGGTGACGAGTTATTGGTATATACAAGGAGGTGACGAGGTCTGGGTATGTACAAGAACTAGCAAGTGTTGACAGTACACGTGGTGCTGGAGGTGGTGACGAGGGATGGGTATATACAAGAACTAGCAAGTGTTGACAGTACACGTGGTGCTGGAGGTGGTCACGACTGCCAGGCATGTACTTCGACGTGAAAATATTACATTAGATTACACTGGAAGTATTATCTCTTATGAAATGTGTTGGAAAGGAATGCTGCGCAGCCTACTCTAGTTCACAGCTGTTTGATTGCCTCACACACTGTCGCGAGCAGAGGTCATGGACTACATGTTTAGATAAAAGCAAATGTTGAAACACCATCTTTGTAGTGTGGGACACGAGACGTGATTTTGGAGGATGATGTGAAGCTTCTGTATATACAAGACGTGTCGCATGTACACATCGTTATTCCGATACAGTGAGTGAGTGAGTGAGTTGGGTTTAATGCCGCTTTTAACAGTATTCCAGTTATATCGCGGCGTGTCAGCTTAAGGTGGGAGGAAAGCCCGAAGTGATGCAGGTCTCAGACGTTTACCCCTTCGGTGAAACCGACGAGCACAGGTATGGTGCTGACAAACCTCGGGGCGAACCGGGATTCGAACTCACAATCATAGGTTTCTGGCTTGCCCAAGGGACGCAACTCTGCACAGCGAATCGCAGCGCCTTAGACGACTGGGCCACCTGTGCCCCCTGATACACTGAGTGAGATTTCTCAGTTCGCTATACACGTCACTAATTAGTGATAGATGGGCTTTTCGGTCATCAGATATCAGTTCGCTGTATCCGTTAGTTCGCTGTAGAAAGTTCGTTATATACGTAAATTTTATATGATATTATATAGGAGATAAATCGGGGATTTTGTAACAGTTTGTTGTATCCGTTTGTTCGCTATATCCGTTTGTTCGCAATATCCGTGTTCTAATGTATTCCTACTGCATCACTATAAGACCTGAGTATTATAGGCCTAGTTATCGACCCGTTCGGATTTCGTCCCACGCAACATTGGAGAGGCGACAAATGGATCGGGAGGTCAGGCTCGGTGATTTGGTTGATACCATGTCATCGTATCCTGTCTACGAGGACGTTGATCATAATATCAAATACCGATGCTCATGATGTCAATCACTGGCTTGTCTGGTCCAGATTCGACCATTACAGGCCCCCGTCATATACTTAGAGTATTGACGAGTGCGGCGCTAAACAGGCAAACAAACAAACAAACAAACTAAAACAAAGAGAACTAAATCAACATTGCTAGAAGCGCTCGTTATATCTCTAAGACGTGTCCAGTCTGTGTAGTGTTGGCTGCAGATGTAGTTGGTGTCATGATGAGGTTGTGTTGTGGATGCAGGTCATCCTCAATTATCCAGGGTACTATATATCCATCCTTTGTGATATATACCCTGGACCCATTAACCATCAACGTTTCGTTTCGGAAGTGACGTGACCATATCAATCTCTCGTATCACAAATCAGCACATCATTTTTCTCTCTTATAAGAGTAATTTGATTGGAGAGATATTTTTAGTGTCATTGTAGGATATAACAAACTAGATGGAGATATAATACACGCTTTAAGTAGCTTTAAGTTAAACATAATAGAACTTATCGTTGTACCCACGGAAGAATGTGTACTCGACAAATATACTGAACCGCAAAGGAAACGTCACCATGGATAGATATATGAGAAACCGCATTTGTCCAAACACTGTAAACATACTTTGAGACATATTTAAAAGATGAAACTTGGCAAAACTGATCATCAAGGTTGAAATTAATGTCTCAAATGTTCTTAAAGTGAAACACAACTTCTAGTCTCTGAGAAGATGGCCTCACAAGTCAGTATCTCGTGTGTCCGCCATGTGTATTGATGACTGCCGTGCAACGTCGATACATGGAATGGTTGAGGCGGTTGATGAAGGCCATAGGCACTTGAGCCCACACTCTGAGGAACGCCTGACGCAGTTCAGCTGCAGTTGTCGGCCTTGGTCGGACGTCATTCAGCCGTCTTTGAAGCTCGTCCCACAGGTGCTCAATGGGATTTAAGTCGGGACTGATGGCAGACCACTGCATGGTTTTGATGCCATTCTGCTGGAGAAAGTCTCGTCATACTCTCGCAGTGTGGGCACGGGCGTTGTTATGCTGAAACTCGTGGTTGCGGCGACGTGCGAAATGAGGTATGGCGTGTGGTCTCAAGACTTGATCAATGTACCGAGATGCTG
This sequence comes from Haliotis rufescens, assembly GCF_023055435.1. NCBI lineage: Eukaryota > Metazoa > Mollusca > Gastropoda > Lepetellida > Haliotidae > Haliotis > Haliotis rufescens. The sequence goes on along the minus strand of NW_025964393.1, from coordinate 938,740 downwards.
TGACACCATTGCCTCTCCCTGGACCGTTGTTCTGGAAGACCACAGGGCCGACCTTCTGTGCAAGACCAATTCCACTCCACACCATGATGCTCTGACCACCCCACGAGCCTCTCTCAACAACACAGCGTCGCCAGACTCCCTCTCTGCCATCTGCTGTTGAGATACAGTAACGACTGTCGTCTGAGAAGAGGACTCTTCTCCATTGCTGGTGGCGCCAATGCTGGTGCTGTGTTGCCCACTGAAGACGGTCCCGGCGATGACGTGGTGTCAGAATGGGTCCTCGGTGTGACCTGTGACAGTGGAGGTGTCTGCTCGTCAATCGTCGACGCACGGTGTCCGCAATAATGTGTCGCTGGTGTGTCCCCATGGTCTGTCGAGCAGTTTCCGCAGCAGTAACAAAGCGATCTTGAAGATGCTGTCGTACAATCTGACGATCCTGACGTCGGGCGGTGACCCTTGGTCTTCCACTACGTGGTCGGTCATCTGTTGTGTTGGTGGTCTGGTACCGTTGCTGGAGTCTGTATATGGTCCTTACGTGGACTTGAAATGTATTGGCTACTTGCAATCGTCCAAGGTCTTGGTGTCGCTGATTTCTTGTCAATCTTGGCATGTGGTAGCAATTCAATAACGAACCAATGTTATCCGATCTGGCTGGATTGTTATTGGGCAAGAAATGGGGGAACGCATGTGCATTTCAATTTGCACGGAACTCACGTTACCATGACCGTTGCCGTGATGCGTTTGGGCGATCGGTTTTATTGTCATCTGCTTTGTATTTTTATCATCAATTTCATTTTTCCGGACAACGTAATGTTAAATTTTTAAAAATAAAAAATTACCCAGATATTTAAATGACAACTTTTCATGTAATGTTACTTGGGGTGACGTTTCTTTTGCGGTTCAGTATATTAATGTTTTAATATTCGTCAAATTGATATATAATCAATATTTACGGACCCTGCAACAGTGTTATAAACAAAACTCAGCTGTGTGTACATCTCTGGCTATTCCCATGTTACCAGAAACTAATCATCATGCAGTCTTTGGTCAAAACTTGATCCTGGACCAGGCAACAGGAATTAACGGAGTGTCACTTTCTCACATGGAACTATCTCTGTGTGTTACTAGTTACTTCAACCAATGTCATTTATAAGCAATAGGTCGTGACCATGATAACTGTGTAATGGGTCATAAAAGCTTCACTTACAACGTGATCGCAGTCTGTACTGCCGGGTCGAACTATCGCATCCCCTCCTGGAGTGTTCTATGTAGAAACCATGAGCGTGTGAGTATGTGTGAGTGTTAGGGTGTGTTTGTGTGTGTGTGTGTGAGTGTGAGTGTGAGTGTGTGTGTGTATGTGTGTGCGTGCGTGCGCACGCGTGTATGTGTGAGTGTGTGTGTGTGCGCGTGCGTGCGTGCGCACGCGTGTATGTGTGAGTGTGTGGATGTGTGTTTGTTAGTTAATGTGAGTGTGTGTGTATGTGATAGTGTGTATGAGTGCATGAGTGTGTGAGTATGTGTGAATGTGTGTGTATGTGTGTGTGCGTGTGAGTGAGTGTGTGTATGTGTGTGTGCGTGCGTGCGCACGCGTGTATGTGTGAGTGTGTGTATCTGTGAGTGTGTGTATATGTGTTTGTTAGTTAATGTGGGTGTATGTGTGTGTATGAGCGTGAGTGTATGTGTGAGTGTGTGTGTGAGAGTGTGTGCGTGTGTATGTGTGATTGAGTGTGTTTGTTAGTTAATGTGTGTGTGTGTGTGTGTGTTAACGTGTGTATTAATGTATGTGTGTGAGAGTATGTGTTATTGTTAATGTGTGAGTGTGTTCGTGAGTGTGCGTATGTTAGTGTGTGTGTGTGTGTGTGTGTGTGTACGGCGTGTGTGAGTGTATGTGTGATTGAGTGTGTATGTGACGTGTGTGTGAGTGTGTCTGAGTGGGAGTGTGTTTGTGTGTTAGTGTGTGTTTGTACGGCGTGTGAGTGCAAGCGTAATTTATTATGTCTGTGTGTTAGTGTGTGTGTGAGTGAATGAGTCTGTGTGTGTTAGTGTTAGTAAGTGTGTGGGTGTGTTTGTTATTGATACGCATCCTGAAAACCTTCACACTTTGTAGACTGTGTTGTCATAAATCCAAAACATGGAAGTATTGTAATTCTGATTCATAAAAAAACCAACAATTGGTGCCTTTCATTGTAGTATGTAAATGTTTTCTCATGTCCTATCTACGCAGATCCAGTGGTCCAAATATTGGGCCCTCACAACACCGGACCTTCGTACGTCATCACCTCATCTTCATTGTCGACCAACACAGTGGGACCCCTCCTACCCACTCTGACAAACAAAACACATTTGGAATGTCGATCACGATGTTTTATTTCACAGTGGACATCAGTTGCCGTGAGCTGTAACACAGTTGGTGTAGAGCTGAAACATACGAAGTGTTAACACGTCTCATAGTGACATAGTGAGTGGTTCACGCCTCTCCCACTGTAGTGTGGTAGTGTGAGTGTGCGGGGGGGTGGGGGGTGGGGGGTGGGGGATGGGGGTGGGGGGTGGGGGTGACACCGAATGGGGAAGTCAGTAAAATATGATACTAGAGGATGCGCCCGTCATGGTTTATTCTCCCTGCAGTGTTTTTTTGTTGTACGATAACCAACTCCCACTCGTCGTATGTTTCTTAAATACGTTTTAATAAAACATATTCCTAAATGAAAACCTTTGTACTTTGTTATTCAATCTGTTGTGAAGTAATCATGAACGATGTATTTGGATCCAATGTGCTGAAAAGAATCCATTTACCGGACACCTTCGCCATTTTGTCAGAGATGTATACGAGATATATCCTTGACCCGTGAAGATCAGGGGTAGAATAGGTCTTCAGCAACCCATGCTTGCCGTAAAAAGCGATTATGCTTGTCGTGAAAGGCGACTAACGGGATCGGGTGGTCAGGCTCGCTGACGTGGTTGCTACATGTCATCGATCGTGCATCGATGCTCATGATATTAATCACTGGATTGTCTGGTCCAGATTCGGTCATTTACAGACCGCCGTCATATAGCTGGAATATTGCTGAGAGCGGCGTTAAACAACAAACAAACATGCCAGCAGGACAGAAAAGCAGAATGAAAAGTAATGCATGACCATATATTGTCGTTCAATTTATTTATTTTTGCTGAGTGCGGCGTTAAACAACAAACCAACCAACCAACTTGGTGACGGAATTTCAGTTGCCATTCGTAAGTAAATGACGTTTTGGTTACCTAAGTGACCAAAATTACTACCTGTTGGTTGAGGTGTGACCTCCTTTGATGTAATTTATCAGATTGTTGCACACCTTTATGGAATTTCTATTTTCCGGTCATTTTCGACATTAGGTTTTAATTGTCGATGTTTATGCTTGCCTTTTGATATTTATTTTGGATTTGTTATTACATTGAATCTAGTTACACGCAGAGTTGACTTATCTGCTTCAAATAAACTTGGCAGACAGGTGATGATTGATCATTAAAATGTTTTATAGGTGTTCGGGCAACTAGGCCCATTTACACCTTGCCCATAATAAAGGTTTGCTAAGTACCTAGATCTTTTATAAAGTATCAAAACTGCCACACGCTTAATGTAAGCGAGAATGACATTCTGAATTGGTGAACACTATAGTCAATATTGAGAACTGTTAGAGACTCCACCATTGCCTTACGCTGATTAACATACTTTTGGCAATAAAAAATGAGCTACATTATCAAGCTGATTACACACTGTACAATGTGCAGAAATGTCTTTATTAATAGCATTTAGATAAGCTCCAAGACCACAATGCCCAAGACGAAGTCTGGTTAAGAGAACATCCTCTCTTTGATTATTTCTAGTTATGTGTAATTTAGTGACAAAAGGATCGATGCCAAACAGAATACGTCCTTTTAAGGAAGATGCCCATCTTGGCTGCCATTTTGTTTTAGCATGGGTCATACTGACGGTTCCTAACTCTTCGGGAGAAGGTAAAATCGTTGGCAGATAGGTATCAGGGTATCACTCAAAAATGTATTGTTACGTGACTTACGTTCATCATGTAGGTCCTGAACTCTGCGATCGAGATTTCCCCATTTCCTGCAATACATAAACCGTTGTCAAGGGTTACATAGAGGGGAGACATCTAATATGTTCAGCCGTTCCATCCATCTTTCTGCTTTAGAGACTGTCAAGGCCAAAGTTTTCACATTTTCTGAAACTGGCGACAAAGTGAGAAACAATGAAGGACTATTTGTGTTCTGTGTTTTCATTTGAACGAATCGAAATTTCCGAATTAGGGGGTAAAGACACGAAGCCGAACTGCTTTAGAAAGGTGGAATCTGATTTGATCAAGAACCTACAAATCCTTCACTTTGATTGGGCGTTAGTACCTCAAGATTAATGTGACCTGTTATCTACTCACAGAGAGGTATTGTCCTCCTAACCCCCCCCCCCCCCCCCCCCCCCCCCCCCTTCTCCCCGTTCCTCGCCCCTTTCCTGTAACATAAAAGAGACATGAATGAACACCCACCGTCAGTGTCGAGATTTTTTGACAAAGCGACGAGGTCACAGGTCACTGTCGGTCAGACTGTTGTCGTGTTCACGTCGAAATTGTGGAAGAGATAGCCAACAAAGTTGCGAACGTCGAGGTAGTGCCGATGCCTTTGTTTTACAAACTCTTCCTCTGTGATACTTCCGTTTTCTGGAACAACCATAATATTTTCGTAAAACCTAAGGCATAATTATCTTTTCAAATATTTCTGCACCAATATTTTCACTCTTGATGCGTCTGTGCTAAGTTAGTGTAAGAGAGAGAGAGAGAGAGAGAGAGAGAGAGAGAGAGAGAGAGAGAGAGAGAGAGAGAGAGAGAGAGAGAGAGAGAGAGAGAAGAGAGAGAGAGAGAGGTTGGTGACTAAGGAGCTACGGTGTCGAATGGGGCCAGGGTATTTATCATTGTACATGTACATATATCATACACTTGAATTCTTGTCAGACACAGAATACTGCTTCAAGGCACACAATGACTGTCCTTTTACAACATACTATCAAGCATTCCAGCAAAAAGGTTTGTTTTGTGTAAAATTATATTATATTACCCATACGGGTCGAAGGATCGTGTGTAAACGCCTTCCGATAATTGCACATGTGCATTCAGCGATTCTCAACGTTGGGTGTTCATTTGAAGCCATAATACGTCACAACGCTTACTGTTGAGTAAAGCCAATATAACGTCATCCATTGTTCATCGCGACACACATTGATTACATCACGTCATCTGAACAATAGGCATCCTTCAGTGAAGTGTTCCTGCGATAAAGTACACTTTTTGAATTACGTCATAATGGACTGACGTCATGGCGCTGTTCAAGTTCCATCCTTGGTAACACCGTTCTTTCGTTATTGTCAAGCAAGATGGCGCATCCACGTCAATTTTCGGTTAAGGGAGTTTCTTTAAACTTGCATAAATATATGTAGTCAAATTATAAACTTTACATTTTTAAAACTGATCCCATGTATGATATATAAGGGACAAATGTATCAGAGAAGGTAATTTTTTAATCATTTATGTCCAAAGAAGGATTTTATTAACGGTGGTAACCATAGTTTGTTCCAAGCACCTACGGTATTCGGTAATAACATCAACAGTTTAAATCATAAGTCCTAATCACGAGAATCTGATGATGGCACACAAGTTAAGTAGCGTGTATGGCCACCATGTGCGTTGACAACTGCCACACAACGCCTCCGCATGGACCTTGTGATGCTTGTGAACACATGATTGGGAAGACGACGCCATTGTTGCTGCAAAATGGTGCCAAGATCTTGCACATTCTGTGGTTGGTTCTGGAGAAGTGCGCAGACTTCTGCCAAGACCATCCCAGACGTGTTCGATGGGCTTGAGGTCGGGAGACCTTGACGGCCAGTCCATTACGTTGACTCCCGCATTCTGAAGGAAATTCCTTGTCAAAATTGCTGTGTGGGGTCTGGCATTGTCGTGTTGGAAGATCAACCTGGTCCATGTGCTGCCATAAAAGGCAGAAGTTCTGGTGCCAGTACCTGGTCGCGGTAAGCAGCAGCGTTGAGGTTGCCACGGATGACAAGAAGCCTGGAACGTGCATTGCCACAGAAAGCACCCCACACCATGACACTTCCGCCTCGAAATCTGTCAACGTCCTGTACACAACACTGGGTGTAACGTTCATGACGGCGCCTCCACACCCTCGCCCTACCATCAGCAAATCGAAGATTAAATCGGGATTCATCACTGAAGTCGACTTGATTCCAATTCCTCTGAGTCCATCGTAAGTGCCGCTGTGCCCACAATTGACGTTGACGTCTGTGTAATTGAGTCAAAATCGGCCCGCAGTATGGCCGTCGTGCTTGAAGGTGAGCAGTTCTCAGACGGTTTCGAACAGTTTGCACACTATGTCTACCCCTAAACTGTTCATTTCTGGTTGATGTAGCCGTCAAAAATCGGTTACGGAGGTGACGTAAGACAATCTGACGATCCTCTGCATGTGACGTCACACGTGGTCGACCTGGCCGAGGGCGATCAGCGGTGGTACCCGTTTGCTGTAGACGCGTCTGTAAATCATGAACAGTCCGTCGACTACAACCCATCGTCCATGAGACTTCAGCTACGGACGTTCCCGTCTGCAACATGCCGATGGCACGTTCACGTTGCACATTTGAAAGGCGTGGCATGACAAATGGCCGTAAAGACTTTTGTTTCTTGTGTTTTTCTTTTTTTGCTAATGACTGCTAACAAGTATGGCTGAAAACACGTGCGGTATTATGGCTACACGACCGCCCCTTAGGATTGTGAAGTTTTTAATTTGGTTCAGTATATTTGAATAATATACGTGGGAAGTAATATGGCAAGATGATGTCAGTCATATATAAAGCCGCAGGCATCTCCCAAACATACATACACCACTGTGCCCGTGCCAAAGCAGTCTGAAACTGTCCGAGGCGGGCGTTGGTGCTCTAGGAATTATGTCTGTCTCTGGGTAAGGGAATGAGCATCTTCACGAGGCAAGACAATTAACTGACTATAAAAGTCCAGTTTCCACCCTTGCCGAACTGGGCTGCAGGTGTGGAGTTATATTTGGTTGACTAACGAGTCTATGCATAGTCCAATCAAAATCGCGCACCGAATCCAAAACCGGTTCGTAAACTGTCATGCAGATTTTGGTCGATGCAGGATTTGCACAGCATGTGCACCGCAACTCGTTGTCAACAGATATTTTCCAAATCTTTTCAAGTTTTCAATCAAGGTCCTCACGTGATTCGATGTACTTCGCGATGTAAGACTCGTTTTCTCACAATATAGATCTTGATTGTCGATCATATCCTCTTGACTGGGCGCCGCCATTTTGTTTGAAGCAAATGCAAGTGATACGAGAGGTGGAATCTGATTGGTCCATAGGAGAGGCATAGAAGAGACTTAACTCGTAACAGCCACTGGTGACGCTACGATCGTGCCCAGGAATTCCAGCCTGATTCGGCAAGGGTTTTAACTGGACTTTTAAAGTCAGTTAACTCTCTTGCCTCGGGAAGATGTGGAATGAGCAATCCTTGATAGGTTTCATAACCACCTGTTAGTCAGCATACGGCATTTAGCAACATACTAAAGTCAAGCGAAACGGCCGCTGTTGGAGTCACGTGATTAAATTAAAGCAAATTAATATGAAAACTTAAATTAAAAATTCCACTTATTGTTGTATAAGATTATGGGTAAACAATAAATGTAATATGACCTATTCAAATAATAAAACTTCCCATTTTAGTGGTGTATTATTATGTCTCAAACGTAAAATATGCGTCTTAACGTGAGGGTGCAGGCAATTAGGTGGAAGAGCCCGACAATGAGACCTGTTCGAGGATTTTAAGTTTACGTAACTGGTCATTACAGATTTGATTTTAAACTCAGCTTCAATATAACATGAGGTTAGTCTTAAAGTCGGCCTCTTTGAAAAGTAATAAAGTTTGCTCTACCCCAATGTGTTGTGTAATAAAGTATTGTTTTGCCCTGAACTATCATGATGCCAAAGCTCATTGACGCAAGCAGCAAAACTATACTTTATACACTACACATGGGGTAGAGCAGTCTTTATTCTTAATTATATTTCTATAATCTACTCAAGACTCAGAATTATCTGTTTCTCGTAGCTCGTTGATTATTCTCTAAATATCCAGATTATCAAATGGCCAGTCCCTTCTTGAGATGCGATCAACATTGGCAAAATACAGTCTTGGGTCCCTTGCCGTTATTCGAGGGTTTACGGTACTGCCCCTACTAGGAAATAGGATGTCAAATTGACTAATTGATGACGATTTAGGTAAGACATGGTTGATGGAAACTATATTTGTTACCAATATGCCAGCTGTATCAAAATGGCCTGAAAATAATCGAGGGTCAGGTATGGAATCCAAGAAGGGACATTGTCGCATTGTCGCCCTCAGGGAAACAAGCGAAAAAGTGTCAAAATTAACCAAAGCGCAACAATGCGACAATGCGACAACGCTACATTTTGGCCATTTGTTGCATTGTCGCGCTTTGAATGATATTTTTTATATTACCAAAGGGCGATTACGTCCCTTTAAGGATTTCATATTCAGGCAAACCAATGACAGAAAGCTTGAGCAACGACGCGAAATTGGCCATGGCACCGAGCTTAACCACGCGATGAACTTCAATCGGTAAGAGGCGACTATCGGGATCGGGTGGTCAGACTTGCTGACTTGCTTGATGCAGGTCATCCAAATTGTGTGGATCGATGCTCATGATATCAATCACTGGATTGTCTGCTCGATTATTTACAGACCGCCGTCATATAGCAGGAATATTGCCGAGTGCGACGTAAAATAACAAATCAACCGACACTTCAGTCGACTCTTACAACAAGCATAGGTTACAGGGCACCGATTCTTATCATAATGATTATCCTACTGTCAACGTCATATCTGGCGACGAACTCCGCCTGGACCTCGGTTGGCTCCACAATGCCGTCGCCATCTGTGTCAATGTCGGCGATGACGTTGCTGATCACCTGGCTCGGGAGCAGCTGGTCATGGTTGGTGTGGTTGCAGGAGTAGTGTTTTCTGCGGGCAGAGAAGCCCCCGATGAGTTGGGGCTTCTTTCAAAATTATTCCAGTTCTAAAGTGGGCTGGAGGAAATGTGAATGCAAACGTGCCCCAGACGTTTCCCACGAACGGGTAATGGTGCGGACAACCAACTGCATCTGATCTGATATACTAGTTTATACCACCCATCCATAAACTGCACCTGATCTGATAAATAATTAAGACAATGTAACCATAAACTGCACCTGATCTGATAAATAATTAAGACAATGTAACCATAAACTGCACCTGATCTGATATACTAGTTTATACCACCCATCCATAAACTGCACCTGATCTGATAAATGATTTAGACAATGTACCCATAAACTGCACCTGATCTGATAAATGATTTAGACAATGTACCCATAAACTGCACCTGATCTAATATACTATTTTATACCACTTACCAATAAACTGCACCTGATCTGATATACTAGTTTATCATCTAAAACTGGCTCCCACAGGAGATATCTCTTGGATGAAAATCAAGCGATATCTACACTTTAGATATCGCTGCAATGAAATTACATCATAATGCTTTGCAGACCATTGTGACATCACTGGTTACCATGACGTCACAATCAAATGACATCACTAATGGCTCTGCTACTGAAGCTGTTTGCAGTACTTTTTATACCGAAGACACTGCTAATTACTGTCTACAAATTAAAAAAGTTGAAAGAATGATGTTGGATGATAAATAAAATCTCATCCTCGTGTCTTTTGATATCAAATATATCAACACTCGTTGATAAAAGTGGCAAATATCCTCGGCAAGCCTCGGAGTTTTTCCACTTTTATCAACTCTTGTTGATATATTTGATATCAAAAGACACTCGGGTGAGATTCTCTATTTATACCACTTACACATAAACTGCACCTGATCTGATATACTAGTTTATACCACTTACCCATAAACTGCATCTTATCTGACATACTAGTTCAGACAATGTACCCATAAACTGCACGTGATCTGATATACTAGTTTATACCACTTACCCATAAACTGCATCTTATCTGACATACTAGTTCAGACAATGTACCCATAAACTGCACCTGATCTGATATACTAGTTTATACCACTTACCCATAAACTGCATCGTATCTGAAATACTAGTTCAGACAATGTACCCATAAACTGCACCTGATCTGATATACCAGTTTATACCACCCATAAACTGCATCTGACCAGATAACCCAACATATGCCACGCACCTACAAGCGGCATCTGATATGCTAGCTTTGCCAGTCATCTATAAACTGCATCTCATATGAGATATAGCTTATACCACACGCAGATAAACTGCATCTGATCTGATATTCTATAACTTATACCACTCACCCATAAACTGCTACAGATCCGATTAGAACAAGGAAAACTATCATGGTTCTGAAAATTAATAAAATGGAGTTTGAGTTTGAACATTATTTATAGTAAATGGAACAGATTCATAGCATCCAGTACACCTGGTGTTGGGGGGGGGGGGGGGGGGGGGTTGATAGCGCCTAGTAGATACAGAAGGTAACAGGTCTGGACAGCGCACCTGGTGTTGGGGAGTTTGACAGTGCTCAGTAGATACAGAAAGTAACAGCTCTGGACAGCGCACCTGGTGTTGGGGGAGTTTGATAGCGCCCAGTAGATACAGAAGGTAACAGGTCTTGATAGAGCACCTGATGTTGGGGGGGGGGGGGGGGTAGCGCCTACTATATTCTGCCCTTCATGTGTTGATGAGAGATATTTAGAGATTCGTTAGATAAAACTATCCTACCTTTAAGTTACCAACTGACCCGTGAAGATCCGGGGTAGAATAGGTCTTCAGCAACCCATGCTTGCCGTAAAAGACGACTAACGGGATCGGGTGGTCAGGATCGCTGACTTGGTTGATGCATGTCATCGATCCCAATTGTGTGGATCGATGCTCATGATGTCAATTACTTAATTGTCTGGTCCAGACTCGATCATTTACAGACCGCCGTCATATAGAAGGAATATTGCAGAGTGCGGCGTTAAACAAGAAACAAACAAACAAACAAACAAACAAAAGATCACCTGCTGGAGGGGTTTGTCATTAACTATAGGTACAGTAACAGGCAAGCGTTTGTGTTGCACAAAGCAATATTGGCGCTAAGATGATCGTAACTCCCATACTTTAGCTTACAATAGTCTTAACGCTAAGATCGCTTTGTGCAAGTGTGTCCCTGTGGGGATTCCGGGTTATAGGTCTCCATCAACCTATACTGGTCTTCTCATGGGCATTCCGGGTTAAAATAGGTCCCCAGCAACCCATGCTGGGCCCACTTGCACAAAGCGATTTTAGCGCTAAGATGATCGTAACTCCCATACTTTAGCATAGGCTTACAATAGTCTTAACGCTAAGATCGCTTTGTGCAAGTGGGCCCAGGATGAGGTTTTGACAAGAAAAGTTAGGATTCGCCACATAGCGGCATGGAAACATCAGCAACTATACCTGGAGGCCTGGAGGAGGAGAAGTACAGCTAGTGTTCCACAAGGCTGTCTGGCTGATACTACCGACAAGCGGGTGCGTTACTTCTCATTTAAAGTGTGAAGATGCGAAGGAGTGTCGTTATAAAAAGTAAACATTTGTGCAGACTTTATACACCTGTGTCTTTCACAGAGTTGTCAGTTTAATTTGGATCGCGTTGAAGTCTAAAATATGCGTGTGATAGAGGCAAGGTCACGACAACTATGCAGTGTCAATACTTAAGACGGATCTTCTGTTATTTGGTTCTCCATATATGGAAACATACTCTAAATTTTAGAAACATTTTTCCCCGTGGGATCTCCACTGATGTTTATCGGATAGAGCGTCGGCCCGAGGAGCGGAAGGTCGGTGATTCAATTCCTAGCACGTCATACCAAAATATGTTAAACGATGGTACTTGTTGTTATCCTGTCTGGCGCTCGGCATTAAGGGGCTAAGGCAAGGACGTCAGTGTACTGTGTCTGAGTAGGGTATTCATGTTAAACTGCGGCTTGGAATCTCAGTGGGCTAGCACTGTAAATCGGCATCAGTCCGGACGAGTACAGCCAGCCACACATACTCAACGCACGCACGCGCGCGAGTGTGTGAATGCACGTGGCTATATAAGTGCAATAATCTTGAACGCCATGTCATACCCATTTCACCTCACCTCAACCTTTCCCGCTGAATCAGGTAACAGAACACCTCGGGTCTCTTCCAAGACACATGTAGAAGGAAATGGATGACATTCCCACAGCGTCTAAGCTTCAGTATACAAGTGGAGGACATTTCTAAATTTGACCCATCAGTGACAAAAATTTGGTCCGATGCAAGTACCTATTTTGATTTGTACCATGTGTTCCAGGGTGAAATATAATTGACTTGCCTTTGCATGTGTTTGTGACGGATGCCACTGCTCTACCACTAGGCCACGGAGGCGGTCCTTTAAACAATAAAACTCTTAGATAAAATGTTTTGTTTAACAAATCTAACCATCAGTTTTTATTGCACATTTGGGTGTATCTACATATAACAGCAAACAATTAAAACTCACTAACAAATAGTTGATAAAACTGTAAATTGTTAGAAAAAATAAATAATCACATACCACCTTATAACGGTTATCAAATTAAATAGTTGAATTAAAAGTTTTATATATATAATACACATGTATTCACACTAATGGTCTGTCATGCAGGCAAGTTATGTTGGCTGAATGACCTCGACCTTTGGTATCCGAGGGGACCTCTGGGTATTGGCGTCCTTGACCAGAGTGGGGTTGATTGACTGCGCGTTTCCGGTTGACCTGTTGATACGCCTCATCACCATGTGCTTCAGTTCCTCGTGGCTCAGAGGGCGGAGGTCGGTTTCTTCACTCATCTCATTCATGTCCTCATCTTCCCTACAAATACATGTCAGCATGAGACCCTTGATAAAGCGCCCAGTAGATACAGAGGGTGACAGGTCTTGATAGAGCACCTGATGTTGGGGGAGTTTGATAGCGTCTAGTAGATACTGCCCTTTATATGATGATGTGAGAGAGCTATTTAGAGATTCGTTAGACAAAACTATCCTGCCTTACCAATTGACCCGTGAAGATCCGGTATAGAATAGGTCTTCGGCAACCTATTCTTGCTATAAAAGGCGACTATGCTTTACGTCAGAGGCGACTAACGGGATCGGGTGGCCAGTGTTGCTGACTTGGTTGATGCATGTCATCGTATGCCAATTGCGTGGATCTATGCTCATAATGTCAATCACTGGATTGTCTGGTCATGACTCGATTATTTACAGACCGCCGTCATATAGCTGGAATATTGCTTAGAGCGGCGTTAAACAACAAACAAACATGTCAGCACGACAGAAAAGCAGAATGTGAAATAATGCATGACCACAAATTGTCGTTCAATTTATTTATTTATTTGACATCTTTGAAACCGTGTACGGAACTGAAGATGAGTCCCTATGTCTTGGGTGAGTGAATGTTGTTTTAGGCCACATCAACAATTTTGCAGTTCTTCTCTGAGATAATCTCCCCCCAAGTGCTTTGAAAGAATTGGGTATGCGGCAAAGAATACATCATGTCTTGTAATCTGTTAGTCCGTTAGTCTATACAAAGAAGGGTCAATGCAAACACAGGTTCAACTAAGATTGGTGGGATTTTAGGCCGCTAAAAAAGATCGTGGGAAAGTACCTATCTAAATCCTTAAGACTGTGTTTGTGACGGGGAGGGACCTACCTACCCAAGAACTGGAGAAGGTGTTGTGACGGTGTTGGTGGCGGGATTACTTACCCAAGAACTGGAGAAGCTATTGTGACGGTGTTGCTGGCGGGAACTACCTCCCTAAGAACTGGAGAAGGTGTTGTGACGGTGTTGGTGGCGGGATTACTTACCATAGACCTGGAGCAGCTATTGTGACGGTGTTGGTGGCGAGATTTCTTACCATAGACTTTGAGCAGCTATTGTGACGGTGTTGGTGGCGAGATTTCTTACCATAGACCTTGAGCAGCTATTGTGACGGTGTTGGTGGCGAGATTTCTTACCATAGACCTGGAGCAGCTATTGTGACGGTGTTGGTGGTGGGATTACTTACCCAAGTCCTGGAGGTGCTATTGTGACGGTGTTGGTGGCGGGATTACTTACCCAAGTCCTGGAGAAGCTATTGTGACGGTGTTGGTGGCGGAATTACTTACCCAATACCTGGAGGTGCTATTGTGATGGTGTTGGTGGCTGGAGGTCGGCGGAACTTCTTCATATCTGGCTCCTTTGTTTTGCCATCTTTTCCTTTCTCCTTGTCCTTCTCCGGGGCCATATTCTGTAGCATTTACATTCAAACATGTGGGAGAAAGTCCAAGGGACGCAATGAGTGAACATGTTCAATGACAGACCAAACATGTTACATACATAAATACACACTAAGTGTCCTCCCTCCGTACATTCCGCTCCACCCCTCCACTTTGTCATCTCCCTCCCTTTCTCTCCTTTTAGGGGCGCTAAGGTAGCCTAGTGGTTAAAGTGTTCGCTCATCATGTCCAAGGCCCGGGTTCGATTCCCAATGGTAACAATGTGTGAAATCGATTCCTGATGTCCCCCGCCGTGATATTGATGCAATATTGCTAAAAGCGACGCAAATCAAAACTCACTCACTCCTCCCCCCCCCCCCCCCCCCCCCCCCCCCAACGCAAACCCCGATCACTGACCCTCATGTCTATATAGTGTTGAAGGTGCAGCAGCTCCATAGTGCGCTGCTCGATGATGCCCATGTATAGAAGGATGTTCTTCTCCGTGACGCCCGTCTCATTGCCCAGCATCTCGTTGATGGGGGTCCTGTTGCAGCCCAGACAGCGGAACAGGGAGGTAACTCCATCCGTTAGCTCGTCCAGAACCTGTGACATCTCCACGATCCTCTTGTCCGCTGCATCCGCCTCCTTCCCCGACTGGGTGCTCTTGTCCTGTAGGTGTTGAGATCAGTACTGTGTTATTCATTTGAATACATAGAGAATCTGGGTGGCCCAGTCGTCCGACGCGCTGTGCAGAGTTGCTCCCCTTGGGTACACCTGCAGGGCCTAGATTTTCGAAACGATCGTAGCCCTAAAATAATCGTAAATTTGTCGTAAGGAAATCGTAGGCTATCGTAGCATATTTTCGAAACTATCGTAGGCCTAAGATATCTTAAGATTGTCGTAAATCTAAGATAGCCCCATACCTGTCGTAAGTTTATTTTATCTTTATCCAAGATGGCGGCATACTTTTCCATAGATATTTTGACAAACCATTAGTCTGCTTTACGTTCAAACATTGACATTTCATTTTGTTAAACTGAGTGATTCAAATTGACGCTTCGAAAACACAAAGAACGCAGCAAGGATTTCACGCCAAAAATGTTCTTAATCGCGACAGCGATCCACGTAACTGTGGAGTCGATAGCTTACAATGTATTTCTATCCGAGTGCTGAAGAAGTGTGAAACAACATACCTTTTCGATTTATTTGGGAAGGATAAAAAACTATACAGTGTAGTATTTATTGACTTAACAAGGAAATACATGTGATCAAATATTTGTATACAATATTTAATATTTTTCTTGCAAAAGTAATTGTAATTATTTGTTTCGTTTTAAATTCAATACCTATGTTATCAATGTCCTCTTGAAAGACAAATATTTGATACAAAGTGATTAACAAACTGTCTGTTGAACAATTGCATTCTTTACAAACAGGTGATTAACGGCATGTATTCCATTAAATATAACAATTTTACTGAAATTTTGACAGCAAAAGTTAAGCATAGATTTTCGTATCGACAAATTGAATAAAAAATTCGTTCCCATGCTCGTTTGGGTTATCGTCAAAATGTAGCATAGATTGCACATTGTCCAAAATTCACTTTCCAATATATGTTCGCAGAAAAAAAGTTTATTGAATGAAATTTACTGATAAAAAACACATTTTCTACACAATAATCTTTGCATTCAATAAGCCGGTTTTAAAATATTTTGGTCTTTTTAATATTCAAGTCTACATCTTTCCGTTTTATGTTTTAAAATATGTAGATACACTTGAGACAATAAAATCGTTGTAACGTATAGGTTCAACGGACAAATATTAGTAAATGATCCTCAGCAATTCTGTTCGACAAGCCAAACATTATTGAACTACATTCTGGAACAGATTTGACACATACAAGGTATTTCGCTCCTCAGCCAGATTTAATTGAAATCAGAAAAATCAGTTTATTAGCTCTACTTAATCTAAAAGGATAGAAAATGACTACATGATATGTATGTTCACGTTAACTTGTGGCGTGTTCCATGAGACAACATGACTTGACAATTCCTAAATTATCTCCCTTTGCGAACGAAAATTAGTGTCACCTTTAAATTTTGAAAAGAATTATGGATCTAGATAGATAAAAAAAATAATTTCATCATCTAAATACTAATAGCCTGATATTGTATTTAAGTCCTTGGTTAATTCGTGAAAGATATTGGATACATAAATAACAAAACAAACTTAACAAGCTTAGATTGTCTTAAACACTTGCTTGTGGGTGCGCTGCTTCCTGAACATTTATTGTTTTGAGTGTTTCCACGTATAATGTTGGTGTTTACACTAATATAAACTTGACTTTTGACATAAACACAAAAATATACAGTATACATCACTTAACATCATACTTGAACACGTATGTTAAATGCTGAACGCATATGCTGTTCGATCAAAGGTCTCGTCATTGTCATTTAGAATAACGTCCCTTACTTTCGTCCTTGACTTTGTTCGCGATGTGTTTATATCATAAAGTTCTGCGCGCTCACGAGAGGATCATTTGAAGTGAAAATAGTGAAGTATCTTTGGGCACATTATTTCAATTCTAATAGCTAAAGTGTGGTAACACTACACTTATTGATTATAGCATTTATTGGTTTTGAAAAATGCTATTGCATGGCACACGAATGCTTTTTGTGTTCGGTTAGTCATGGCTTCTTTTATCATAAGAACAACACGTCTACATGTAGGACATATGTAGGATTGTACAGAATTTCACACAAATATGTGCATGTTAAACAATATGACCGGACAATGTAATCATGAATACCGTGTCACTTACATGTATCTATGTTGTTGTTATTGTCAGCAGCTGGGAAATCCCCGTGACGTCATTGGGAAACACCCCGCTTTTTCAATCTCTAACACAAATGAGTTCTCTGTCAGAGTTACGATAGGTATCGTAGCTCTGAACGATCTGCGACAGGTTTACGATAGTTTCGAAAATCTATCTTATCTTAACCTTAAGATATCTTATCTTTGAACGTAAGTTGTTAAGATTTATCTAAGCTAAGATCGTTTCGAAAATCTAGGCCCTATGTTTCTTGGTTCGATTCCCGGTTCGCCCCGATTATGATCCTAGGTTTACCCATAGAAAACGTCTGAGACCTGCATCACTTCTGGCTTTCCTACCACAAGAGGCTGACACAACGCGATATAACTGGAATACCGTTCAGAGCGGCGTTAAACCCAACTCACTCACCCACTCACGCAGTCACATATATAGAGAATAATCTACACGAGTTACGAGGAATTCGTGTCGTCTGCACCGAGTCAGAGACCATATACCTGAGGGCGGGGCTCAGGGCAGATTGGAGACCGGTGGCCAGGTGGCACTTTCACCAAGACTTGCGAGATTTGAGATTTACATGCGAGGGTTTCCCTTTTTATATATGTAAAGCTTGAGTTATGTAAGTTTTCTTCATGTACTATACCGGTATATGGTCGCTGCTTTGGGGTAATTCCGAGCAGGTTATTCTTTTTATTACTCACAGGGTTAGAAATAACCGAGTTCATAAAAATCATATGTGCACTAGTGAAAATATCACTTCACGCGCACCAGTGTGTTGTTTACATTTTCGAGGAAAATGGAAAAAAAATATTGTGAATGTGGGTCCCTTGTGTAGATCCGAGGTAGAATATGTCTTCAGTTACGCCGGAAGAGGTGACTATGCTTGTCGTAAGAGGCGACTAACGGGATCGGGTGGTCAGGCTCGCTGACTTGGTTGATGCATGGCATCGTGTCCTATTGCGTGGATCGATGCTTATGATGTCAGTCACTGGATTGTCTGGTCCAGACTTGATTATTTACAGACCGCCGTCTGTAGCTGGAATACTGCTGAGTGCGGCGTAAACAACAAACAAACAAACAAACACAACCTTACCAACTGTGTACATTAAAGATTGTGTACATTGCAAATTGTACTTTTGCTAAATATTTAAATTGAATTTCTACCATTGAGGGGGCAAGTTGCCTCAAGTTGCCCAAACAAACAAACACTCCCCGACCCCCTCACCTCCAACTCCTTCAGCCAAACTTTCCTCTCCGACTCCATCTGAACATCCTCCTCCTCGAACCGGGCGATCTCCGATTTCATGAATCCGATCTCTTCCTGGAGCTTGTCCACCTCGTCGTTCAGCTCGTTGACGTAGTTGTAGAGGGCGAAGTTCTCGTCCTCCCGCCGCAGGAAGTCGGTCATGATCCTGACGATGTCATCCTCGCCCGTGGCTTCCCTGATCTCGGCGAATGCCTCCTCGTACGTCAAGATCTGGTTGTTCTCGACGTCAACGTCGCGCTCCCCCTTCACTGCAAGCAACGAAAGGCGTTTGGGCTGACGTAGTCACGCAGTCTCTTATAACAACATGAAAACGATGCCTCCAATTACCTTAACAAGCAAGCAAACAAATGAAGCAAAATAAATAAACATTGTCAAAGAAAGAGTTATAAACAACAATAGAGTTTTTTATGCATTCCGAACACACAAGGTTGTAGCATACAAATCCATACAAGTCCGATAACCCTGCCATATTGTCGGTATCGTCTACCCGCTATAAAATCTGCATCAGTCTATCTGTTGTGTAGGCAGTATCGGTCTGCTCACTATAGAATCTACATCAGTCTACCCAATAGTCAGCAGCAGTCTCCCAGCTATATAGTCTGTAGTGATCTATTAAATAGTCTGCAGTTATCTACTGTGTATTCTGCAGCCTCTACATACAAGTCTGCAGCATCTACATACAAGTCTGCAGCATCTACATACAAGTCTGCAGCATCTACATACAGGTCTGCAGCATCTACATACAAGTCTGCAGCATCTACATACAAGTCTGCAGCGTCTACAAACAAGTCTGCAGCCTCTACTCACTGGCCTTCTTCTTCTTGGCGTCCTCCTCCTCCTTGTACTCGCCGCGGTCGTTGGCCTTGATCATCATGAACTCCTTTAGCTTGTTGTCGTGCTCGATGATGCGCTGCAGCTCGCGCATCTCCATCTCGTGCTGTGACGTGTCCTTCTCGCTCCTCTCCTTCAGCGCCAGCATCTTGTTGTACGCCTCGTCCCTGGAGAGTGAGAGAGAGTGAGAGAGTGAGGGGAGAGAGAGAGGGAGAGAAAAAGAGAGAGATAGTGAGATTTAGAGAGAGAGAGAGAGAGAGAGAGAGAGAGAGAGAGAGAGAGAGAGAGAGACTGGCGGATCATGAGGGCGAATCTGGGGTTCCAACCAACACTGTGTTGAGTTGGGAAGTGAGCGAGAGAGTTTCTCACAGATGTCTGTTGCGATTGTCTGAACAGCTGGTGCAGAAAACCAACATCATGATAGTCAGTTTGCAACGAAAAGCCACAAAACCATTTCGATAGTCATAAGAAATATCTGATTAAGCATAGAACGTTGTACGATTCCGACTTAACTGCCGGGCAAAAGAAAGTATGCACTTGAAAATTGGATTTGACCAAAATATCACAAACGTTCTCAAAACTAAGGCTGACAACCGTCACCGAAACACTGAAAACATCCACAACTGTGATACCCGTATAAAACACGCCTTTGTATCCAACGACCGCCTCCGTGGCCTAGTGGTAGAGCGTCCGCCCGGAGAGCGGAAGGTCCGGGGTTCGATCCCTGGTCGCATCATACCAAAAGACATTAAAAGATGGTACTTGTTGTTACCCTGTCTGGCGCTCGGCATTAAGGGGCTAAAACAAGGACTGGTCGGCTCGGAGTCAGTTATACTGTGTCTGAGTGGGGTATTTATGTTAAATTGTGGCATGGTATCTCAGTGGGCTAGCACTATAAATCGGCATCAGTCCGGACCAGTACAAACGAACAAACACACACGTACATGCACGTCGCTATATAAGTGCAATAGTCTTGGACGCGACGTTAAACCTAATTTCACCTCACCTCACCTCACCGGGTGAGAATTGGTCTTCAGCAACCAATGCTTGCCGTAAAAGGTGTCTAACAGGATCGGGTGGTCAGGTTCGCTGACTTGGTTGATGCATGTCATCGTATTCAAATTGTGTAGATCGATGCACATGATGTCAATCCCTGGATTGTCTGGTCCAGACTCGATTATTTACAGACCGCCGCCACATAGCCAATCTCATTAGAATCAGATCTAAATTCTCGCTGCCGCTAAACAAAGATCTGAGGACATCCTATTACGGGTGACGTCAGAACGACCTTTAGCGGACTTTGACCGACCACTGAAACGACTATTAAGGAGTCGACATCAGCCAATAGGAATGCAGCTTTCTCGAGCTTTACGGCACTCGTTTCAACCTAGCGACTTCCATTTCAGACAACGCTTGAAAAATATGTTGACTGAGTTCTCGATTAAAATTTTGAAAACTGAACAAACGAACATTCCGGAATGTCTAATATATGGTTGAGATTGTATGGCAATACTTCCCACGTACTGTGCAATGCCTCCTCCTTTCAAATGTTTGTCCCTCGGAAGCGAGAGATAGGCGATAATTTTGACGGAATCAGTCGTACTGGTCGATACTGTCGTTCGGAATACCCCGTGTTAACGTTTTCGAGGTTGCATGATTAGAAAACACATTCCAACTGTCACTTTCATGATCTGGTAAGCGACGCTTTGATTGGTCGGATGGAAGGTCGTTCTGACGTGACCCGTATTGGGGTGTCCTGAGATCTTTGTTTAGCCATAGCGAGAACTAAGATCTGATTTTAATGAGATTGTCATATAGCTATAACATTGCAGAGTGCGGCGTTAAACAAACAGACAAACAAACTACCCATGTTTCCTATGCGTACCTTTGCTCGTACGCCTGGGATGCCTCTTCGATGATGACTGACATGTCTTTGCGCATGTCCTCCAGATCAGTGTTGAGCTTCTGGAAGAGGGTGTCAAACACGGTCTTGTCTTGGCGGAGGTGGTCAATCTCCTCGCGGAGACCCGTGTTCACCGCCAGCTGGTTGTTGAACTTGACCATTGCCTGGGGTAAGGTGCGTGTTAAAACACATTTGAGAATGCCATTGAACAAACAACGACAATGATTTCAGCAGCGACCGCATGCCCTAATTTTATCCGGAACTACTATTCAAATTGTTTTGCGCATCAGTCATTATCGTTTAAGGAACAACTCGAAAATATAAGTAATTGATGATAAACATGATGACATATTTACCGTAATCAAAGACTGGATC
Organism: Haliotis rufescens; assembly: GCF_023055435.1. Lineage (NCBI taxonomy): Eukaryota > Metazoa > Mollusca > Gastropoda > Lepetellida > Haliotidae > Haliotis > Haliotis rufescens. The sequence continues at coordinate 917,134 of NW_025964393.1, read as the reverse complement.
CGGTTTGCATCCGCCAGTGAGTGAGTGAGTGAGTGAGTGAGTGAGTGAGTGAGTGAGTGAGTGAGTGAGTGAATGAATGAGTGTATGAGCGAGTGAGTGAGTGAGTGAGGTTTTACACGACTTTTAGCAATACTCCAGCAATTTCACGACGGGGGACACCAGAAATAGGCTTTACACAGTGTCGATGTGGGGAATCGAACCCAGATCTTCAGGGTCACGAGCAAACGCTGTAACCACTAGGCTACTCAAGCACCCCCTAACAGAGATGGAGGTTGCAAACACAGAGAGGAACGTACATAAAAGGGCGTATCATAAAGTGTCGTAAATTGGATCACTGTCAAAACCAGCAGTGAATGGTGACTGGTTGTTAGGGATTCCTAGAACATTCTGACCATCGGACAAATTAGGTGTCTCCTGTCCAGCCGTATCTGACTTATATTAAACATTGCCTGAGGATCACTTTAAGGTCATGTGATTGACACGAGACACGACACGAGATAATATTTGTTCTAGAAATACGTATTGTCATTCATATACACTATCATGTAAGTCTTCATTTGAAGTATTCGAATCCCAGTTCGCCCTGATAGCTTCTAGGTTTGTCAGCACCTATCCTTGCTCGTGGGTTTCACTAAAGAGGTAAACGTCCCAAACCTGCATCACTTCGGGATTTCCTACCACACGAAGCTAACGCGCTGTGATATAACTGGAATACTGTTAAAGCCTCGTTAAACCCAACTTGCCCACTCCAATTCCAATTGATCGCAAATAAATAACTTGCAAATGATTCCGTTGCATTTGATTGGTTAACTAAGCGAAAAAACTGTTTGGCATTTGTTTCCAAAACAGAAAACATTACGCCACTCCCACAAATGGTTCATGTTGCCTGATTGGCTGATTATAGAATGGGCGGGGCTTGTGTTGCAACAGTGCGCTGAACATTGTCACTGTTTTCGTATTGTAGGCTCTTTTTTATTGTTAAGTTATTGTTGACGTATTTATTCATAAGAATTGACTTCAATATATTTTTGCGTTTGTAGGGGTATCAACGTAAATCCGGTGTTCATAAAGGCAAAAAATATTGAAGTCAAGTTTTAAGTAACATTGCACGGGACTGTCTCATGACGTGAGTTGCACACCTGTGGGTGAGAAGCCAATTTGAGATAACTAGTATCAAACATATGTGTGAGGGAGAATTACAGGGCCGTGATTGGCTGCTCCATGGTGATGACCTGAGGTTATGACGGACTACTTTCCTGATTGTAATTCTTTGATACGTTTCTCATCGCACTCCGGCGGAGTGGTGATTTGGCCTAACACCACTGCCACAGGCTAATTTACATATCACGTGACCGGGCTTTTCTCTCGTTTACAAACAAACGCGCTTTTTCAGAAATCAGAATAAAACGGACCAATGCAAGGTTTTAGAGGCACTTTACATATCGTTTTGCACGATTATTTAAATATGCTACTACAACTGCAGCAGTGAGAAGCATGACAATACATATTTACGCATCAAAGTGACCGTATCGCTAGCTCTCCGTAGGGCTTCGATGACAGCACGTGGAGCCGTACAACCAATGTAAACATAGGATAACTACGCTAATGGAAATAGTTTTTCACGATTTAGGATATTTTCTCAATGAAACCACAATATGACATATGTTTATCTAGATATATAGACTTGTCAAAAATGAAACAGATGAAAAACATGCAATATCTTGAATGGACTGTCTCAGATGTGACGAATCGTCACATGGCGCTGGCCTGTGGCAGAGGTACTATGCTGGTCGCATGGAACTCTGGGTAGGAGAGTGGTTTCACGTGCTTCAGTCGAATTCACCCACGTCTGTATACGTTTTGAAACAAGTCATTGTAAGATAACTGGTATCTGACAGACGCTCGTGTAGTAATCTGTATGACACAGGCCCTGACCACTGACTAACCTTGTCGTGTCTATTCTCTATGACCTTTGTCCTTTTCAGTATCAACTTCTCCATTATGGCTCCCGAATTGCTGCCATTGAGTCTCCTCTGTTGACAGATGTCTTTCTCAACTCGCGCAATCTGGCAACAAAAATGCATAATCCTGGGTGTCGTTGTACAATACAACCTTAGCGCTACGACTGTCGTAAGTCTATGTTAAGGTATGGGAGTTACGACCACCTAAGCGCTAAGATCGCATTGTACAACGGCACCCTGAACTTCATACCTCCCAACTGCCCCCTTCTCTTCATCAGGTCTCGTCCACTGAAGTTCCTCTCTCGATAGCTCAACCAAGCCAAGACCCGCCCACACCCAAATTACAGACCGCATCCGTGGTCTAGTGGCAGAGGGTCCGCCAGGAGAGTGGAAGGTCCGGGGTTTGATCCCCGGTCGCGTCATACCAAAAGACGTTAAAAGATGGTACTTGTTGTTAGCCTGTCTGTATACTGTGTCTGAGTGGGGGTATTCACGTTAAACTGTGGCATGGCATCTCAATGAGCTAGTACTATAAATCGGCATCTACTATGTCACTAGCTCGACCAAGCCAAGACCCGCCCACACACGACTTACATCTACTCTGTCGCTAGCTCAATCAAGCCAAGACCCGCCCCCACCCAAGTTACATCTACTCTGTCGCAAGCTCAACCAAGCCAAGACCCGCCCACACTCACGTTAAATCTACTCTGTCACTAGGTCAACCAAGCCAAGACCCGCCCACATCCAAGTTACATCTCAACTGTTGCTAGCTCAGTCAAGCCAAGAACCGCCCACACTCACGCTAAATCTACTCTGTCGCTAGCTCAACCAAGCCAAGACCCGTCCACACCCAAGTTACATCTACTCTGTCGCTAGCTCAATCAAGCCAAGACCCGCCCACACCAAAGTTACATCTACTCTGTCGCTAGCTCAATCAAGCCAAGACCCGCCCACACCAAAGTTACATCTACTCTGTCGCTAGCTCAGTCAAGCCAAGAACCGCCCATACCCTAGTTATATCTACTCTGTCGCTAGCTCAACCAAGCTAAGCCCCTCCCACATCCAAGTGACATCTACTCTGTCGCTAGCTCAACCAAGCCAAGACCCGCCCACACCCAAGTGACATCTACTCTGTCGCTAGCTCAACCAAGCCAAGACCCGCCCACACCAAAGTTACATCTACTCTGTCGCTAGCTCAGTCAAGCCAAGAACCGCCCATACCCTAGTTATATCTACTCTGTCGCTAGCTCAACCAAGCTAAGCCCCTCCCACATCCAAGTGACATCTACTCTGTCGCTAGCTCAACCAAGCCAAGACCCGCCCACACCCAAGTGACATCTACTCTGTCGCTAGCTCAACCAAGCCAAGACCCGCCAACACACAAGTTACATCTACTCTGTCGCAAGCTCAATCAAGCCAAGACCCGCCAACACCAAAGTTACATCTACTCTGTCGCTAGCTCAACCAAGCCAAGACCCGCCCACACCAAAGTGACATCTACTCTGTCGCTAGCTCAACCAAGTCATGTCCCGCCCACACCCAACTTACACCCGCACTTTACACCTTCACTGTCGTAACTCATCATATCCCATTTGAGTAGATCGATGCTCATGATGTTAATCACTGATTTGTCTCGTAAAGACTCGATTATTTACAAATTGCCGTCAAATAGCTGGAAAATTGCTGAATGCGGCGTTTAAAAACAAACAAACAAACAAACAAACAAACGAACGAACAAACACCTCTGCCTGTAGCTGGGTGATCTTGCTGCGCTCCATGTCGCTCTGTGCGTTGAGGGCGTCCACCTCCTCAGTCAGGTTCTGCAGGCACGTTGTGTTGTCCTCATCCTTCAATTCGTTCTTGTCGCTCTGGGACAGACGAAGAACTGTACTGATCTCGCTGTTCTCCTGCTCCAAGGTACGGATCACGGACCTGCGCAGACACAGACATATTCTTGTCACGTGACCCACATGAGACGTCACAAGAATGCAGTATACCGGACAACTTCCGACGTTTTGGTAAGGGATGTGCGCGAGCTTATTCCTTAGTAACGGTTTCTATGTTTTTTAGACGCCATTTTTGCCGCCTCGCCTCGCCCCGCCCCAACAGGGGTGTTGGGGAGCTTGCCCCCCACTCAACGGCCTGAATTAAATGCTTTCGTAAGTAAATGAAATGTTTAATTACCAAAGTAGATACAAAACACTTTATTAGTAGCATCAAAGACGTATATACGTCTTTGGTAGCATCAAACAAACATGGCGGCTTGGAGTCCGGTATAATGCATGAGTACCAAAAGTAATTCAGTTTTGAGAACATGTCACATATATAGTTAACAGTGGAATAACCATCGATGTTTCAAGACTCTCTCAAAAATTGTATCTTTCATAAAGTCCTTGCCCGGGCTCTAACTAAAACATGTTCTGCACCAATACTCTTTCTCGGAGCATGTCATATGTTGTAATGGTCCTTTCCTAATTAACTCCCTTATAAATGCCCCCAAAGTCTCACAACGGAAATGGATATTTACCTCACCACAATCATTAAATAATGACCTTATTTAAAGTCACACCCCTGACAAACCCTTCATAGGACGTCCCTTCCGGTGAACATTGAACACTCTTTCAAAGGTGCCTGAGTTAATCAGAAATACATTGAGGCTTCTTGGTGTGAGTGAGTTTGGTTTAACCCCGCTTTTAACAGTATTACAGTTATATCGCGGCGTGTAAGTTTAATGTGGGAGGAAAGCCCAAAGTGATGCAGGTCTCATATGTTTACCACCTCGGTGAAACCCACGACAAATGGTTCTGACAAAGCTTGAAATATAATCGGGGCGTTTCGGGAATGAAACCCACAATCATTTTCTGGCGTGCCCAAAGGACACAACTTTGCACAGCGAATCGCGGCGCCTTAGACGACTGGGCCACCCGTGCCCCCTCTTTTGGGTGTAGATGGCATGGCCCCAATACACTTCAGACATCCACAATACCGCGAGGCAACTATGTTCCTCTATGCGGTACTGCCTCAATGCCAACCGAGCACCTTCCTCCCTGATACTCTTTCCTCAATGCCCACGAGCACCTTCCTCCCTGATACTCTTTCCTCAATGCCCGCCGAGCAGCTTCCTCCCTGATACTCTTTCCTCAATGCCCGCCGAGCACCTTCCTCCCTGAATCTCTTTCCTCATTGCCCACCGAGCACCTTCCTCCCTGATACTCTTTCCTCACTGCCCACCGAACACCCTCCTCCCTGATACTCTTTCCTCATTGCCCACCGAACACCTTCCTCCCTGAATCTCTTTCCTCACTGCCCACCGAGCACCGTCCTCCCTGATACTCTTTCCTCATTGCCCACCGAACACCTTCCTCCCTGATACTCTTTCCTCACTGCCCACCGAGCACCTTCCTCCCTGATACTCTTTCCTCACTGCCAACCGAACACCCTCCTCCCCGATACTCTTTCCTCACTGCCCACCGAGCACCTTCCTCCCTGATACTCTTTCCTCACTGCCCACCGAGCACCGTCCTCCCTGATACTCTTTCCTCATTGCCCACCGAACACCTTCCTCCCTGATACTCTTTCCTCACTGCCCACCGAGCACCGTCCTCCCTGATACTCTTTCCTCATTGCCCACCGAACACCTTCCTCCCTGATACTCTTTCCTCACTGCCCACCGAGCACCTTCCTCCCTGATACTCTTTCCTCAATGCCCACCGAGCACCTTCCTCCCTGATACTCTTTCCTCACTGCCAACCGAACACCTTCCTCCCCGATACTCTTTCCTAATTGCCCACCGAGCACCTTCCTCCCTGATACTCTTTCCTCACAGCCCACCGAACACCTTCCTCCCTGATACTCTTTCCTCACTGCCCACCGAGCATCTTCCTCCACAGTACTCTCTTCTCATTCCACCTACTCTTGTTGCATACGGACGCTGCATGCCTCATCGGTGTACGCGCGCCTGTCCCCCTCCAGCAGCCGGAGTTGTCGCTGCAGCCTGGCCAGCTCCTGCCTCTGTCCTCCCTCCTCCCCAAGGTCCTCCACTGCGTTGTGGCGTTCCCCAAGTCCCCGCGGCATCCTTACAACTCAAGCGGCCTGCGGAGGAACAGGGGGTGAGTGAGTGAATACTGTTTTGCGTCGCATTGTCACGGCGGCCTGTTAATTATAACGCCTCGGTCAGGTAGACCAGTGGCTTACAGCATATACATTAATTGCAAGGATTCCGTGGCATATAATTTGCGTTTATGTCCCCATTAACAGAAAAAGATAGGCCACGCCCGCTAGCGGACTCCGGATTGGCTGACAATATACATGTGGTAATATCCGCCGGGGTTTTTTCGACCCTGTATGTATGACATCATGGTTATCACTCACGTGCAGTATAATATAATATGTTTGTTTGTTGTTTATTGCCAAACAAACGCCGCCGCAATATTCAAGCTTTAGCACGACGGCTTGTAAATAATGGGGTCTGGACGAGACAATTCAGTGATTAATATTTTGGGCAACCAAATCACCGAGCCTGACCACCCGTCATTAGGTCACCTCTTACAACCAAAACCTCATAGGACCTATTCTAACTCGTATTCCCACCGGTTGATTTGTATATGTCCCGGACATTCATCAGAAAGTAATATAAGCGTTGCTGTTTATTGAACTTGGCATTTCGAATATCGCTTCATTTGAAGCTATCAATGTCATATTTCATGTCCATGAACTGCTGTCAAATATTCATATCTTAAATAATAATATTACTTACCAATTCATAACGGGTTTGGGGGCACGGGTGGCCCAGTCGTCTAAGGCACCGCGATTCGCTGTGCAGAGTTGCGTCCCTTGGGCACGCAAGAAACCTATGATTGTGGGTTTGAATCCCGGTTCGCCCCGATTATGTTTCTAGGTTTGTCAGCACCATACCTGTGCTCGTGGGTTTCACCGAAGTGGTAAACGTCTGAGACCTGCATCACTTCGGGCTTTCCTCCCACATTAAGCTGACACGCCTTGATATAACTGGAATACTGTTAAAAGCGGCGTTAAACCCAACTCACTCACCCAACTCACTCACTCACTCACTCACTCACTCATTAAGATTAAGATTCATGTTCGGCCCTACATGTTTTTAGCTTCATGGGTTTGTTCCGAGTTGTTATTTTCCTTTGCCGTAAATCACGACATTAGTGCGAGCATCCCAAGTTGTGTACTCATGTAAGAGATGTACTTTTTAGGTATGCTTTGGCAAAGCATCACGAGAGGATGGTCATGGGGCCTTTTTTAAATGTGTTCAAACAAAGAGTTTTATTGGAAGCTTGGCATTCTTAGTATAAAACAGTTCTTCAAATCTATGCCTCTTTTAAATCTCTTTTAGAATGTTTTTAGTGTTACATTACAGATAAAAGCCTAACTTAAAATTCGCAGTGGGTTTAACTTATTTGGAATACAAAATATTCGCAGAGGAATATGCACGTCACGTGATGCTGACGCTTTTTGAATAGAATGTTATGCTCTTGAAGATGAAAATCGTGTCATATTCAACTACCCTTTATATGATGATGTGAGAGAGATATTCAGTGATTCGTTAGTTAAAACTATGCTACGTTACCAACTGACCCGTGAAGATCTGGGTTAGAATAGGTCTTCAGCAACCCATGCTTGCCGTAATGACTATGCTTGTCGTAAGGGGCGACTAACGGGATCAGGTGGTCAGACACAGTGACTGGGTTGATGCATGTCATCGTATCCCAATTGCGTGGATCGATGTTCACGATATCAATCACTGTATTGTCTGGTCCAGACTTGATTATTTACAGACCGCCGTCTGTAGCTGGAATATTGCTGAGTGCGGCGTAAACAACAAACAAACAAACACAACCTTACCAACTGTGTACATAAAAGATTGTGTACATTGCAAATTGTACTTTTGCTAAATATTTAAATTGAATTTAAAGTTGCCTCACGTATGTACACATATTTATTTTCATGTAATATGGGTCTCATACCTTTATATAAGCATGAAGTTAATTCGAAAAGTGCGAGCGTCCCTTGAGTTGGGTGCCATGTCAGTTTAAGGCGAAAACAGTGACATATATAACAAAGTTCACATTAAAATTGTAAGTGCTAGATTTAGTGCTTCTCATTGGAGGGTATGATCAGTTTCATCAAATGTATAGTGAATATATCTGCACCTAAAGACAAAAGCACACCAACGATATCGATAAAATGTTTTCAGGATCTTTGGTATTCGGCATTTAGAGCAAGTATGAATTTTCTACAAGCATACGAACACAGCAACATTTGATCATGAATTGAGTTAATTAAATTGTCAGTTGTGTTTTATTTGCTAGAAAAAGATAATAACGTCTTTTTAACATAAACAGCGAATAATATGTACGCTACATACCCGTGTGTGGATGAAGAGGCTGTGGCTGTTACTTGTGATGCTATGGTAACACGACGTCACAGTGTACACAAGGTAATGACGTCATAAACAAACGCCCTTCTATGGCGTCATATTTTGCGATATTCGATTAAAACTGGAGTCGCCTCGCCTCGCTTCAATCTCATAAGAAAGTAGCTTTAGCCGAGTGTATAGCTTTGAAACAGGAACAAGTTATTTTGCGCTCGAATGTTTGTCGATAACCGACAGAAAGAGACATGGCCCCAACATCAAGTCGCATTTAAACTACATCTTACAACACTACAGCCCCAGGGGTACTGAAATCACCATCACCAAGAATATTACTGACTTCAGTCTGGAAACAATCCGTTAAAGGGCGTAGCCTAATTTTTCGGTGGAAAAATAACGCAAAATAACTTAATTGTTTAGCCCAATCAAAAAATGCAAGTGCTTCGTTGGCAATTGATTGGCTATTCGAGTTTGTTTGCGTTTGTTTCCATAAATCGAAAAAAGAGTCAGGTCGCGTCGACCGGTAGTTGCACTTGGAGAAGAGAGGTTGTTTATGGAACACTTTGAAAGCTCATATTCCACATTTGTAATATTTGACAGAATGGCCCCAATGGCAAAACTGAAATTAAGTTATTTGGGGTATTTAGGGATGGGATAATCAAACTGAATAATGTCATACTTGAGCACGAAAACACATTTTTTCTGACCTCGGGTCAGTTTGATGTCTTTACATTGTGTGTCAGTATATATGGGATTTGTTTACGAAACGAAAACTATCCAGACGATGCCGGATAAAATAACTTTAACAAACACATTGTGTGAGCTGGACATGGCGGATGTCCTGAAGAAAAGTTCAGGTCCGCCTTTCATAGAATCTTGGTTTGAATCATCTGTCTCTAAAAAAGGTCCCGATCTTTGTTGATTATCTGTCTCTAACCAAGGCCCCGATCTTTGTTGAAATCACCTGTTTCTAAAAAAGGTCCCGATCTTTGTTGAATCATCTGTCTCTAACCAAGGCCCCGATCTTTGTTGAAATCACCTGTTTCTAAAAAAGGTCCCGATCTTGGTTTGAATCATCTGTCTCTAAAAAAGGTCCCGATCTTTGTTGAGTCACCTGTCTCTAACCAAGGCCCCGATCTTTGTTGAAATCACCTGTTTCTAAAAAAGGTCCCGATCTTTGTTGAATCATCTGTCTCTAACCAAGGCCCCGATCTTTGTTGAATCATCTGTCTCTAACAAAGGCCCCGATCTTTGTTGAATCATCTGTCTCTAACAAAGGCCCCGATTTTTGTTAAATCATCTGTCTCTAACAAAGGCCCCGATCTTTGTTAGAATCATCTGTTTCTAACAAAGGCCCCGATCTTTGTTGAAATCACCTGTTTCTAAAAAAGGCCCCGATCTTTGTTGAAATCACCTGTTTCTAAAAAAAGTCCCGATCTTTGTTGAGTCATCTGTCTCTAACAAAGGCCCCGATCTTTGTTGAAATCACCTGTTTCTAAAAAAGGTCCCGATCTTTGTTGAATCATCTGTCTCTAACCAAGGCCCCGATCTTTGTTGAATCATCTGTCTCTAACAAAGGCCCCGATCTTTGTTGAATCATCTGTCTCTAACGAAGGCCCCGATCTTTGTTGAAATCACCTGTTTCTAAAAAAGGTCCTGATCTTTGTTGAGTCATCTGTCTCTAACAAAGGCCCCGATCTTTGTTGAAATCACCTGTTTCTAAAAAAGGTCCCGATCTTTGTTGAATCATCTGTCTCTAACCAAGGCCCCGATCTTTGTTGAATCATCTGTCTCTAACAAAGGCCCCGATCTTTGTTGAATCATCTGTCTCTAACCAAGGCCCCGATCTTTGTTGAATCATCTGTCTCTAACAAAGGCCCCGATCTTTGTTGAAATCACCTGTTTCTAAAAAAGGCCCCGATCTTTGTTGAAATCACCTGTTTCTAAAAAAAGTCCCGATCTTTGTTGAGTCATCTGTCTCTAACAAAGGCCCCGATCTTTGTTGAAATCACCTGTTTCTAAAAAAGGTCCCGATCTTTGTTGAATCATCTGTCTCTAACCAAGGCCCCGATCTTTGTTGAATCATCTGTCTCTAACAAAGGCCCCGATCTTTGTTGAATCATCTGTCTCTAACAAAGGCCCCGATCTTTGTTGAAATCACCTGTTTCTAAAAAAGGTCCTGATATAGTCGGGATCTTAGTCGACTCTGCTTTCAGAAGAACTTTTTTCTGAATATAAAAAGGGTTTTGTCGCTTTGGTTGTACGTTCACTGACTAGTGAGTTGGTTAGATTTGATCATTGTGTCAGTGTGTGTCAGCGTGTGTGTGAATGAGTGTGAGCGTGTGTGAGTGTGTGAGTGTCAGCGTCGTGGGAGGTTGGGCCAATGTGAGGCAGGCCTTAGGCGTTAGTGCTGTGTTGAAACCCATCAACACTGTATATGGTGATGACAGTCACAGGGTCATAACTGTCGCCAATTTGGGATTAGATTCGAACCCACGATCAACAGATCCATTAGTGTGTGTGTGTGTGTGTATGTGTATGTGTGTGTGTATGTGTGTGTGTGTGTGTGTGTACGTACGTACGCGTGTTTTTTGGGTGGACCCCCCCCACCACAAACACACAACTGAAGTACAAATGGCCCAAGTGGACCACCCCCAACCCCACATGCTGATTGTATCCTTACATCATTGACATACTACACCCCTAACACAACACTGCCTACACAACATTGTAAAAAATTGCTTTACACAGGTAACAACGTGTTCTACATCCGTATCACAATGATTTACATCTATAACACGTTGTGTTCTACACCACAACACAACATTGTGTTCCGTTCTACATCGAGTGAGTGAGTGAAACCAGGCCTTATTGCTGTACCAGGACCTCAGCAATATTTACAGTGGAGATTGATGAGTTCTGAGCCTTACAGAAAGACTTGACCTAAAGAAAAACTCATTTATTTGTCAACATAATCCCCTGTTTTGAATGCTGTTTGAGTGGTGAACCCAGTTTCATCTAATCACAAATCGTTGCAAAACCTTTCTGGATCAGCTTCAAACAGAGCTAGATTTTCAAGACACATGCTTTTTTTTCATCAGAGGGCCCAATCGTGGGAACTCAATGAGATGTTACTTTCTTCATTTGCTAAGTTTCAGTGAAAATGGAAGGTACTCTCTTTTGGGTAATATCTACTGAACTAGCAATATGATGCTGAGTCATTCACCAGTTGGCCATCACCATATCCTGGATCTTCTGGATCATTTCTGGCGTTTCTGATATCACAGGCCATCCAGAACAGGTGTGTGTGTGAGTGTGGTGTGTGGTGAGGTGAGGTGAGGTGAGGAGAGGAGAGGTGAGGTGAGGTGAGGTGAGGTGAGATGGGGTTTAACGTTGCATCCAATATAATTGCACTTATGTAGCGACGTGCATGTAGTGTGTTGTGTGTGTGTGTGGCTGCTTGTACTAGTCCGGAGTGCTTGCCCACTGGGATACCATGCCGCAGTTAAAGATGAATACCCAAGTCTGACACAGAATACTGACTCCGAGCCGACCAGTCCTTGTTTTAGCCCCTTAATGCCGAGCGCCAGACAGGGTAACAACAACTACCATCTTTTAATGTCTTTTGGTATGACACACCACTAGTCCACAGAGAGAGATGAGTGTGGTGTGTATTTTGCATGGCGTGAGTGGTGTGTGTGTGGTGTTAGGTGTGTGTGTGAGTGTGGTGTGCGCGAGTGGTGTGTGTGTGTGTGGTGTGCATGCATGTATCACATTGCCTATATGAATGTTTTAGTATAAAATCGTCTGTCGGTGACATTACATTGATACAGAGTAACAACATAGAAATACTCTCTAAGTTAAATCAATCTGTTTACTGAGAGACAACAGTGACACATTTCATTATACAAGGTGTATTTCCTCACTATATACAAAGTTGTGAAACACGTCAGTGTAACAATCACAGTACAGCTTGCAGCGTCGTCGGTAGCGGCCAGGAACATGGAGTCCCATCGGTGACGGCCATCATGATGACACACTGCTGACCTCAGAGTGTCACACTGCCCGATAATCTCCTTGAACAGGGAGGTTCTGTGAACATTCCAATTAAAAACTCCATGTATGAGACAATGTCATCTTCCAGAAAACTTTAAAACTTCCTAAGCTGATGCAATTTGGTTCACATTCTATGAAGCTACGTCACATATTCAGACAGCCCACAATGCGTCAGGGATGCCAGTGTTCATGGCCGTTTTGTCACTTGTTGCGTCAACCATGGTAGGCAACACTATGATCACTGATCCAACTGTCACAGTTAGCCTGCAGCCTTCATTGTTGTGTAGTCAGACAGTCTTGTCCGAGCCTTGTACTTTTCCTTGACTTGTTTCCATGTCAGTATTTCTACTTCAGCTGTTCGTCTCCATCTTGAGCTGCGTGACTTTCTTCATGAGGTCGGCAATCTCCTCTCCCCTGCAACAGAAGCAGTGGTGTCATGAATACTATGTAGTTGTTGTAGTTTGTTGTTTAACACCGCACTCAGCAATATTCCAGCTATATGACAGCAGTCTGTAAATAACCGAGTCTGGACCAGACAATCCAGTGACTGACATCATAAGCATCGATCTTGAATTAGGACACGATGCCATGCATCAACCAAGTCAGCGAGCCTGACCACCTGATCCTGTTAGTCGCTTCTTACAACAAGCATAGACGCCTTTTTATGGCAAGCATGGGTTGCTGAAGACCTTTTCTACACCGGATCTTCACGCATCTCACGAATACTAACTGTGGGGGTAACGACTCATCCAACCTTCTATCCATAGAAATTGACTACGATCCAAAGGCACTTTACCGATAGAAGTAACAATTGACCAAATTGTCTATTTACATCAATTGTCTATGACTCAATGGCAATAGATTGAAAGTGTAAGGAACCCTACATTGCATTTGTCTATGGGCCGATTGACAACACACAATGACAAGCTAGACATCAATAGTGGATATGTGTGGCCCCAAGTTCCACAGCGAAGTAATTTGGATTGTGAGTGAGTGAGTGAGTGAGTGAGTGAGTGAGTGAGAGAGAAAGAGAGAGAGTGAGTGAGTTGGCTTTAACGTTGCTTTGAACAGTTTTCCCGTTCTATCACGTCATGTCAGCCCGAAGTGATGCAGGTCTCAGACATTTACTACTTTGGTGAAACCCATGAGCTTGAGTTTGGGTATGGTGCTCAGAAACATAACTAGGATTCAAGACTGATGAAACGAAGGGACACAACTCTGTACAGCAAATTGCGGCTTCTAGACAACTGAGCCACCCATAGACCCATTTGGATTAGGAGGTTCTCAAAAATGAAAAGCAACAAGTATACACTGTTACACAAATCAACCATACACATTTCATATGCTTATTGACTCCAATAATGATACAGCGCTTGAATGTTCATGGCACAAGTAATTTACACCATGTACAATGTAACCAAATGATCAACAAGAGGACAAAGTCATCGATATACCCCGCAATCGCAAATACTTGTCATGGATAAATAAATAAAACATGCTGCCATCAAAACTTGAAACATATTTGTATTAAGATATCCGAAAACTGTCAAAAGGCACAAGTTCACCACTAGACCTATCTACAGTCAAGTCTCATTAATCCAACACTTGTTAATCCGACAATCGGCTTTATCTGACACTAATTATGGGAACCGATTAAATCAGTGCTATTTAGACCCGTTAATTCGACATTCTCTCACTCCGGCTCCAAGACACCTAATTTTCAACGAATTACTGAAATCACTCATTAATCATTCTCGTTAATCCGACACAGTCATCAGCGTACTCCATGGTCATCTGCGAGTACTCAGCCCCATGTATTGATGCAAGAAGAGCCGGCTGGAAGCTGCATATTACAACGGTTATAGAGATAAACATACTTAACAATGAACAATTAAGCTATTAATAAACAAAAGAATATTTATCACAATCATGGTTAGATTACCTCAGTCTCATTAAAATTCTCGCTATCGCGACCTTTCGCGAAATTTGACCGACCAATGAAAAACTAACAGGAAGTCGACATTAGACAATCAGAAAGCAGCCTTCTTGAGCTTTGTGGCACTAGTTTCAAACTGGCGTCTTCCATTCCAGACGCTTTTCAAAATATTTTGAATCAATTACACAGCCCATAACCGTAGTTTCGTGTTAAGCTTTAGAGTCTGCATGATTAGAAAACGCATTCCATTAACAATGTAACAATATGAATATTTCATACATTTTTATAACGTGTTTGTATCGTTATCTATCCTGTTGTTGTCCGATTTTCGATCATGAACGCTGATACTATTTAGTTTCGTTTATTCGACATAACTATTTGCAACCAAACATGTCGGATTAATGGGACGTATGTACAAGTTTGGTGAAGAAATATTCTATGGTTTTCATGATCAGCTTTGGATGGACCGATAGACCTATAGACCGATGGACAGTGTCCTGGAAAAAGAGTTGCAGGGGTTAATAAGAGGAATTCCTGATTCATTCTGCAGGTCTACTGAGAAGATCAATCAAAGGAGGACAAAGGTGGGACCAATGAATATGTCTCCTTGTACACCAATCTCATTTAAATCAGACCTTAGTTCTCGCTACTGCTAAACAAAGATCTGAGGACATCCGAGTAGAGGTCACGTAAGAACGACCTTTCATCCGACCAATCAGAGCGTCGCTTACCAGATCATGAAAGTGACAGTCGGAATGTGATTTCTTATCATGCATCCTCGAAAACATTAACATGGGGTAGTCCGAACGATAGTTACGGGTTTAACAACTGAATCCATACAATCTAGACCATCAATTAGCGATTCCAGAATGTTCTTTTGTTCAGGTTTCAAACTTTTAATCGAGAATTTGTCAAAATATGTTTCGAAGCGTTGACGCCAAATTAAAAATAGTGCCATAAAGCACAAGAAAGCTGCCTTCTGATTGGTCATTCCATTGGTCAGTCAAAGTTCGCGCAAGGTCGGTCTGACGTGACCAGTAATGGGATGTCCTCAGATCTTTGTTTAGCGGTGGAGAGAACTAAGATCTGATGTTAATGAGATTGCCTCGTACACACACACATCCATATGTGGATGACAGGCTGTGTGTACACTGCACATGCCCTGCCAGTAAACAGTGTGATTGTTGTGGCACCCTCTTTTCACCTATGATACATCTGTGTTTAACAGTAGTTATTTTTTATTTTTCTGTTAAGCACAGACTGAATCTACTTAATGATTCACACCTCAAAGCAAAAGAGGGAGAAGTAACACCAGCACTTCAATGGTCACTGACAACATCCAAAATAGAAATTCCTTTATTCCACTTACAAAATACTACAGGAAGCCAGACGAGATGTAGATATTAATGACATACTCCAACAGTCAAACAGAAAACAAAATGAAACCTGGTTGTGATTTCTCTGTTGCAATCAAGACATTCCATGAGTCAAGCTCCTCGCAGCGATACCTCTCTGTACTATTGCTGCCACCAGTCAAAACTCCCCACTGTGACAGGTGACCACAACCATGCTTGGAGCTGAATGACCGTTATGTTTACAATCAAGTGACGACTGTCGTGAAGCTGAATACGCTTACCGCAGGTAAATTACTTTCTCTGCTTGTCAATTTGAATTTCTGTTTCATTAAACCTATCATGTAATTGATATACAGTAGTAAGTATATAAGGGAGGAGTTGGTTGATTTTCCGTTAGTCTGCAATCTCGAACCAATCTAATTATACAAACAACAAAGTAAATTCATCTGGAAAACATGGTCAGTCGTAACCCTTTCCAAAATGAAATATGACGGCATTCCCAAAGACATAAATAAAAGTACTGAACGTTACTACAATTGGGGTCAGAGGGCAAACTTCAAGATTCTTGTAATGGCCACGCCCACACTGGTGGCAGCGATGTTACTGAGAGTGTAACGAAGGTGTCACACGCTGGGAAGGAGCTTGTCCATGTGTGATGTAAGGGAAGTAACTGTTACTTACTCCTGTGTGAGAATGCCTCGCAGTTGATTGATCTGACCCTTTTGTATGGCTGGACTCCCTGGGCCTTGCCGGTCTCCTGCAGCAGTCCGTGCCTGGAAGTCCTGCTTGATCTTCACCTGGGAACAATACACAGGAGTCAAGTGAGCGCGTCTGGCTTTAACACTCCCTTGACCTGGGCCACTTACACAAAGCGATCTTTGCGCTAAGATGATCGTAACTGCCCATACTTTAACATAGGCTTACATTAGTCTTAGCGCTAAGATAGCTCTGTGCAAGTGGGCCCTGTAGTTCAGTAAGATCACATGGTATCAGCTTGATGTGGGAAGAGAGGCAAATGTGGTTCAAGTCATGGATGTCTTACCTGCTGGAGCTTCTTAGCAAACGTGTCCAGGTTTCCCTTGATTGTCTTCAATTCTCTCAGCATGTGTTTCTCAGCATCAGATAACATCGGCACCCGTGACTGAATCTTCCTCATGATTTGATCCAGTCTGTGGAGGGGATTACAAAACTCTGACATATACAATGGATGAATTAACAAGCACCTTGCTCTGTATATGATGGCGGTATATCAGTTCAGATCAGGCATGAAGTTCAACCAGGATGTTCATGACAATTGGGAAAACAAAAACTGAAACACTGTTATTGCTGCCAAAATGTTACACTGCACGTTTGCTAAAACCAACATGCATGAAATACTCACATCCCCCGCCAATATGACATGTCGGGTGTGTGCAATGCATTAGCTCCTGTGAACTATGTTCACTGGGCCTTTTTGTAAAGAAATATACTACGTTTTTCAAGATCTGCTCCAGAAACGAGGACTACCTCCATTTTCAGTCTAAATCAAAGTCGTTGCCATGGAAACTAAAAAAATATTGTTTTTAAAAATCCCAAACTATCAAAAGGCACCAGTTCACCACTAGACCTATCAATGTGCCAAGTTTGGTGAAGAAATATGGTACGGTTTTCAAGATCTGCTCCGGAAACGAGGACTACCTCCACTTTCAGTCTAAATCAAAGTTGTTGCCATGGAAACTCGAAAAATATTGTTTTTAAAAATCCCAAACTCTAAAAAGGCACCAGTTCACCACTAGACCTATCAATGTGCCAAGTTTGGTGAAGAAATATGGTACGGTTTTCAAGATCTGCTCCGGAAACGAGGACTACCTCCACTTTCAGTCTAAATCAAAGTTGTTGCCATGGAAACTCGAAAAATAATTTTTTTTTAAATCCCAAACTATCAAAAGGCACCAGTTCACCACTAGACCTATCTACGTGCCAAGTATGACGAAGAAATATGGTACGGTTTTCAAGATCTGCTCCGGAAACGAGGACTACCTCCATTTTCAGTCTAAATCAAAGTCGTTGCCATGGAAACTCAAAAAACAACTTTTTTAAAAATCCAAAACTATCAAAAGGCACCAGTTCACCACTAGATCTGTCTATGTGCCAAGTTTGGTGAAGAAATATGGTACGGTTTTCAAGATCTGCTCCGGAAACGAGGACTACCGCCATTTTCAGTCTAAATCAAAGTTGTTGCCATGGAAACTCAAAAAATATTGTTTTTAAAAATCCAAAACTCTCAAAAGGCACCAGTTCACCACTAGACCTATCTATGTGCCAAGCTTGGTGAAGAAATATGGTACGGTTTTCAAGATCTGCTCCGGAAACGAGGACTACCACCATTTTCAGTCTAAATCAAAGTCGTTGCCATGGAAACTAAAAAAATAACTTTAAAAAAAAATCCAAAACTATCCAAAGGCACCAGTTCACCACTAGACCTATCAATGTGCCAAGTTTGGTGAAGAAATATGGTACGGTTTTCAAGATCTGCTCCAGAAACGAGGACTACCTCCACTTTCAGTCTAAATCAAAGTCGTTGCCATGGAAACTCGAAAAATAATTTTTTTTTAAATCCCAAACTATCAAAAGGCACCAGTTCACCACTAGACCTATCTACGTGCCAAGTATGACGAAGAAATATGGTACGGTTTTCAAGATCTGCTCCGGAAACGAGGACTACCTCCATTTTCAGTCTAAATCAAAGTTGTTGCCATGGAAACTCAAAAAATATTGTTTTTAAAAATCCAAAACTCTAAAAAAGGCACCAGATCACCACTAGATCTATCTATGTGCCAAGTTTGGTGAAGAAATATGGTACGGTTTTCAAGATCTGCTCCGGAAACGAGGACTACCTCCATTTTCAGTCTAAATCAAAGTCGTTGCCATGGAAACTCAAAAAACAACTTTTTTAAAAATCCAAAACTATCAAAAGGCACCAGTTCACCACTAGATCTGTCTATGTGCCAAGTTTGGTGAAGAAATATGGTACGGTTTTCAAGATCTGCTCCGGAAACGAGGACTACCTCCATTTTCAGTCTAAATCAAAGTTGTTGCCATGGAAACTCAAAAAATATTGTTTTTAAAAATCCAAAACTCTAAAAAAGGCACCAGTTCACCACTAGATCTATCTATGTGCCAAGTTTGGTGAAGAAATATGGTACGGTTTTCAAGATCTGCTCCGGAAACGAGGACTACCGCCATTTTCAGTCTAAATCAAAGTCGTTGCCATGGAAACTCAAAAAACAACTTTTTTAAAAATCCAAAACTATCAAAAGGCACCAGTTCACCACTAGATCTATCTATGTGCCAAGTTTGGTGAAGAAATATGGTACGGTTTTCAAGATCCGCTCCGGAAACGAGGTCCGGCCTTTTCAGTCTAAATCAAAGTTGTTGCCATGGAAACTCAAAAAATATTGTTTTTTAAAATCCAAAACTCTAAAAAAGGCACCAGTTCACCACTAGATCTATCTATGTGCCAAGTTTGGTGAAGAAATATGGTACGGTTTTCAAGATCTGCTCCGGAAACGAGGACTACCTCCACTTTCAGTCTAAATCAAAGTCGTTGCCATGGAAACTCGAAAAATAATTTTTTTTTTAATCCCAAACTATCAAAAGGCACCAGTTCACCACTAGACCTATCTATGTGCCAAGTATGACGAAGAAATATGGTAAGGTTTTCAAGATCTGCTCCGGAAACGAGGACTACCTCCATTTTCAGTCTAAATCAAAGTCGTTGCCATGGAAACTAAAAAAATATTGTTTTTTAAAATCCCAAACTATCAAAAGGCACCAGTTCACCACTAGACCTATCTATGTGCCAAGTATGACGAAGAAATATGGTACGGTTTTCAAGATCTGCTCCGGGAACGAGGACTACCGCCATTTTCAGTCTAAATCAAAGTCCTTGCCATGGAAACTCAAAAAACAACTTTTTTAAAAATCCAAAACTATCAAAAGGCACCAGTTCACCACTAGATCTGTCTATGTGCCAAGTTTGGTGAAGAAATATGGTACGGTTTTCAAGATCTGCTCCGGAAACGAAATGTGACGGCCGGCACCCATTCCTATATCCCCCTTCCACTTCGTGGCGGGGGATAAAAACTGATATGCTCTCCCATGCCAGCCACTATGCCTGCAACATTGGACACAATGCTGGCCTACATGGAAAACAATGCCTGCCTATGCTGGACACAATGCCTACCTACACTTGACACAATGCCTGCCTACACTGAACACAATGCCTGTCTACACTGGACACAATGCCTGTCTACACTGGACAAAATGCCTGCCTACACTGGACACTATGCCTGCCTAAACCAGCCACTATGCCTGCTTACCTCCTCAGCAATGCTTCCTGGTTCTCTTGTGCTGAGTTCAACTTTGAAGCAAGCCCCTCCCCCTTGTCCTGTAGGATGTTGCGAGACTGGCTGAGGGTGCTGATGTCACGCTGCTGCTGCTTCTTCTGCTCGTGGAGGATCCGTACCCTGCAACATGCACAACATGTATCACTCTGTCAGTCCCCAACTAGATCTAAGTTCTGGGGCCATCCAGTCTCTTCCCCGTCCTGGTACATACTGTCACCTGGTATACCCGACCCTCTTACCTAGTAGTCTCATCTCTTACCTGTTAATCTAAACTCTGACCCGTAGCCCCTTCACCTCCTGCTCTGCCATACCCTCACCTGGCCTGCCCCTCCCTCACCTGATCTGTCCCTCCCTCACCTGGCCTGCCCCTCCCTCACCTGGTCTGCCACACCCTCACCTGGTCTGCCACACCCTTAACTGGCCTGCCCCTCCCTCACCAGGTCTGGCCCCCCTCACCTGGCCTGCCCCTCCCTCACCTGTCCTGCCCCTCCTTCACCTGGCCTGCCCCTCCCTCACCTGGCCTGCCCCTCCTTCACCTGGCCTGCCCCTCCTTCACCTGGCCTGCCCCTCCCTCACCTGGCCTGCCCCTCCTTCACCTGTCCTGCCCCTCCCTCACCTGGCCTGCCCCTCCTTCACCTGGCCTGCCCCTCCCTCACCTGGCCTGCCCCTCCCTCACCTGTCCTGCCCCTCCTTCACCTGGCCTGCCCCTCCCTCACCTGGCCTGCCCCTCCTTCACCTGGCCTGCCCCTCCCTCACCTGGCCTGCCCCTCCTTCACCTGGCCTGCCCCTCCTTCACCTGGCCTGCCCCTCCCTCACCTGTCCTGCCCCTCCTTCACCTGGCCTGCCCCTCCCTCACCTGGCCTGCCCCTCCCTCACCTGGCCTGCCCCTCCTTCACCTGGCCTGCCCCTCCTTCACCTGGCCTGCCCCTCCTTCACCTGTCCTGCCCCTCCTTCACCTGGCCTGCCCCTCCCTCACCTGGCCTGCCCCTCCCTCACCTGGCCTGCCCCTCCTTCACCTGGCCTGCCCCTCCTTCACCTGGCCTGCCCCTCCTTCACCTGGCCTGCCCCTCCTTCACCTGGCCTGCCCCTCCTTCACCTGGCCTGCCCCTCCCTCACCTGGCCTGCCCCTCCTTCACCTGTCCTGCCCCTCCCTCACCTGGCCTGCCCCTCCTTCACCTGGCCTGCCCCTCCCTCACCTGGCCTGCCCCTCCCTCACCTGTCCTGCCCCTCCTTCACCTGGCCTGCCCCTCCCTCACCTGGCCTGCCCCTCCCTCACCTGGCCTGCCCCTCCTTCACCTGGCCTGCCCCTCCTTCACCTGGCCTGCCCCTCCTTCACCTGGCCTGCCCCTCCTTCACCTGGCCTGCCCCTCCTTCACCTGGCCTGCCCCTCCTTCACCTGGCCTGCCCCTCCTTCACCTGTCCTGCCCCTCCTTCACCTGGCCTGCCCCTCCCTCACCTGGTCTGCCCCTCCCTCACCTGGTCTGCCACACCCTCACCAGGTCTGCCCCCCCCTCACCTGGCCTGCCCCTCCTTCACCTGTCCTGCCCCTCCTTCACCTGGCCTGCCCCTCCCTCACCTGGTCTGCCCCTCCCTCACCTGGTCTGCCCCTCCCTCACCAGGTCTGCCCCCCCCTCACCTGGCCTGCCCCTCCTTCACCTGTCCTGCCCCTCCCTCACCTGGCCTTCCCCATCCTCACCTGGCCTGCCCCTCCCTCACCTGGCCTGCCCCTCCTTCACCTGTCCTGCCCCTCCCTCACCTGGCCTGCCCCTCCCTCACCTGGTCTGCCACACCCTCACCTGGTCTGCCCCTCCCTCACCTGGTCTGCCACACCCTCACCTGGTCTGCCACACCCTCACCTGGCCTGCCCCTCCCTCACCTGGCCTGCCCCTCCCTCACCTGGTCTGCCACACCCTCACCTGGTCTGCCCCTCCCTCACCTGGTCTGCCACACCCTCACCTGGTCTGCCACACCCTCACCTGGTCTGCCCCTCCCTCACCTGGTCTGCCACACCCTCACCTGGTCTGCCACACCCTCACCTGGCCTGCCCCTCCCTCACCTGGCCTGCCCCTCCCTCACCTGGTCTGCCCCTCCCTCACCTGTCCTGCCCCTCCTTTACCTGTCCTGCCCCTCCTTCACCTGGTCTGCCACACCCTCACCTTGTCTGCCACACCCTCACCTGGTCTCGATCTCCTGCCTGGCGAGGTCCTGCTTCTGTATGTACTCCTCCCTGAACACCTGGGTGGCGCGAGTCAGCAGCTGGAAGCACTCCTGCTGGGATAACTCCGACTTGGGGCCAGACCTGGAACATTCACATGTCATACACCTGATGTGACCACTCAGAATTACACACAATTGGTCCTCAAAGACCTTGGATTTCTCAGAGAAAGATTTGAAAATATTTTCAAAATTTATAGACCATTAACTAAATCTGCACAGAAGAAGACTGACAGGATGTTACTTTGTGAGTGATTGCTTGTTTGTTTAACATCGCAAACAGTAGTGTTTAAGCTGTATGACATCATCCTGTAAATAACTGGATCAAATGCTGTATCATCAACTTTTCGAAAATGAGGAGCAGCTTTCAATTTAATTTTAGTTTTGTACTTAAGATTTTAATGTTTGAGACCATGTACTTTCCTAAACTGCAATATGATATATAAACAAGAGTGAATGTGTGAGTGAGAAGTATGGGTTTTTCAGATTAAAAACGATGTTTTATTGGTCTGTTTTCAGTCGTACAATTGGGTATCTCATACCTCTAGTCGCACGTTAAAAGGAAGCTAGAAGCTGGAATGTAAACAATAAACTTGTTTCCGTCCGGTTGCGCACGCACCTCCCGATGACATGCCACAAATCTCGAAGAATAAGCCATCAAGCAGGACTGGACTGGATTACTTCCCAGTGGGGATGGCTGGGTGGGAACGTACGACTGAAAACAGACCAATAAAACATCGTTTTTAATCTGAAAAACCCATGTTTTAGTCTGTTTTCAGTCGTACAATTGGGTAGAATTCGACGGAACACTGGAAGGAGGGTCTGGAAAGTAATCCGGAAGTGACCTCTTGCACGTCGAATGTACCAAGTTCCTCACCCCCGTAGTGACAATAGAACATTCGACCAGATGCACGGACGAGACAAATTGTTTATCACGAACGCACAACATGGTTAATGCTCATCGACACACAACTAATTATCGATGCGACAGGACAACTGCATGCGTCAGTTGAACGGCGATCGAAGTGGTCAACTAGTTTAGTTACAGAGCAACTCGCAGTATACAAGGTAACTAAACAGCATCTTTAATGCTCTTCGACCCACAAGTAAGTATCGATGCGACAGGACAACTGCACATGTCAGTTGAGGTGCGATCGAAACGTGGTCGGCTTATAATGTAGTTACAGAACGACTCGTCGTAGGCAAGGTAACTAAAACAGCATGTTTAATGCTCTTCGACACACTACTAATTATCGATGCGACAGGACAACTGCACGCGTCAGTTGAACTGCGATCGAAGCGGTCGACGTATAGTTTAGTTACAGAGCAACTCGCAGTATACAAGGTAACTAAAACAGCATGTTTAATGCTCTTCGACCCACAAGTAACTATCGAAGCGACAGGACAACTGCACACGACAGTTGAATAGCGATCGAAGTGTGGACGGTATATAAAGTGGTTCAGAACGACTCGTCGTATCCAAGGTAACGAAAAATAGCATGGTTAAGGCTCTTCGACACACAACAAATTATCGATGCGACATGACAACTGCACACGTCAGATGAATTGCGATCGAAGTGTGGTCGGCGCATAATTTAGTTACAGAGCAACTCGCAGTATACAAGGTAACTAAAACAGCATGTTTAATGCTCTTCGACCCACAAGTAACTATCGAAGCGACAGGACAACTGCACACGACAGTTGAATTGCGATCGAAGTGTGGACGGTATATAAAGTGGTTCAGAACGACTCGTCGTATCCAAGGTAACGAAAAATAGCATGGTTAATGCTCTTCGACAAACAACAAATTATCGATGCGACATGACAACTGCACACGACAGATGAAATGCGATCGAAGTGTGGTCGGCGCATAATTTAGTTACAGAGCAACTCGCAGTATACAAGGTAACTAAAAAATACGAGCAGTACTTCTAGTCGGAGACAATGTCGAAGGCGACCTGATCGAGAGGCTCGTAAGTCTAACTAGACAGGTAGCGCAGAACGATATCGAGGTCCCAGGCGGGCAGGCGGAATTAATGTGACTCATCTTCAACCATGAAGGCACGTAGAATTTTCTGCAATTCCGGTATTTTAGTGAGCCTGTCGCCCGTAGGAGACGGCTCGTCTAGGTAGAAGGCGACCCTGATCGCCTGCCGACGGAGCCATTCTACGACCGTCTTCATGATCCGTGTGATGAAGTCTTCCCCCTACCGGTAGCTCGTCTAAAGGTAGTAGGCTCCGACGACGGTGACGGCGGGGAAAAGGGACCTCATTACCTCCCCCGCCGGCTCGCTGTCGACAGCATAGCAAGCGGTTGTAGCTGGAGACGAACAGCATTGTCCATGGAACCCCAATGCCTGTCTACTACAAGAATCTTGGAGGGCGCTGGTTTCTTGAAGAGTAGCCCCCAATCCAAGTCCCTACTCATGGGTGATGAAAACGGCATGCCATAGATCGGGTAACGCGATCGAACAGGTGGTTTGCTGAAACTCTGCCCCGGCAGAGCAGAGGCAAGTTCTGGTCCATATCGTGAACCATGGCTCTGAAGACATTGGGAGGAGAAGACTGAAGAGACTCCAACCTTTAAGCCAGCACACGTCGGTTTGTCATCATCTTTTGATAACTCAGGCAGAAAAGTGAGATAGCCAAGCCATAGCCAGGCTGTCGTCACAATCCATCGTCGACGTCGATTGTGTAGATGTAGATGAAGGTACTGGTGTATTGGTCGATGGTCCATGGACCTCTGACGTAGTCGAATCCTTCTTGGTCGACGCCCTGGAGGTGAGTACCGCCGTCGTGATCTGGGCTATCCAAGCCTGGGCGATATGAAAGTGAGACGAGGGTGTCGATCGGTCATTATCTCTACGATGCTGTCGTCACAATCCATCGTCGACATCGATTGTGTAGGCGTAGATGAAGGAACCGGTGTACAGGACGATTGTCCATGGACCTCCGACGTAGACGAACCCTTCTCGGTCGACGCCGTCAAGGCGAGTACCGCCGCCGTCATCTGGCCTATCAAAGCCGGGTCTATATGAAAGTGAGACGAGGGTCACGATCGATCATTATCTCTATGACGCTGTCGTCACAATCCATTGTCGACGTCGATTGTGTAGGCGTAGATGGAGGAACCGGTGTACAGGACGATTGTCCATGGACCTCCGACGTAGACGAACCCTTCTCGGTCGACGCCGTCAAGGCGAGTACCGCCGCCGTCATCTGGCCTATCAAAGCCGGGCCGATATGAAAGTGAGACGAGGGTCACGATCGATCATTATCTCTACGACGCTGATCTCCCAAAAACTCCCTTCGAAGGCGTCGCACGTCCCCGTGGGGGCGAGGGCTACGATCTCTAACTGTAGAAGTACTACGATCCCCATCGTAGTTATCGTCCGAATCGAACTCCCGACGACCTCGAAGGCGATGAACGTCCTCGTGTCGTTTACTGTCACTCGACGAGGCCCTCGACCTGTCGTCCCGTGAACGGGAACGACTTCTAGAGAGGGATCTGTGTTCACTGTCGACCCGCACAACGTTCCTATCGTCGTTGGTAGGATGAGAGACGGACCGACTGGGGACCGTAGTCCCCTCGTGGTCCTCGTCACCACCCGGTCCCGTCGTAACGGGGGTGGCTGAATGACGCTCTCGATCAACCGATTGACGAAGATCAGTCGTGCGGGTAGTATCATCAGCAGGCGAACGGTCCCGTGTCTTGTCAAAAAACATAAGTTGACTGAGGCGGGTCTTTTTCAACTGATTTCTTGGGTGTGGCCGACGCGCCACCCCCAGGGCCAGATGTAGGGGGTGCAGAGTCCAAGGATCCACCCGATGACCTCCTCTGCCTGTAGCGCTGGTCAGTAGCCCGCTTCGCCAACGCACGAAGATACAAGTTAAAGTTGATAGAAGACAAATGCTCACATTCTTAACAACGTTTATTCCACGAACACGTTGAAAGCCCGTCCTTATTTATGCAGGAAGGACAATACTTGTGAGGATCTACTTTAGACAGTTGTCCTTGACACGAGGCACAAATGCCCGACATGTTGCCACATGTATAATCAAGTGAAACACGTGTTGAACCCAAACAATGGATTACCAATGATTACATTCCAGGAGTCTACAGGTAAGACATAGTATTATTACTGTATTAGAACAACAACTGTAGACACACAATACGGACTAGTAGAATACAAACTAGCAGTCTATCGCGAAAGTCCTTCTCGAGCGACCAGCTCAGAGGCGCGCTGAGAGATTTGTGGCATGTCATCGGGAGGTGCGTGCGCAACCGGACGGAAACAAGTTTATTGTTTACATTCCAGCTTCTAGCTTCCTTTTAACGTGCGACTAGAGGTATGAGATACCCAATTGTACGACTGAAAACAGACTAAAACATGTTATTTTCTGTATAAAAAAAACAACAAAGTAAGATGTACTGATAAGTTGTGCTTTATGTCATGGGCTTTCTGCTACCCTGGGCGGAAGCCCATTTATGTAACAAGTGTGTCTTTCTAAAAACAATAAAAGAAAAAAAATAAATAATTGGATCAAGACCAGAGTTCTGCTCCTGAAGCGAGCACTACCCTCACTTCCAGTAGTCCAACTTGTTGTCATGGAAAAATAAAAAAGTAAATTAATCCCAAATCATTAAAAGGCACCAAGCTCACCACAAAACTGATCCACATATCAAGTTTCAACATGAAATATTTAATGGTTTTGGACTTCTGCTCTAGAAACAGAAAACAAATTGTTTTCATCCAAAATATCATAAAAAGAAGAAAAAAAGAAAAGAAAGAAGAATTATCCCAGTTCCCCACTAGACTAATCTGCATAGCAAGTTTAATCCAGAAATATTCAACGGTTTTGGAGCACCAACCTCATTGTCAGAATAAGGCCAACTTGTCGTCATGGAAAAATCAAAATAAAGACAAAATAAAATCCCAAATCATCAAAGGCACCAGTTCCCAACTAGACTAACCTACATAACAATGGTCTACAGTAACGTTCACTCACTTCATTGACTTCACAGCATGACTTACTTGAGGACTGGGTGTGAGGAGCTTCTAAGGAGAATCTTGGCGATGTGTTGGTCAAACGGTTCACGGTTCAGCTGGCGGAGAGGGGAGGTTACTGCTGGTCCCGGGGAGTCTGACAACAAGGACCGGGGCTCACTGAGACTGCTGCACTTGGTGCTGAAAGAAACATGCACACAGTGTAACAGCAACAGCATTTTGTAACCATGGTAACTGATTTACAGATGTTTGTGGGAAGCTAAAATATATATGATATTTAATTTGGCATGGGGTTGTTTGGGTCCATCAGTTTATTGGTGAATATGACCAAAGCTGATACCTACCGATGTTGCTAACGACACATATTTGGTCATTAAAAAAACTAATCAGCACCACATTATTATCTGTGTAAAGGTGAGGTGAAATGGGGTTTTAACATCGCGTCCAAGATTATTGCACTTATATAGCGACGTGCATGTACGTGTGTCTGTTTGTGTGGCTGCTTGTACTAGTCCGGACTGATGCCGATTTATAGTGCTAGCTCACTGAGATACCATGCCGCAGTTTAACATGAATACCCCACTCAGACACAGTATACTGACTTCGAGCCGACCAGTCCTTGTTTTAGCCGCTTAATGCCGAGCGCCAGACAGGGTAATAACAAGTACCATCTTTTAACGTCTTTTGGTATGACGCAGCCGGGGATCGAACCCCAGACCTTCCGCTCTCCAGGCGGACGCTCTACCACTAGACCACGGAGGCGGTCATCTGTGTAAAGATTGGTGAAGAAAAGTTAAAGAGATTTTGACCTACTTCACAGACAACAAACAACTAGTGGAGTTTGCTGACCACTATGGAGGTAAAACAAGATATAATTGGATGTACAGAAACAGCCAATTGAAAAAGACAAAGGAAACCTTTTGATTAAGTACGTTATCAGAAATGTTCATTTAACGCTAAACTAACATTTTTTTCCTTTGTGTGTATTTATTGTAATTTTTAAGACAATAAAAGTAAAACCGCTGTTTTCAGAAATTTTTGTACAAATATTTGAACAAAAGCAAGTCTTCAATCCCAGCTAGTTTGTTCATCACATGAGTAAGTAAGTGAGTTGGGTTTAAAGCCGCTTTTAACAGTATTCTAGTTATATCACGGCGTGACAGCTTAATGTGGGAGGAAAGCCTGAAGTGATGCAGGTCTCAGACGTTTACCACTTCGGTGAAAGCCACTAGCACGGGTATGGTGCTGACAAACCTAGAAACATAATCGGGGCAAACTGGGATTCGAACCCACAATCATAGGTTTCTGGCATGCCCAAGGGACGCAACTCTGCACAGTGAACCGTGGCGCCTTAGAAAAAAATGACTTAGATGACTGGGCCACATGAAGGAGAAGCCAGTACAAACATGGTAAAATTACGTGACCTGACAGAGTTATATGGGTTATTGTGTATTCTATGCTGTAACTCTCACCTTAAGGGCAGCGCCACAAACTCAAAGTCACTTGTCAAGGTCAGCAGTGATGGAGACAAGGATGGGTCCGTGATGATGTCAAGACCGAGAATTGGAGCTGCCGGGCTGAAACACATCCAGGCAAGGTTATCACTGACCTAAAGGGAGGAGCTGAGCACAGGCAAAGGTATCACTGACCTAGAGGGGAGTAACTAAGCATAGACATGGTTATCACTGACCTACAGGGGAGGAGCTTAGTACAGGCATGGTTATCACTGGCCTAGAGGGGAGGAGCTTAGTACAGGCATGGTTATCACTGACCTAGAGGGGAGGAGCTTAGTACAGGCATGGTTATCACTGACCTAGAGGGGAGGAGCTTAGTACAGGCGTGGTTATCACTGGCCTAGAGGGGAGGAGCTTAGTACAGGCATGGTTATCACTGACCTACAGGGGAGGAGCTTAGTACAGGCATGGTTATCACTGACCTACAGGGGAGGAGCTTAGTACAGGCATTGTTATCACTGACCTAGAGGGGAGGAGCTTAGTACAGGCGTGGTTATCACTGGCCTACAGGGGAGGAGCTTAGTACAGGCATGGTTATCACTGACTTAGAGGGGAGGAGCTTAGTACAGGCGTGGTTATCACTGGCCTAGAGGGGAGAAGCTTAGTACAGGCATGGTTATCACTAACCTAGAGGGGAGGAGCTTAGTACAGGCGTGGTTATAATTGACCTACAGGGGAGAAGCTTAGTACAGGCGTGGTTATCACTGGCCTAGAGGGGAGAAGCTTAGTACAGGCATGGTTATCACTGACCTAGAGGGGAGGAGCTTAGTACAGGCATGGTTATCATTGACCTACAGGGGAGAAGCTAAGCACAGACATGGTTATCACTGACCTAGAGGGAAGGAGCTTAGTACAGGCATGGTTATCACTGACTTAGAGGGAAGGAGCTTAGTACAGACATGGTTATCATTGACCTACAGGGGAGAAGCTAAGCACAGACATGGTTATCACTGACCTAGAGGAGAGGAGCTTAGTACAGGCATGGTTATCATTAACCTAGGGGGGAGGAGCTTAGTACAGGCATGGTTATCACTAACCTAGAGGGGAGGAGCTTAGTACAGGCGTGGTTATAATTGACCTACAGGGGAGAAGCTTAGTACAGGCGTGGTTATCACTGGCCTAGAGGGGAGAAGCTTAGTACAGGCATGGTTATCACTGACCTAGAGGGGAGGAGCTTAGTACAGGCATGGTTATCATTGACCTACAGGGGAGAAGCTAAGCACAGACATGGTTATCACTGACCTAGAGGGAAGGAGCTTAGTACAGGCATGGTTATCACTGACTTAGAGGGAAGGAGCTTAGTACAGACATGGTTATCATTGACCTACAGGGGAGAAGCTAAGCACAGACATGGTTATCACTGACCTAGAGGAGAGGAGCTTAGTACAGGCATGGTTATCATTGACCTACAGGGGAGAAGCTAAGCACAGACATGGTTATCACTGACCTAGAGGGAAGGAGCTTAGTACAGGCATGGTTATCACTGACTTAGAGGGAAGGAGCTTAGTACAGACATGGTTATCATTGACCTACAGGGGAGAAGCTAAGCACAGACATGGTTATCACTGACCTAGAGGAGAGGAGCTTAGTACAGGCATGGTTATCATTAACCTAGGGGGGAGGAGCTTAGTACAGGCATGGTTATCATTAACCAAGGGGGGAGGAGCTTAGTACAGGCACGGCTATCATTAACCTAGGGGGGAGGAGCTTAGTACAGGCATGGTTATCATTAACCTAGGGGGGAGGAGCTTAGTACAGGCATGGTTATCATTAACCAAGGGGGGAGGAGCTTAGTACAGGCACGGCTATCATTAACCTAGGGGGGAGGAGCTTAGTACAGGCATGGTTATCATTAACCTAGGGGGGAGGAGCTTAGTACAGGCATGGTTATCATTAACCAAGGGGGGGAGGAGCTTAGTACAGGCACGGCTATCATTAACCTAGTGGGGAGGAGCTTAGTATAGGCATGGTTATCATTAACCTAAAGGGGAGCAGCTAAGCACAGGCATGCTGCAAACAAAGGATCTTGCTTACCTGGATGGGAGGGGCTTGGTGCAGACTAAGTGTTCCACCACACACTCCTGGTTGTGAGGGAGACTTGACTCATTGCTTTCAGCTGAAACAGGAGCCAACCAAATATGAACTACTGCTCAGTTGTCTGGCATTAACAGCTATGTCTTCTGGTTGTTGTTTAACGCCACACTCAGCAATATTCCAGATAAATAATCGGGGCGGGACCAGACAATCCAGTGATTGACATCATGAGCATCAATCCACCCAGTTGGGATACGATGACATGCATCAACCAAGTCAGCGAGCCTGACCTTCCAATTCTGGTAGACGCTTCTTACGACAAGCATGGGTTGCGGAAGACATATTATCCCCGGATCTTTACAGGTTCCCCTATTCGTAACAGACTCACCTGTGAGGAACCTGTGCACACAGCTGAGCCAAGGCAAAGCAACACTGTGGACTCCGGCGCCATGGCAACAGTGGTAACGGGTTGAAGTGCATGGATCTAAAAGAAGAAAATATTAATTATTTTCAACTGAATTAATATTCACGGATCATAACATTATTTACCTGAAAACTATCTTCTTACAAAAAGGATCATAAAAACAACTATTTCTCACATAATTGTATAACTTTCCCATGATGCAACATTACCATGTAGCTATCAAATAAATAAAAGAATAAATCCATTATGAAACTGTAAAACTAATTACTTATTCTGTGAGTGTGGAGAATGTGTGTAAGGACGAAGGCATTACATAAAGCTGTCGGAACGGGGCAATTAAATATAATAATGACAGAATGATACATTGCAATATCCCAATATTCACCAATGCTAAGAGGTTTTTCCGACACGTTTATGCGCAGGCTGACAAGTGAGGTACGACACACCTAGGCTTCATGGCCTTCTAGATTCAATCCCAACCACACTGTCAACACCCAGACTTATAGCCGCATAAACATGGCTAATTTATTGCACAATATCACTAATACATGCATGACGACCTGACCTGAGGTCAAACAATGAAAGGAACTATTCAGAAATGAAGAATGATTTGTCTTGTTTTGTTCCAGCGGTCAGAGGTGAGATCAGACACCCCACGTGAACACGTCAACTCGTCAATTCTGACACGTTGTGGATTTACATGACATAAAACTTGGGACAGACGAACAATCAGTTGACAATAGGAGATAAAAGTATCACCCATAACGCCTTTCACAAAAGAATAATTGTTCTAAGGGAAATATTCAAAGTTTTACACGCAAAAAAAACTGAATTAAAACACATATGAGGAAGTACAACTATTTCAGGGGTTTTTTTGCGCGATGCAAAAATGTGCGTCCAGTACGTACATATATAGAGCACGGACACAGAAGAAAAATACACAATAATCAGCGGTAGAAACTAACAGTTTTAGTCCACTAATCCTTATAATGATAACATATAGCAAAACCCTTAAAAAGGGCAAATTTCTACTAGTCCTTGATACCTAAACTATTGGCCAGTTTGGCAAGGACTACAGGACCAGTGCCAATTTCTAATGCTGCAATGATATTCACTGCACCTACAGTGCATCAAGAGAAGTTATGGACATCTGTCATTTCACCCATCAATCATGACCACTGTCCACGTGATCACTGATTCCTTCCAGGCTCTAAAGTAATTACAGTGGTAGAAACTAACAGTTTTAGCCCACAAGTCCTTATAATGATAACATTTAGCAAACCCCTTAAAAATGGCAAATTTCTACAAATCCTTATGATACCTTAACTATTGGGCATTTTGGCAAGGACTACAGGACTACTGCCAATTTCTAATGCTGAATTATTAAAACTTACAGTACACTACACCATTTCATTACTTTACAGGACCCTCATATCACCCTTAGAATTAATTATTGGGGGTCCCTTGACCCTCGCTTTTGCAAGTAGAGGTAAAAACCTGCATTCCACCTGAACATGAGGTTTTTCTAGTGCGGTCAGCGGGAACAGACAGGCAACACCTGAGCAACATCCGTCACATCGGCTGGCAGGACAATACTTGTTTATGTCTTGCAGGTGACATTTCATCCTGGTTTGCCATATTCATAAACCAACATTTATGTTCAGTAGGTAGATATGAATCCATTATCCCTCCATTATTAGAAAGACATTTGCATAATGTGCAATCCCCAAACCCATTTAATCGGATTCACAGGAAACTCATAACGGTACAACATAGAAACTAGAATCTAAAATTTCAGCACAGCCTAACTATCATGTGTCACTGCGACATTTCTTTTCAAATAGTTTTTTTTAACAAATACGTTATCAGTGCACTTAATTGACTCTATTCTTGACCATCATTTTTGCACACAAAATTACAACATTCCACCTATATTGTGATGACATGTAAATAATGAGGTGGTGAAATGGGGTTGAATGTCGCATCCAAGATTATTGCACTATTTAAGAATTGAACTTCACTTTGTGTGAGTTCATTGGAGTATGAACCTTCATAGAGTGATGGCCAAACTGTATGAACGTCGGAGCTTGCGGACCTCACTC
Organism: Haliotis rufescens; assembly: GCF_023055435.1. Lineage (NCBI taxonomy): Eukaryota > Metazoa > Mollusca > Gastropoda > Lepetellida > Haliotidae > Haliotis > Haliotis rufescens. Next base: position 883,741 of record NW_025964393.1, on the reverse strand, counting down.
TATGAAGGTTCATAAGTGAAAGTCAATTCTTTAAAAAAATTTACAGCACTTTTTGTACCGCAAAGGATGTAGACCTTGATCCATACACCATCATATTTAGTACGTGTTACAGTGAGGGTACAGTGGATCTATTCTCACCCTAACAACCCAATCTCTATTAAGTCAGCATGAGGTACAGGGATCTATTCTCACCCTAAAAACCCAATCTCTATTAAGTCAGCATGAGGTACAGGGATCTATTCTCCCCCTAACAACCCAATCTCTATTAAGTCAGCATGAGGTACAGGGATCTATTCTCCCCCTAACAACCCAATCTCTATTAAGTCAGCATGAGGTACTGGGATCTATTCTCCCCCTAACAACCCAATCTCTATTAAGTCAGCATGAGGTACAGTGGATCTATTCTCACCCTAACAACCCAATCTCTATTAAGTCAGCATGAGGTACTGGGATCTATTCTCACCCTAACAACCCAATCTCTATTAAGTCAGCATGAGGTACAGGAATCTATTCTCACCCTAACAACCCAATCTCTATTAAGTCAGCATGAGGCACAGGGATCTATTCTCCCCCTAACAACCCAACCTCTATTAAGTTAGCATGAGGTACAGGGATCTATTCTCACCCTAACAACCCAATCTCTATCAAGTCAGCATGAGGCACAGGGATCTATTCTCCCCCTAAAAACCCAATCTCTATCAAGTCAGCATGAGGCACAGGGATCTATTCTCACACTAACAACCCAATCTCTATCAAGTCAGCATGAGGAACAGTGGATCTATTCTCACTGTGGTCTTAAATAAACGAGTCTGGACCAGATGATTCAGTGAGTGACATCACGTGCATTGATCTACGCAATGGGGATATGATGACATGCATCAACTGGATCCTGACCAACCCGTTAGTTGCCTCGTACGACAAGCATGGTCACCTTTTACGGCAAGCATGGGTTGCTGATGACCTATTCTAACCTTGATCTTCACGGGTCCTATTGTCACCTACTGACATGCATATACATGCTGTATATATTATTTGTTCAGTTGGTGAACTAAATATGCTGTAAATGAGACATGTCGCATCAGTCATCTATCACACAGCAGACTCAACATACAGTTTTATTACTTCCAGGTGATATATTTTCTGAAAATGCCCATCGCATATAAATAGGAAATATAAAATAAATAAACATAAAACATTTTGAGAAATGAATCTGGACTAATGAAAGGAAACCCGACCTGCTCAGAGACTGATGTTTGGCTCCACATCAATGTTATATATACTACTCAAAAGAAGTTAAGGACAACTAGATTCTTTCATGTGTTGTTGTTGGTTTGTTGTTTAACGCTGCACTCAGCAATATTTTAGCTTTAAGACGGCGGTCTGTAAATTATCAAGTCTGGACCAGACAATCAAGTGATTGACATCACGAGCATCGATCCACGCAATCTTTCATAAGACTACAGTAAATTATGCTATAGGCATGCCATGACAGATTAACTGGAGTCTATACAGAATGAGTAGAATAATTTAACAAATGCGATGGCTTGGTTGAATTTACTTGCACCACAGAGAAAAAAACCAAACATGATCAAAATTACGAGGCCTTAATGCTTTATTTAACATTATTTTACAGTTTGCAATGTCACAACACAATGCTGAAATACCTCTGAAATTAAGAAAATAACAGCTTCAAAAAGACCCCATGATTGAATAAAATTACAATTTTCAATTTTCCCGGTCAAGGGGATGAGTGTGGAATCCTAGATTCCATCTCGGGACATACAACCTGTAACGTAACTGGAAATATAAGACAGCTACGCCATAAATCACAAAGAACAATAAGGTGAGGTGAAATTGGGTTTAACGTCGCGTCCAAGATTATTGCACTTATATAGCGACGTGCATGTACGTGTGTGTGTTTGTGTGGCTGCTTGTACTAGTCCGGACTGATGCCGATTTATAGTGCTAGCCCAATGAGATACCATGCCGCAGTTGAACACGAATACCCCACTCAGACACAGCATACTGACTCCGAGCCGACCAGTCCTTGTTTTAGCCTCTTAATGTCAAGCGCCAGACAGGGTAACAACAAGTACCATCTTTTAACGTCTTTAGGTATGACGCGGCTCTCCGGGCCAAAGAACAATAAAGAACGAAGTGTGGTTTATTTCATGACGAAACATTGTTCTGTCATGACGTCATTTCATGAGATTCAACTATGCGCTTGCAACTATTTTGGATGACTCTGTTTTTAAGAGGGAAGTGTCTAGTGAGTTGTTCCCCATAGATGTAGCTGGGGAATGCTGATAAACGCATTGGCCACACGATCGCATTCAAAAGTGGGAGAGATGTCACAATCAGGATTAGGAAAAAAGGTTCAGGTATCCAGAATTACCGAAATCACTCATTAATCAGTCTTGTTAATCCGACACAGTGATCAGAGTACTCCGTGGTCATCTGCCCGCGAGTACACAGCTCGTGTTATGATGCAAGACGAGTCGGCTGGTAGCTGCATATTACAACAGCTGCAGAGATAAACTTGCCTAACAATAAACAATTAATGCTTTAAATAAAGAAAACATGCTTAGATTACCTCAATATCATTAAAATCAGATACAAGTTCTCGCTATCGCTGAGGACATCCGATTACAGATGGTTACGTCAGAACAACCTTTGGCGAACTACGACCGACCAATGAAATAACTAACAGGAAGTTAACGTTAGCCACTTAGAAAGCAGCTTTCGTAGCTTTGCGGTACCTGTATCAAACTTGCAACTTCCATTCCAGACTATGCTTTTAAAAGTATTTTGAATAAGTCATACAGTCCGTAACAGTTGTTTTGTGTTGAGCTTTAGAAGTTGCATGACTAGAAAACATATTCCATTAACAATGTAACATGACAATATGAATATTTCATTCATATTTTTTTATTACATGTTTGTATGGTTATCTATCATGTAGTTATCCGATTTTCGATCACGAACGTTGATACTACTTAATTTCATTTATCAAACATACTCGTTAATCCGACATAATCATATGCAAACAACAATGTCGGAGTAACAGGACTTGACTGATGTGCATGCATGCGTGCGTGCATGCATGGGTATGTCTGCTTGTACTAGTCTTGGCTAATGCCGATATAGTACTAGCCCACTGAGACACCATGCCGCAGCTTAACATGGATACCCCACCCAGACACAGTATGCCGACTCTGGGCCGACCAGTCCTTGTTTTATCCCCTTAATGCCGAGTGCCAGGCAGGGTAACAACAAGTAACATCTTTTAATGTGTTTTGGTATGACGAGGACGGAGATCGAAACCTGGACCGTCTGCTCTCCGGGCGGATGTTCTACCACAAGACCACGGAGGTAAGTGAGGCAAGTTTCAGACATTTACCACTTTGGTGAAACCGATGAGCATGGGTGTGTGAGTGAGTTTTACGCCGCTTTTACCAATATTCCAGCAATATCACGGCTGGGGGCAACCGGAAATGGGCTTCACACATTGTACCCATTTGGGAATCGAACCCGGGTCTTCGACGTGACAAGCAACGCTTTTACCACTGGGCAACTCGACTGCCCCTAACCCCTGAATAACACACACACCTGTCAGTTACTTGGATGAATGGTTACACAAGCAATAAACAACTCTTAACAAAGTGAGTGAGTGAGTGAGTGAGTGAGTACAGTTTTACCCCGCTTTTAGCAATATCACGGCGGGGGACACCAGAAATGGGCTTCACACATTGTACCCATGTCGGGTCTTTGGCGTGACGAGCGAACGCTTTAACCACTAGGCTACCCGACCGCCCTATTATTGCACTGAAGGAGGTAAGGTGAAATGGGGCTTAACGTTGCGTTCAAGATTATTGCATTTACATGTGTGCGTGCGTACCCTTGTGGGTCATGAATACAATTTTTACACATCATGGTGCAAAAAGAAAGCCCTTCCCTACATATGCACAACTTCACAAAGTATATCATTAACAGGGCATCTAGTATCAAAAGGTTTACTATTTTGTTACCTTTCTTGAGTCGTATTGGACAGGTAAAATCATCTTCAATGAGGCGATCATCAATGATGTCGGTTGTTGTGAGGGACAGCTCCAGCTCCACACTCTCGTACACCCACAGCGTCGGCTCAGCCACAGGCTCGTAGATACTGGCATTGGGAGGGGGCGCCAAGCTTGAGTGACCCTGCAAGGATAGGCAGACATAAGGATGAGTCGGAAGACATAAGCACGGGAAAAAGGCAGACATAAGGATGAGTCGGAAGACATAAGCACAGGAAATAGGCAGACATAAGGATGAGTCGGAAGACATAAGCACGGGAAAAAGGCAGACATTAGGATGAGTCGGAAGACATAAGCACAGGAAATAGGCAGACATAAGGATGAGTCAGAAGACATAAGCACAGGAAATAGGCAGACATAAGCAACGGTTGAGTCGGAAGACATAAGCACAGGAAATAGGCAGACATTAGGGTGAGTCGGAAGACATAAGCACAGGAAATAGGCAGACATTAGGATGAGTCGGAAGACATAAGCAACGGATGAGTTGGAAGACATAAGCAACGGATGAGTCGGAAGACATAAGTAATGGATGAGTCAGAAGACATAAGCAACGGATGAGTCGGAAGACATAAGCAACGGATGAGTCAGAAGATATAAGCACAGGAAATAGGCAGACATTAGGATGAGTTGGAAGACATAAGCAACGGATGAGTCAGAAGACATAAGCAACGGATGAGTCGGAAGACATAAGCAACGGATGAGTCAGAAGATATAAGCACAGGAAATAGGCAGACATTAGGATGAGTTGGAAGACATAAGCAACGGATGAGTCAGAAGACATAAGCAACGGATGAGACAGAAGATATAAGCAACGGATGAGTCGGAAGACATAAGCAACGGATGAGTCGGAAGATATAAGCACAGGAAATAGGCAGACATAGCAATGGATGAGTCGGAAGAGATAAGCACAGGAAATAGGCAGACATTAGGATGAGTTGGAAGACATAAGCAACGGATGAGTCAGAAGACATAAGCAACGGATGAGACAGAAGAAATAAGCACAGGATGAGTCAGAAGACATAAGCAACGGATGAGTCGGAAGACATAAGCAACGGATGAGTCAGAAGATATAAGCACAGGAAATAGGCAGACATTAGGATGAGTTGGAAGACATAAGCAACGGATGAGTCAGAAGACATAAGCAACGGATGAGTCGGAAGACATAAGCAACGGATGAGTCAGAAGATATAAGCACAGGAAATAGGCAGACATTAGGATGAGTTGGAAGACATAAGCAACGGATGAGTCAGAAGACATAAGCAACGGATGAGACAGAAGATATAAGCAACGGATGAGTCGGAAGACATAAGCAACGGATGAGTCGGAAGATATAAGCACAGGAAATAGGCAGACATAGCAATGGATGAGTCGGAAGAGATAAGCACAGGAAATAGGCAGACATTAGGATGAGTTGGAAGACATAAGCAACGGATGAGTCAGAAGACATAAGCAACGGATGAGACAGAAGAAATAAGCACAGGATGAGTCAGAAGACATAAGCAACGGATGAGTCGGAAGACATAAGCAACGGATGAGTCAGAAGATATAAGCACAGGAAATAGGCAGACATTAGGATGAGTTGGAAGACATAAGCAACGGATGAGTCGGAAGATATAAGCAACGGATGAGACAGAAGACATAAGCAACGGATGAGTCAGAAGACATAAGCAACGGATGAGACAGAAGATATAAGCAACGGATGAGTCGGAAGACATAAGCAACGGATGAGTCGGAAGATATAAGCACAGGAAATAGGCAGACATAGCAATGGATGAGTCGGAAGAGATAAGCACAGGAAATAGGCAGACATAAGAATGAGTTGGAAGACATAAGCAACGGATGAGTTGGAAGACATAAGCAACGGATGAGTCGGAAGACATAAGCAACGGATGAGTCAGAAGATATAAGCACAGGAAATAGGCAGACATTAGGATGAGTTGGAAGACATAAGCAACGGATGAGTCAGAAGACATAAGCAACGGATGAGACAGAAGATATAAGCAACGGATGAGTCGGAAGACATAAGCAACGGATGAGTCGGAAGATATAAGCACAGGAAATAGGCAGACATAGCAATGGATGAATCGGAAGAGATAAGCACAGGAAATAGGCAGACATAAGAATGAGTTGGAAGACATAAGTAATGGATGAGTCAGAAGACATAAGCAACGGATGAGTCGGAAGACATAAGCAACGGATGAGTCGGAAGATATAAGCACAGGAAATAGGCAGACATAAGAATGAGGCGGAAGACATAAGCAACGGATGAGTTGGAAGACATAAGCAACGGATGAGTCGGAAGACATAAGCAACGGATGAGTCAGAAGATATAAGCACAGGAAATAGGCAGACATTAGGATGAGTTGGAAGACATAAGCAACGGATGAGTCAGAAGACATAAGCAACGGATGAGACAGAAGATATAAGCAACGGATGAGTCGGAAGACATAAGCAACGGATGAGTCGGAAGATATAAGCACAGGAATAGGCAGACATAGCAATGGATGAGTCGGAAGAGATAAGCACAGGAAATAGGCAGACATAAGAATGAGTTGGAAGACATAAGCAACGGATGAGTCGGAAGACATAAGCACAGGAAATAGGCAGACATAAGAATGAGTTGGAAGAAATAAGCAACGGATGAGTCGGAAGACATAAGCAATGGATGAATCCAAAGAAATAAGCAACGGATGAGTCAGAGTGAGTGAGTGAGTGAGTATGGTTTTACGCCGCTTTTAGCAATATTCCAGCAATATCACGGCGTGGGGCCACCAGAAATGGGCTTCACACATTGTACCCATGTCGGGAATCGAACCCGGGTCTTTGGCGTGACGAGCCAACGCTTTAACCACTAGGCTACCCGACCGCCCCGGATGAGTTCGAAGATAAAAGCACAGGAAATAGGCAGACATAGCAATTGATGAGTCGGAAGACATAAGCAACGGGAGAGTCGGAAGACATAAGCAACGGGAGAGTCGGAAGACATAAGCAGCGGGAGAGTCGGAAGACATAAGCAACGGGAGAGTCGGAAGACATAAGCAACGGATGAGTCGGAAGACATAAGCAACGAGAGAGTCGGAAGACATAAGCAACGGGAGAGTCGGAAGACATAAGCAACGGGAGAGTCGGAAGACATAAGCAACGGGAGAGTCGGAAGACATAAGCACAGGACATAACCATGCAGCCGACGATCGAACCCCCGACATTCAGCTCTCCAGTCAGACAATCTACCACTAGATCACAGAGATGGCCTGTACTTGTTTGCATAGTCTCCATTAACCCAAACTGTTCATGATGTGGTCTTAGAGGTGAATGGAGGTAAATGTTGCGTTCCTGATTATTGCCCTTATACAGCAGTAAGTGACCATGTGTCCACACGTCACAACAAGTACCATCTGCTAGCGTCTGTTGTACGACTCAGGCGGGGATCCAACCACCCACTTCCACTCTCTGGGCTTTGGCTCGATTCACTGGACTTTTATTTTTGTTTTTTAACAGGATGGCTGCAACTCTACCCCTACAACAATATACCTGACCTGTCAATAATTGCTTTGAATATATAAAACTGAACTGAATGCTGATTTAGTTTAAAAAATGCCTTGATCCTTTCAGTAGAAACACAATTGCTACTGTTTGAGAGTAGACATCATTGTGCACGGGAATTTTAATGTCAGAGCTATTCTGTTTTGATGAACACTCACCGAAATAGAGAGGTCGTCATCATCAGTTGCCATGACCACACAGTGATGCAGTTTTCCTTCACACGTTGCTATGACAACTACTGGAGGGGAGATGTTGAGACAACGGATGGAGCATGCGTCCAGGCCGTAGTTGTCGTCGGCGGGAGGACTCATCATCAGCGGCCCCTGCACCGGAAGCTGCTCGTTTCTGGAGACAAACAGGTGACTCTGTAGACAGGGTGTTAGTACAGGGACAGAACTGTATCTTCTCTCAAGGTTGGTTGTTCGTTGGTTTGTTGATTTACGCCACACTCAGCAATATTAAGCTATATGACGTGGTCTGTAAATAAACGAGTCTGGACCAGGCAAGCCAGTGATTGATATCATGCGCATTGATATCAGGCGCATCGATCCACGCAATTTGGATCGATGACATGCATCAAACCAAGTCAGCAAGCCTGACCACCCAATCATGTTCGTTGCCTTTTACGACAAGCATAGTCGCCTTTTACGGCAAGCATGGGTTGCTGAAAACCTATTCTACCCCGGATCTTCACGGTTCCTTAGTGAGTGATGATGGTTTTAAGCAATATTCCAGCAACATCAAAGAGGGGGACACCAGAATTGTACCCATGTGGGGGAATGGAACCCAGGCCTTCAGTGTGACGAGTGAACACTTTAACCACTTGGCTACCCCACCTTCTCTCAATGGTGTGCCACAGGGAACTCAGTGACATTTAATTAAGTGTGCAAGCAAGAACAATTCTTTTGATCCAACTTCAACCTAAGAGATTGTCATTTCGCAACCAGCTAGTTCTCTCCCTTCATTGCACAGAGCTTTATCTGACCCCTACCATTTCTGAATCTCCAGGATTATTTTATGAATCATACTGGCATTGTCGGCCCAGTTTACTTTTGTTGTAAGTACATTTATCACTATTATGGTATTGAGTGAAATTAAACATGGAAATCAAATGGTCCTTGTCATAATCCTAATGTTGAATGCTCGGGATTGAGTTTGTGAGTTTGGTTTTAAGCGGCTGTTAGCAAAATGATGGCGGGGAATACCAGAAGGGGGCTTCACACATAGTACCCCTGTGGGGAATCGAACCTTGGGCTTCAGCATGACTAGCAAACGCTTTAACCACTAGGCTACCCCACCGCTTGTAGGGGTCCCTAGATTCAAATACCAAAGGAGCAAGCCTCAAGGACCTCCAGTTACTTCACATACTGATGGCTTCATACAATAAACATTTTCAATATGACTTTTTAAGTGTGCCCTCCAGGCACAAGGGATTTATATCAACCTTGCCATTTGCACTGTAATAAAAGGAAGTTTGAATCCTGTTGTCACATGGAAAACAACAAATCATCTCAGCAACACACCAAAACATAACAAATACTAGGACTGTGGTTAAGATGTGAACATTTTGATTATATTTTATCACACCCTGTGGGCAGTTGCTCATGCTTTCAATCACTGGTTTGTCTGGTACAGGGGGGTACGGGTGGTCCAGTCGTCAAAGGTGTCGCAATTCGTTTGCAAAGTTGCGTCACTTGGGCATGCCAGAAACCTATGATTGTGGGTTCGAATCCCGGTTTGTCTGATTATTTTTCTATGTTTGTCAGCACCATACCCGTGATCGTGGGGTTCACCGAAGTGGTAAACGTCTTAGACCTCATCACTTCGGGCTTTCCTTCCACATTAAGCTGACATGCCGTGATGTAAATGGAATACTGTTAAAAGCGGCATTTAACACAACTCACTCACTCAATTGTTTGGTACAGACTTGACTATTTGCCTTGAGTTAGCTTCAAGATTACTGGCATAAAACAACATTCAGTTGCTGTGTTACTTTGTACAACTCAATCTTCCTTCTCAAAAGAGGTGTGTTAGTCTACAAGTAGAGTTTCTTTATCACAACGCACGCATCTGTTACCTTGTGAACCTCAGACTTGTATAGACAACCATGACATCCCCGTTGCCCTTGACGACGTACACCGGCCACACGGGGAGGGTCTCCTGGAGGGCAGATACCCCCAGGCGTTGTCGGGTCTTCAGTTCTGTTGCTGGTCCAAAGTCGAAGCTGACAGCCGTCTCCCCCAGGGCTGAGCTCAATCTGATCTTGGTGGGAGAAGCGCTGAAGTCAAACCTGCCTGCGTTGTCCAGATCGATTGTTTTCATGGCCTTCTCTGGTTCCGCCAGGTCATAGATGCTGGAGACACAAACAGGATGGTCAGTGTCTAAAACTAAAGCATTGTGTCAATGTGAATGAATGTACCAGAGTTCTGGGAGGCAGTGAAATGGGGTTTAATGCCTTGTTCAAGATTATTTCACTTCTATAGTGACGTGAGGGATGGTCAGTGTCTAAAACCGAAGCGTTGTGTCAATGAATGCTACAGAATTCTGGAGGAGGTGAAATGGGGTTTAACACTATGTTCAAGACTATTTCACTTCTATACTGACGTGAGGGACGGTCAGAGTCTAAAACTGAAGCATTGTGTCAATGAATGTACCAGAGTTCTGGGAGGCAGTGAAATGGGGTTATTTCACTTCTATAGTGACTTGAGAGATGGTCAGTGTCTAAAACCGAAGCATGTGTCAATGAATGTACCAAAGTTCTGGAGGAGGTGAAATGGGGTTTCACACTATGTTCAAGACTATTTCACTATCAAAGTGACATGCATGCACACTTGTGTTGGTCCGGAATTATGCTGTGACAGTGTGTAAAATATTGTGTGTGGTGTGCGTGCGTGCGTGTTTTAGTGTGTGTGAGTTAGTGTGCGTGCGTGTGTATTTCTACTCAGCACCATTATCACAGGAAAAACAAGAGGAAAAGCATTTTCTTGGTGTGTTGGTCCACACCTTGTTATGTGCGCCAACCTTGTTCTGAACATTTGAGAGAACTTGAATCTGATTAGTTGGAGTTAATATGAAACCTTTTGCTGATTGAGAAACAATATTGGTCTGGGTCTCATTCCAAATACGATCGTAGCGCTAAGATGATTGTAACTCCCATACTTTAACATGTGTGCAACGATCGCTTTTTTGAACGGGGCCCTGATTCCCAATTTTGAGTGAGTGAGTGAGTATGGTTTATGTCACCTTTAGCAATATTCCAGCAATATCAAGGCGGGGGACACCAGAAATGGGCTTCACACATTGTACCCATGTCGCGATTCGAACCCAGGTCTTCAACGTGTCAAGCGAATGCTTTAACCACGAGGCTACCCTACCCCCCTAATTTAGAGGTGAGCTTATATGTCATCATTAGTATTTTTGCCCCCTTTTGTAACATTGGTTGTAAGGGTGGTTGTAATACTTCCAAGGCGATGTTACAATTTCATATTTCAGATTAACATCCCCCAGATGTGGTCAATAGTGCAAGAGTCCATGTATACTGTATTGGTATGTTATCAGATTTTCCTCTAAAATAAAAAAAACATATTGCCGGTCTTCTTTTACCATTACAAAGCGAATTGCACACCATACAATTTGCATCAATTGCAATAACCATTGCTGTCCATGACAGGTAATGTGATATCAGGAATGCTCATTAAGTTTCCCGGAATACTGAGAAATATGAGTGTGAGTAGGTGTCTGTTGGGCTCTCTGATGAGGATGTTGTCTGATGTCAGAGTGTCTCTTTGCATGAGGATGTTGTCTGATGACTGAGTGTCTCCCAACCTGAGGATGTTGTCAGATGTCTGAGTGTCTCCCTACCCTAGGATGATGTCTGATGTCTGAGTGTCTCCATACCTGAGGAAGTTGTCTGATGTCTGAGTGTCTCCTTGCCTGAGGATGTTGTCCGATGTCTGAGTGTTACCCTACCCTAGGATGATGTCTGATGTCTGAGTGTCTCCATACCTGAGGATGTTGTCTGATGTCTGAGTGTCTCCATACCTGAGGATGTTGTCCGATGTCTGAGTGTCTCCTTGCCTGAGGATGTTGTCCGATGTCTGAGTGTCTCCCTACCTGAAGATGTTGTCCGATGTCTGAGTGTCTCCTTGCCTGAGGATGTTGTCCGATGTCTGAGTGTCTCCCTACCTGAAGATGTTGTCCGATGTCTGAGTGTTACCCTACCCTAGGATGTTGTCTGATGTCTGAGTGTTACCCTACCCTAGGATGTTGTCTGATGACTGAGTGTCTCCCTACTTGGGAATGTTGTCTGATGACTGAGTGTCTCCCTACTTGGGAATGTTGTCTGATGTCTGAGTGTCTCCCAACCTGAGGATGTTGTCTGATGACTGAGTGTCTCCCTACTTGGGAATGTTGTCTGATGTCTGAGTGTCTCCCAACCTGAGGATGTTGTCTGATGACTGAGTGTCTCCCTACTTGGGAATGTTGTCTGATGACTGAGTGTCTCCCTACCTGGGAATGTTGTCAGATGTCTGAGTGTCTCCCTACCTGAGGATGTTGTCTGATGTCTGAGTGTCTCCCTACCCTAGGATGTTGTCTGATGTCTGAGTGTCTCCTTGCCTGAGGATGTTGTCCGATGTCTGAGTGTCTCTTTGCCTGGGGATGTTGACCGATGTCTGAGTGTCTCTTTGCCTGAGGATGTTGACTGATGTCTGAGTGTCTCCCTACCTGGGAATGTTGTCATATGTCTGAGTGTCTCCTTGCCTGAGGATGTGGTCTGATGTCTGAGTGTCTCCCTACCCTAGGATGTTGTCTGATGTCTGAGTGCCCCCTACCCTAGGATGTTGTCTGATGTCTGAGTGTCTCCTTGCCTGAGGATGTTGTCTGATGTCTGAGTGTCTCCTTGCCTGAGGATGTTGTCTGATGTCTGAGTGTCTCCCTACCCTAGGATGTTGTCTGATGTCTTAGTACCCCCCTACCCTAGGATGATGTCTGATGTCTGAGTGTCTCTCTACCTGAGGATGTTGTCAGATGTCTGAGTGTCTCCATACCTGAGGATGTTGTCTGATGTCTGAGTGTCTCCTTGCCTGAAGATGTCTGAGTGTCTCCCTACCTGAGGATGTCTGAGTGTCTCCCCACCTGAGGATGTCTGAATGTCGCCCTACCTGATGATGTCTGAGCATCTCCCTACCTGAGGATTTCTGAGTGTCTCCCTACCTGAGGATGTCTGAGTGTCCCCCCACCTGAGGATGTCTGAATGTCTCCCTACCTGAGGATGTCTGAATGTCGCCCTACCTGAGGATTTCTGAGTGTCTCCCCACCTGAGGATGTCTGAGTGTCCCCCCACCTGAGGATGTCTGAATGTCTCCCTACCTGAGGATGTCTGAATGCCGCCCTACCTGAGGATGTCCGAGTGTCTCCCTACCTGAGGATGTTGTCTGATGTCCGAGTGTCTCCCCACCTGAGGATGTCTGATAGTCTCCCTACCTGAGGATGTCTGAATGCCGCCCTACCTGAGAATGTCTGAATGTCTCCCTACCTGATGATGTCTGAGCATCTCCCTACCTGAGGATGTCTGAGTGTCTCCCCACCTGAGGATGTCTGAGTGTCTCCCCACCTGAGGATGTCTGAGTGTCTCCCTACCTGAGGATGTCTGAGTGTCTCCCTACCTGAGGATTTCTGAGTGTCTCCCCACCTGAGGATGTCTGAGTGTCCCCCCACCTGGGGATGTCTGAATGTCTCCCTACCTGAGGATGTCTGAATGTCGCCCTACCTGAGGATGTCCGAGTGTCTCCCTACCTGAGGATGTTGTCTGATGTCCGAGTGTCTCCCCACCTGAGGATGTCTGATAGTCTCCCTACTTGAGGATGTCTGAATGTCGCCCTACCTGAGGATGTTGTCCGATGTCAGCAGTACGATGTGGGTGTCGGAGCTGCTCCCAGGGTGCCATGCAGCCTCGCGGAGTCGGACTCCTTGCTGACTTGTGAAATAGCGCTCGGCAATCTGGATGGTTCTGAAATTCAATGGACATCCGAATGAATAGAAACAGCTTTATCTGTCATCAACACCTCGACATAAATCCAAACTTACAGGTTCAAACTGAGCCCTTCACAAGTTCATGCTGTAATCCTGTAGACTGTCACTGAACATCTCTGACCGCCGACCTGGTCTAGTGGTAGAGCATCCGCCATCGAGAGAGGAAGGTTCGGAGTTCGATCCACGCACGCACGTTGCTATATAAGTGCAATAATCTTGGACGTGACGTTAAACCCCATTTCACTCACCTCACTGAACATTTCTAAATTTGGTCAAACAAACCCATAAATGTTCACAGAAAAACTATGCAAAGATCTATTGCAGTGAATCAACTTTGAGGGACATTTTGTTAATCCTGTAAAAATGTGAATTCCTTGTTTAAAAAAACTTAGTGAGTGAGTGGGTTGGGTTTGATGCTGCTTTGGACAGTTATATAATATGGGAGGAAAGACCGAAGTGATGGGGGGTCTTAGACATTTACCCCTTTGGTGAAACCCATGAGCATAGGTATGGTGCTGACAAACCTAGAAATATAACTGGGGCAAACTGGGATTCGAATCCACAATAAAGTTTCTGGCGTGCCCAAAGGACAAAACTCTGCACAGCAAATGGCAGCTCCTTAGCTGACTTGGCCACCCTTGTCCCCCAAAAGTTATCGATTGAGTGAAGAAAATCTGATATGAACGCTGAATACATTTCTAATCAGTGTAGAAATATGAAATAATGCTTAAGTACAAGCTTCACTTTAATTTGTTTCAATCATTCCAACATACAAGGACAGACACGGCCATTTGTCTGGTAGTCCAAGACTAGCGAAAATCTAGAGTAACTAGTTGTTTTCTCAAAAGAATTTATAATTATTTTACAATAGCTACTCGTCCGGTAAAACCCTGTATCAAAACAGACTCAGCACTATGAAATGATGTTGAACTATTTACAGACTAACATACCGACAGACTTTTCCATTAGGGGTGTCATGATAAATCGAAATATTGCTATATTGCTATTGGTAAGCACTTAAAGTTAATAAATCGATTGTTAAATCAGTTTCCGATCAATAGTATCGATTTCAGTTATGAATATCAAGCAGCTCCAAATAAAAGACCTACCTGCATGAGACAATGTCTTTGCCGCCTTCAAACTCCGCATATCTCCCATATCGCCGTGGCAACTCCACTACTTTAATTCCTGACAGACCCCAGACAATGATGTGACTTGCTGACTGGTTGAGGATTAGCCCTTCTACATCGAAGCGGGGTGAGTCGGTACACTGCAGAATCTGAAAGTATGGAAAAAATACTCAACCTCCATCTCTTCATTCAGCAACATTCCAGCTATATCAGTATCACAATGGTCTGTAAATAATTGGGTCTGGACCACCCAATCTGGTGATTCACAACATCATAAGCATCAGTTTTCGCAATTGGGATACGATGACATGCATCGACCAAGTCGACGAGCCTGACGACCCGGACCTGTTAGTTGCCTCTTACAACAAGCATGGCCTGCTGAGGACCATTTCTAACCTGGATCTTCGTAGGGACCATCATTTGTTTGTTTGCTTGTTGTTTAACATCACACTCAGCAATATTCCAGTTATATGACGGCGATCTGTAAATAATCTAGCCCAGATCAGACAGTCCAGTGATTGACATCATGAGCATCGATCCACACAATTGGGATACGATGACATGCATCAACCAAGTCAACGAGTCTGACCACCAGATCACGTCAGTTGCCTCTTACGACAAGCAGTCGCCTTTTACGACAAGTATGGTTTGCTGAAGACCTATTCTACCCTGGATCTTCATGGGTCCGAATCAGATGACACGCTTGAGGTGCAGATGAACTGAAACACTTGGTGACATGATACATTATAAGTCTTGTCGGCATGACAACAGTTTGTACATACACCGAAAAAATACACTGTTCAAAGTGGTCAAGGGAATATGGATACCATTACCACTGATGACAATTTACAGGTATTTTTGTGCAGAATTCAGCCTAGGATTATTCCTATCATAGATGATAAGTGTCACATCTTTCCTATTTAAGTAGACCCGTGAAGATTCCGGGAGATAAGGTCTTCAGCAACCCATGCTTGCCGTAAAAGGTGACTATGCTTGTCGTAAAAGGCGACTAACGGAATCGGGTGGTCAGGCTCGCTGACTTGGTTGATGCATGTCATCGATCCCAAATGCGTGGATTGATGCTCATGATATCAATCACTGGATTGTCTGGTCCAGACTTGATTATTTACAAACTGCCATCATATAGCTGGAATATTGCTGAGTGCGGCGTTAAACAACAAACCAACCAACCAACTATTTAAGCAACAATTACACTTTGACAGTTAACTTGAATGGCAACAACATTGTCATGTAGGTATGATACAGCCCTTCGACCAGGTGAGCTAACATATCGTGATGGGTGTTGGCCAGACTTTCATATAGCAATAATTCATCCTTTGCATAGGCGGCAACAGTGCCATGACATTGTTGACAATAACTATTAAAATGCAAACTGACAAATGAAAGACAAAAGGAAGCAAACACCATGTATGTCTTGTTATCTGTAGTGATGGGTATTGACTTTTGTATTGCAATTTATTGCAATAATGATTCATGTATTGCAATATGTACCACAATATGAATACACAATGCCTTAAACTGATGTACCACAACATACTGCATGTGTTCTTTCAACTGTAATTTGTTATGAACCTGAAAAAACAACTTTTCCCATATGTTTTTGACAACTTTGTAATCATCCACCATTGTGCTGGATGTTGCTATGGTCACAATGCATGTGTAAAAGACACATTATATACAGGAAGCTGGTTGGGAATAGTTTCGCTTCTTCGATCACATGAATTAGTTGCTACTTATTGAATACCATAATTTTGATTCGACTTGTCACTTAAATAAACTTTGCCAACAAGATGAAAACATACATGATTTTGAAAAAAACACAATATACTGGTATGTTCCAAACGTATTGTGATGTGTATTCTAGGGCTGGTAGGGTGGGTCCTGAGCAGGACCCGGATACCCACATGACTACCCGGACCCGTTGTTACACACGTGACATACTGTTTAATGACATAAACAATAAAACTCAATGGTTACACTACAAGTATAGCTAATGTTCACATTCCTTTCTCACTATGCAGGCATTCGTTTTGACTTTTATATGTTCGAGTAAGGATAAAGCATCTATCCACTGCAGAGTATACATGATCAGATTGTTTTATATGTGTATCTAAACAGTTTTTGCCAGGGCTGCGGTCAAACAATTCCCATTGGGACAATTTGTACCCAACTCTTGAGACCTATAGCGGGTATCCGGGTAGGGCCGGTTAATAGGGTGTTGGGTACCTGGGTTGTCCCAGCCCTAGTGTATTCATTAGCATTTCATATTGTGGTATACCGGTACCCCCCGCACCCCTAATACGGACAAAGGGCAAAACTACTGTTTTCTCCCCTGACATACGTTACCCTCCTGTTGCTGAAAAATGTCTGTATTAAAAAGAATGTCACATTTTCTGTACCCTGCAGATTTTTCTGTATTTTGATCAGAACGTGATATACTGTACACATGTACACATCACTCGTATTGCTTTGTATTCAAATGGTTTTGTAAATGCAAGCAAGCATAGTCACAAACATACAAAGCCATAAAAAAAACAAATGTTTATCCATTTCAGTATAATTATAGGAATTACGACATTTCTATTTAAACTAGCAGCTCGGTTACATACATTCATATTCACATGGTTAAACAAATACATAGACAATGACACATACATTTTAAAATGATGAAATATATTTTTAGCATATTGTGGATAGTGTTATAGAGAAAATAAACTGCTCAGCTCCAATCAATCCTGCATCCAGAACGTAAACAGGTGTAAACAGACAACTGACAGTTTGACCACATTTGAGTAGTCATCAATTATCACGATTATACTTTGAAAGTATTTATCTGTTATCACAAACAATATGATATTTATTTTTATACTAAAGAGTAGAATCAATGGAGTGAAAATCTGTTAAGATTTAAAAGAAAAGATACATTATTTTTTATTGACATTGGTATCACGATCCGATAGATGTGAAAACATGGTCACCTGGCAGGGATTACTCTTACACATCGATGTGATACATACTTCAAAAACATTATTATATCATCAATTTCGGTTTCTGTATTTCACCATGGATTTATGTCAAATTGTGCACAAGATCAAATGGGTTTCGTGAGAATATTGATACAGGATAGGATTTTCAGAAATGGCTATTTTATATAGGAAGATAAATAGTAGCAGTGCTTAGTTTTTTCCAGGTGTTTATTTCAAAATGCCCTTCAGGCTTGATCAGGATGCAGCACCTAGCAACGGTGTTTGATAGTTATGCATATTTTATGCAGATATATGCAGCAAAACTGGAGATTTGTAGTATATTAAAATCAAACCTGATTATGCTTCAAAACAGTAACTGAACTTGCACCTGTGTTGTTGTTTTTTTCAATAGCTGTTAATAATTCACAAGCAAGCCTTTGTTGCTTGACAAAATAGATGAAATTTATGTCAAAAATAGGGTTTTCCATAAATCACATACATGTGCACAGAAGTCATCAAATGTTTGGGTCTCAAATATGAATGTGACCCGCCAACATTAATCTTAAATAATTTAGAACCTAGCATTCATTTGTCAAAATAATGAATGCTCCCTGCTTTGATAAGCATGGATGCTTGAGACACGTTGTCAAGTTTTGCTCAAGATTTTTAGAAATTAAAAAATGTCAATAATATGTATCTTTTCTTTTAAATCTTAACAGATATTCTTTCAATTGATGCTACTCATTAGTATAAACATAAATCTCTTATTGCTTGTGAGGACAGATGAGTAGTGTCTGAGTGCAATTGATGACTACTCAAGAGTTGTCAAACTGTCAGTTCACCGTTGTTGTCTGTGTGACATACAGGATTGATTAGAACTGAGCAGTTTTAATTACACTTGAACATTGTGGAACAAGGGAAGGAAAAGGCAACATTTTCATTTTATTTGACTTGTTCTGGTGTGCAGACAGATAACCCAAAGTAAGTAAGGCTGATTGGACTGGTCATTAAAACAGCAGCTAACAAATTAATCATATGTTCATTCAATGTAGAGTAGTTGATCAGACCAAGATTCATTTCCATCCAATCTTTACACAGTGCAGTGCCATCCTTAAGTTAAGAAAAGAACATTTACTGCTTGTCAATACCAAAAATTGTTCTTAAAAATTCTTCCTTAAAATGGTCTCTAACTGTATCAACCATCTATTATTGCAAACCAACTTCTGACATGCATCCATGAATATGTTAAACATCACAGAAAGAACATATTTGTTTTTTTAAATCTTCTTAACGCTGCTTATCAGCTGAAAAACCCACTCGATTTGAACCAATTATACCATTATTCTTGAAAATGAACATAAACAAGGCTGTGCAGTCTGTTGAGTGATTAGATGTCAACATTTAGCTAATGTTGAAAATCCACTGAAAGTAAATTTAATGCAATTTTCGCTCCAAGTGACCTACAGCCTCTGTCCGTTTTTAGTTTTAATTTCTAAGCAGTTTAGCAGTTTTTTTCAATTTAATCTTAGATCGCATAAGGATCCATTATTACATCACATATGATTGTACACCAAGTTTTGAAGGCCTTAGTCATGCTAGCTGGGACTTGCAGTGTCAGAATATAACATTCTGTAATTTAAGTGTGAACCACTTTGATATGGGAGTGTGTATTAAATATCCCCAATAGACATTAAAAAAGAATCTTAAGTACCCAATGTCAAAGTAAGATAATTCAATTTTGAGACACAAGAAAGTTACTGTAATTGTTAAATTGATACTTCCTAACCCAGAATAATACATAGTCTACACTTTATGTCAAACATAAAGATCTTTCCCTAAACCTTGTCATTAAGTACCAGGTATGAAATAAATCAGAAAATGAACATCTGATGTATATCAATAAACTTCCACAGTTCTCACCCCCTCTTCACTAACGACAGGGCTTAGGCCAGAAATGCATACAGCGTAATGCCAAGCCTATATTTTGTCACTCTTGTGTTGTCTTCAAGAGAAACAGCTACAGTTTTCACCGCAAAGATGTTGGCTACAAACGTATAATTATCAAGGATTAAGAATGATGTGATCTCACTATATGTTCTAAGTTAACTGACACTGTCACAGACACACGGGTGGAGTTCAAGAAAGCTCCAAACAACCTGAATACCTGATATCTATGTGCTTTCTCTTTCGCTTCGGGTAACAGATTTTTAAGGCGGAAATAGACCATGTGAGAGGAGTAGGCGTCCCACACATAAAGATCGCCATCGTGAGTCGTGACTATCAATTCTTTTGCATCGAATGCTATTTTCTTGAGTGAATCTTTAGCGTTATTTTCTTTCAGTTGTTTACAAAACTGGTGTACATTCAAAGAAGTGCGCCAGGTGCTGGTGGCTGCCATATTGATTAATACTCTCGGACCACGACAGCGAAGCGTTCGTCACAGACCTACCAACCACAGTTGGAATCATCACATATATACTAATATACCGGGCCACGGAGGATATATTTATTTGGATAACGTTTGATGGGCACAGTTCGATCTCAACTTCATCATGTGACTATATAAAAGTCACCGTGAAGGGTTGGAGAGTATATTCGATCTCAGCCAGTCATGTGATCAATCGATTGAGTATAATCCCGTTCAAGATGGCTGCGAATGTGCAGTCGATGTGTCAGTATTGGCGAAACTTTGATTTGCAAGAGTTACAGGTATGTTTTGCAAGACTTTTAGCATGCTTTTGGTGGTATTTATATAGGTAGAGCTATCGTCAACTTGGTGATTCCATCCTATCGCTGGCACACGAGTTTCGGGTCTTTAAATGGCGTTGATCCTATTGATAAAATATCGTTAATAATCAATATGGCGATTCTAGATCAGCGCTCTTTGTCTGCGAAGGATGCTGCAGCGGGCGAAATCAAGCGAAAATACATTTTCTATACCATTTAATTCATTTACTCGTGGTATCTCACAACTTTTTGGGACTTAGTGCGGGAAGTTTCAAAAGTTTCGAAGTCTGTCTCCACAGACAATATCGGTGATGTGGGATAGCGGCGGCGGAGGGGTGAGGGAGGAGGGAGCCTTCACTGAATAAGGCAAGTGGGGCGCAGAGCAAATTATCCGAATTGGCCTCAGCAGCTGTAACCTAGATGATGTCATCGTATTGCGGTGTAGTGTTTAGCTTCTCGCATACTTTGTATAAGAATTGGTAGACCAAATATCAGCGAAGGGGAAAATAACGTGATGAGGTTTATTAGGTCGCGGACGGGAAGGAGGATATCTCCCTGTTTAAAGGCCACCCAATAAAGTTATTTATGGAACATCCTTTTGTATGGCAAGGTGATGATGTGATTTACCAGTCAATGCTTTCAGAGGTTGTGTGTTATTGCTATCCCCTTTTGCCTCAATACTTACACTAGAACAAAAGACAGCTCAGCTGTCGTCTGTGACTCTATTGTTAGGGCATGTTTATAGGAAACTTGTTGGTATTAGGGCTGTACACTTGTTTAGAGTATATGTATCAGTTGTTTGGTATCACGCCTGAACCATTACAATCAGTCATGCTTGAGCAGGTAAACGTGACAGTAGAGGCAAAAGATGGGCTAGCAGAGGAGATTTAATCACATCTTTTCAAATCAGTGGTAAACAGAGTTTTGTAGAACAGGAGAGGGATATTGTCAGGCAGGTAATGAATATGTATTCACATCATATGAATTTTGTTTATATACACTTTAATTTACTATTATGAGTGATTTAATTATTAGATAATTTCCCAGAAAAATGTTTGCAATGTAATTTATGATCTAATCATTTATTGCATTTTTCTTTTTGTTTCTTAGATCAGGTTAATGCATGACATGTTAAGTAATGATTATCATTCATATTGATACATTTGTTCATGAGCAAGTAGATTGTGGCTTGTTGATACTTCTGTTTGAATATTGTAAGAAGTAACTTTTTTCTTGTCATTATTGTGATATTTGCCATCTCTGGGTCAAGATTTCAGACAATGTTGGAGAGGTCCTGTAATATTTAATGCGAGGGTCCTTATAAAAAAACCCCAACCAACTAAGTATGACTCCATATATAAACAATAATGCTTCTGGTAATTTGATTAATGATATGCCAGAAGAACAGTTAAGGCACCCAGGTTTAGCCAGAGGCTAATTGAGTAATGTAATGTAATTATTTAATAACTTGTAATAGTGATCACTGATAACTATTGTAACAGTTATTAATACATCACTACAGCTAATTTAGTTCTTTAAACCTCTACTTATGTTACTTGTACTAATTTGATGTTGGATTACCCTCGTCCACATTTTGTTTTATACTGCATGTCTGTTTCGAAAGTATTTCTAACATATTTTATAGATGAGTTAAGTAATGATAACCACGAAGGTTGGGGGTTTAGCATAAAGGATTGAGCTAATGACCTTCACCCAGGTGCTGTTCTGTGATAGTAACCTAGCTGTACAGCTTCCCAGTGATACTGTTGATGATGTAATCTGACCAGTGGCTGCTGAATCAGGGCTAGAGTCACTGGCCTCTCCATCTTGTCTGATATTCATGTTCACTTACATCTTCCACAGATGTCAGGCTACTTTGAACTGTCATTCAACAGGATGAAAAAAAACTTTGTTACCTTGTTTGAGGATTAATATTCACGCTAATCAGACATACTCTGAATTAAGAGATATTCCCTCAGGGGACAATCAGTTATGTCATGCTTAGGGTATTTTCCTGACACTTTCTGACAAACTTATTTCATGATAACAAATTTAGATTTTCAATCAAAATTTTCAATTTCAGTTTGTTTTATGCCACTGTATGTTGTCTCATATGAGTAATGGAAATGAGAAAAGGGTAACTTTGAAGATGGTGATTGCAGAATTCCATGCCATTCTTATGGAGAATAAGTATTTTGTTCTAGATTTATATATACGTTTAAGTGGATTAAATTAATATTCAAGATAAATGTTGGTATCAATAATAAGAGGGTACTGAATCTTATTGTTGTCTGAGATACTAGCATGTTCTTGTTTCAAGTTGGTATTCTGGTATTTGGTATGTTAGCTGTTCTTGGATGTAAAAACATAATTATTAATACATCACTAGTTGTCTCACATACTTTTAATTTCTTGTTTTGTGGGTGTTAAAATATTTTTAGGTAGTTTGTCAAATACTATTATTTTGGCGAATTATGAGATATTACAACATATGGAGTGGAGTACACTTGGGTGGACATTGAATTCATTACCCTTTCAATACTAAGGATATTTAGATTCATTGCAATTCAATATTTGCATTGATTTTGTATCCTATTTCTCCAGTGTGTGCTGTGTTAAAAACTAGACACCAAGCTTCACTCCCTCTTCTTTACACTATTTAAAGTATTGTTTGAAATTTGTCATTGATTTCTGTCCATCTGTTGGTATGATCTGATGTTTCTTCATTTTCTTTGTTCTGTTGAAGTAATATTTGTTGAATTGTAGTTGTTGTACTTGTTGACCCTTGTTGGTAGAAAGTAGGGGGAAATAATTATTATAAGACACTCCTTATTATCAAAAAGGATTTGATAAAATGTTGTATTAACCATCTGCTTGAATATATTTCCTCCTTGGAGTGACCACTCTGATGACACATGGAAGAGAAATGGCTGTAGTTTCTTGGTTCAAACCTATCATTATCAGTCCTTTTTTCATAAAAGAAAGTCAAGTCAACAAAGAAAAATCAATAGTGTGGCCATGATTGTTTTCCAAAAATCATCCGAACCATGATGAATTTAGTTAAGCTGATCATTCAGTTTCCAGTTTGTCACTCTCTTTAGATATGTTGGCCAAAGTCAGTATCACGGGGATGGAGGTGGGAAGATGGATGTGGTATGTTGAGAATGTTCCACAATAGCACTCAGGACCACAGATTTTGAAACATGAATTTATCCAATATCAATCAAACGAATGTATTTGGCTTATCTAAGGGACATAAATATTGTTGTGAAGTATGTGAACTTTTGTACTTGTAGCTGTTTCTTTGAGTTGGTAAATTATTGTTGTTTCTACAGTGTTCCCGTTTACCGATAATTACCAGTTTTTTACCGGTAAAATTAGGCTTGGACCGGTAATTCATGTTACTGCCAGTCCCTGTGGACCGGCAAATATAGCATCTTATAAATCTTTGTTGTTGAACAAAACATTGACAATATTCAGATAAGTATATACTGTATTTCGAACAAAGTCAACTTGCAGTTGACTTCTTGGTTACCCTTGTCTGTTTTTAGTGCTATTAAATAGCATTTCGCTTGCTTCAAGGTTAAATATATATTTGCAGTGATTTAGTCTTGAAATATTATACAAAAAGAGAGTGGAAAGAATTAAAACCAGGTGATTTTCATGGGTTTTTTCATTTGTTGAAAGTTGGGACTGACAAAAATTAGGGGGGACCTGTCATTTTTAGAGTTGCCAGTTGTGGTGGACTGTCAGTTTCAAAAGCCAGCGGGAACACTGTTCTATTGGTAGGGTAAATTATTGTTGTTTCTATTGAGTGGGTAAATTATTATTGAAGAAGTTTCTATGAAGTGGATAAATTATTATTGAAGCGGTCTATGAAGACGGTAAATTATTGTTAAAGCAGTTTCAATAAAGTGGTTAAATTATTATTGAAGCTGTTTCTTTGAAGTAGATCAAGTATTATTGAAGCTTTTCCATGAAGTGGATCCATTATTGAAGCGGTTTCAATGAAGTGGTTAAGTTATTATTGAAGCTGTTTCTTTGAAGTGGATCCATTATTGAAGCAGTTTCTATGAATTGATTTAATTATTATTGAAACTGTTTCTATGCAGTGGGTAGATTAGTTTCTATGAAAGCTACCAAAAATTATTGATAATTTAATTTGGATGTGTCACAACTGATTTTGAAGTCAGAATGCTGTTGGTGAAGATGACATAATAATTATGAAACACATTGCACACAATATAGCCACAAAATATACTCAGAGTCATCCTTATTCTGATTATTTGTGATGGTAAATATAGGGTCAAACTTATTAGTTCCTTTTCTTGTGGTTCCAATGTGGTGATGAGTATTAACACAGTCAAATGTCTACTTTCAAACTAAAGAATTAGATTTCCTCCGACTTAGGAGAGAAAAGACAAAGTCATTCCAGGTCTTACAGCCCAGGCCACAACAATTCACTCAAGTTTGTCTCTGACGAGTCCAGTGATGTTTATAACTTTGTTTCAACGGCTTTGCTGAACTAAATCTTTTAATTCACATCTGTAATGTTATGATAAGGTAGATATTTTGCGAAAATCATAAGCTTCATCCTTTTTTCAACGTTTGACGTTAAGAAGTTAATTAAGATTGGTTGATTTCCATTTTAAAAAGGTTGTGGCAAATATTACACATGTGCATTGTTTCATGGGTAGAACATTCCAGAAGATCCATGAGATTTGACATTTTTGTATGAATTGAATGTGATAACTTATTTTTCTAAAACTAATTTTAATTACGTTACTGGTGGTGTTCTTTGTCTTTTAAATTCAACATACTGCAGACTAGCCCTATCTATATGTGTTGGATCTGTCTTTTATTGTGTAATTTGATGATAATTAAACATTAAGCAATTTTTGTTTTCATTTGGAGTTTTCTGCTGACAATTAAGTCTGGTAAAGCTGAACATAAGAAACTATTTCCTGAACTAATACTTTAAACTAAACAAAAGACACTTTCAAATGGATGACCCGGTCAATTTCCTTTCTGAAACAACACGCCAGGGTTAAGAAACTTTTGCAAGTTTCTTGGTCAGTGTACCAGTTGAGTGTTGGGATCTCCAATAAAAAGTCGAGAAATGACATTAAACATGAATCGGAGGATCTCAGAGGGATATGTGAAAACACTAAACAAGCACATATTTGTTTTTTCTCATACCTGGTAGGAACATAATAAATTTTATAAAGATTAATTATTTTGCTTTTTAGAGACAGGCTGTTGTGATCATTGTGTAACTGGGGGTTTCTTGGATACAGTGGCTCTTCAGGGATGAGATGGAGGAAGTAGGGTTATACCTGCACCATGACTGGAATATAGGTATTTTATGAAAACAAAACCAGCCTAGATTATTAAAAAGCAAGTGTTGCCAACTCTATTCCACTATGAGATGAGCGTCAGAAAAAATATGTCGAGATGAAAACTTAATTGTGTAATAAGATATTTCATAGACTATATGTTAGTCTAAAGGAGTGTGTGTGCAGATATATATATAAGAGGAATTGTTGTGGGGTTGGGGTTGTGGTGGGGTGGGGAGTAGTTGTGGGTGGGGGTGTAGTTGGGTTTAGATATGAGCCAGAGGATAAGTAATATTAGTAATAAAACGTGTAGAGGATAGACAGGAAAGGGAACAAAAATGGTTGAACCAATCAATGCGAGCTAGTATGGAGTCTGTTTTATGGTTATGTATTGTACATATGCTTCCCACTCCTCATTGGTAGATTATCTGATGATTTGGTGGCGACATTCGTCTGATTCCAGTCTGGCCTGAAACAGTTAACGTCTCCGATATCTCAGCTGACTCTGTGTGTCAGTATCATCACGACATAGACAGGCTTTACTTCCGGTGACCGATTCCATCCAATTGCTATCTCTGAAAAGCAATTTGTGTTGTTTTTTGTAACGTTGAGATGATTATGTGAATAACTTCACTTATTTTATGGAAACTGTTTATATATGTTTTTTATTTACTGAAAAATTCAGCTAAGACGTAATAGTGAAAGTAATATTTGGATGACTCAGAAACAGACCTTGCATCTTTCAGTGGTCAAATATGGCAACTTTTAGTGTTCGGTAACGACACACTTCAGTGTAATGTGATATTACTATACTATTATGTTCAAGGTTCGAAATGCCTTGTACTTTAGTCTCAATGGCACTGCTAAAATCCTACTGGCACGGTTAAGATAAGTTCCCTGTGCCTGAAGAGTACACTTAGAAGTCGTTTTTAGTACACCAATACCTTGTGACAATGCTGTTATGTAAAGCCACAAATGAAAGTGGAAATTGATGAACATGTGAACTCTCTTGGTGCACTGTATGATTCACAAAATAAATGTGGTAATTATTATATTAATATTATCAATCTCAATGAAAATAAAAATGATAGTTGGAACACACCGAAATACAATCATGAGCGCCCCGTGGCACACTTTAAGAAAACCCATTTTAATCCCTGATGTTATTGAGGCAGTAATACTTTAAGGCACATCTGTAGTACTGAGCTAATACCGTTTCATATAGGAACCATCAAATTCCTTCATTCTGTGAAGTACAATAGGTTCAAGTTCAGGTTTCTGTCATAGATTTAGTGAAATGTTTTAAGGTAATGACATAGACTGTCTTTTCTCTTCATAAATTGTACCTAGTGTCGTGGAGTTCTTTTGTATTATTTTTTAGCTGGCAGAGCTATCTGATTAATGATAACATTTAGCCAAACTGCCCCAAATCCAACAATGAGCAGAATGTTTTTGGTGAGTGCGTACCTGATCTTTTCCAGGTACTGGAGTTATTTTGTAAAATTCAGAACAGCTAATCTTGTGAAATAGAATTTATTGTTAACATTTTTTTAAATAAGCAAATTGCAAGTAATTTCATGGCCTTTGAGAGGCTAATCAAATAATTTGTTTTGTGTTTTTGTTTCCATAAACCTAAAAGAAATAAGGCCACGCCCATTACCGGATTAATTGTTCCTTATTGGCTGATAGTAGAGTGGGCTGGGCTTAACACATGTTGCATTATTTCACTGAATATTGACACTGATTTCTGTCTTCAGTCTTTTGTGTTAAATGATTAATTGAGCAGTTCGTGAATTTATTATTAACTTATTTATTTGTAAGAATTGGGTTCAATATATTTTTAGCTATATATATGATCCACTGATTTAAACAAAAGAAAATATCTTTAACAGTTGAGATCAAATGAACTATGTTGGTCCGACATAAATATTCCCATGGAGGTGTGTGTTTATGTTTTGGTTGTTAGTAAGGCATTCTGAGCGTCACAGACACAAATACTTGCAACATTGATGATGGGACCTAAAGCAGTTGTATCTCACTCACTTCGTTACAGAGATTGTTAAGTACAGTGTTGGACAATTTGTTAAGATTTCATGATTGGTCGTTGGTATAAAAAATCAGTTGGGGTATATATGATCTTTCTCCAATATTCTTCACTGAAGAAAAGAAAGATGACATTTTAAACTTTTAAAGGATATTTGACCATACTTGTTTATATTTACTGAAACACATCTACTGGAAAACATGGCAATGGAACATGCCTTGAAACGTTGTCCACTGTCATTTGATGGCTCATTAACATTGTAGTCTATTTTGTCATCTCCAGGAAACAATTAAAATGAACATGATATATTATAGGAAAATGATCCATCAGAGATTTTATGAGCAATTGTTTTTTTGTCTGAATTGATTGGTGAAATCTTTTATGTAGAAAGCACTAAGTGTAGAGCAGAAAGAGTGGATAGTTCTTGATGCGGAAACAAAATTTCTCAATTTTATTTTCCTGTAAAGAACGTTACAAAATGTTGCTTTTTACAATTTTTTGATGTAGTTCATTTAAAATACTGTTTCCAATACTATCTCCAGATCAGGGGTAAGCGAACGAGAAGCATCCATAGTTTGAGATCACATTGTATGTTTTTAAATTATTTTTATTAACGTCAGACAAATGCAGGGCAGATATTAGGCAGTCAGCCACATGCTCAAAGGAATCTGTGTAAAAGGTGTACCTGGATTTTGCTCCAAACAAACAGCCATAGGCAGTCCGCGAGGCCACTTTATCTACTAGTGGTTATAGTGAGCTTGACTTAACAAGTGCACTTTATCCACTAGTTCACTTTTTCCACTAGTTCACTTTATCCACTAGTTCACTGTATGCACAAGCCCACTTTATCCACTTGTTCACTTTATCCACTAGTTCACTTTATCCACTAGCCCACTTTCTCCACTAGTTCACTTTCTCCACCTGTTCACTTTATCCACTAGTTCACTTTATCCACTAGCCCACTTTATTCACTAGTTCACTTTATCCACTAGCCCACTTTATCCACTAGTTCACTTTATCCACTAGCCCACTTTATCCACTAGTTCACTTTATCCACCTGTTCACTTTATCCACTAGTTCACTTTATCCACTAGCCCACTTTATCCACTAGTTCACTTTATCCACTAGCCCACTTTATCCACTAGTTCACTTTATCCACTAGCCCACTTTATCCACTAGTTCACTTTATGCACTAGCCCACTTTATCCACTAATTCACTTTATCCACTAGCCCACTTTATCCACTAGTTCACTTTATCCACTAGCCCACTTTATCCACAAGTTCACTTTATCCACTAGCCCACTTTATCCACTAGTTCACTTTATCCCCTAGCCCACAATTTCCACAAGCCCACTTTATCCACTAGTCCACTTGATTGACTAGTTCACTTTATCCACTAGCCCACAATATCCACAAGCCCACTTTATCAACTAGTCCGTAGGTCCAAGTTAAGTCATATTTATTTTGGTTTGTGAGCTCAGTTTAGAGCACAGTTCAAAAGATTTCTGTTAGATAAACTTGTAATTCCTTAAGTTAAGGTTGGGTTGGGAGAACAGGTCTTACATTTTCGATCAGGAGTTGTTACAGTAAATAACAGTAACAATCATAATTTTTATCTGGAAGTGAACAGCATCACTTGTGTAGGTAAAAAGGTAGATACAAGTAAGACCATGCCATTTAGATACTTCCTTGGTGTGTTGGCAATCGTGTTACCCCACAACTTCTGTAGTGCTGTCCTTATCTTTATATACTGCCACAGTGTTTGAGATTATTTTAAATCCCAACAAGACAGTCGGGCAGGTGACCCATAAATGTTGCCTGTCCATCTTCAAAGTTACCTGCCCACATTCAGACAAAATATAAATATTGAAATAGTGTTAAAAATATGAGACAAATGGTGTCCTGATTCAGTTGAAATAAACAATTACTTGAGGATGTACAAGGAGTTATGATAAAGCTGAATACGTAAGTAGTCTTAAAATTATCTGCCAGACAGTCAGACAGGGTGAGGAAAATTTCATGCAGCCAGACAGAAAAGTTACCAGCATTGGGCAGACAGTTATTTCCAACAATGCTGTTACATGCTATGACAGACTAACTATATTATAGTAATATGAAAGAATCAGGTGGTCTTTTGAGTAGTGTACAATAGTACTGATTGTTATCCTTTCCCAAAACCTCTGAAGGGTTATCTTTTCCCAAGACCTTTGAGGA
The DNA here is from genome assembly GCF_023055435.1 of Haliotis rufescens. Taxonomy (NCBI): domain Eukaryota; kingdom Metazoa; phylum Mollusca; class Gastropoda; order Lepetellida; family Haliotidae; genus Haliotis; species Haliotis rufescens. The sequence goes on along the minus strand of NW_025964393.1, from coordinate 853,651 downwards.
TGTCAACATTTTCACAAGTATGTTTTAGGCGGTGTGTGGTGGGGATATCTCAAAACCTAAGGAAATAAGATCTGTATTGAACACCAAATTTTTGACGTATTCCTTTATTGTCCATACATTGAGATTAATTTCTGATGAAAGAGTCTCCAAAAGGTTAGTTTGCTTCTTGTTGACAAGGAAGATCTGGTTCAGGCTGCAAAGGACATTTACCTCTCTTCCCCGAAATTTTGTCAGGGCATGCTTGTTTTGTATTGCCGATTCTATTTGAAATTATTTTCAGTGTTTTAATTATACACATTGATCTGAAAACCCGGGATCTTCTTTGGGCATGTGAAATTACTAAGTTTAAATAGTTTGCCTATGTTTTCTTTAAGGGCAAATTTGGAGAAAAAATCATTTCCCTACCGATGAAAGGATTTAAAACTCTTGCTTGTTTGTTTTCTCATTACACATTGTTTGCGGTGTCAGTGTAGTGTTAAGAAGTTGAGACCATGACTCTACATCCTGACATGATAAGGCTCTTCCCACAAATTGTTTTCTCTCCGTCAAAAATCACAGAAACTCAACTATGTAGACATTTTCTCAATAAGCTGCTTGTTTAATCTCTGCTTCATGTTATGATAGATACAACAGAAAAAAGGAATGATCTGGGTGATTAAGTATTTAATCATTAAATGAGACCAGAGCTTATTTCATATAAGGAGTTTTCTGTACTGAGTGTATTCAAGTTAGCACAAACTCCACCATCGATCTTACTGATCACATATGGAGGTTTTTAATAGCTGTCTTTCAAGTGCAGCCTTTACTTGTCTTGATGAAACTTTTCAAATCGATTCGGTCCATCTCTACAGAAATATTTAGTACAAGATTGACCGCCCAACATTGATTTTGGGTGCACATCTTTTGCTGTTTATTAACGCCTACCAAGATCAGATTAGCTTATTGATCATTCCACTGAGATTGATAGGGAATAAAAGGTAGATGTAAAAGGAAGATTGTGTGTGTATATTTGCCAATACACAGACTCTAATGTAGCGGCCATTGTGCCTACCAAAGGCCCCGGATACTGATTGATGTAAATACTTGTCTATTGATCTGCGGACAATGCTTCTACATCACAGCATTTCCAATCACATTGTGTGCTGATGTCTTCATAAATGTTTTGTGGAATCTAGAAAGTTAATTTTCTCATTTTGGTGATCGATTGATAGGTTTAGTGAAAGGAAGCTTTGTTTAGCTTTAATGGCTGATCGGAAGTGGCAGTGAAGTACAAAATATGACCACGTTTTGCCTCAATCATATGTGCAAGGAAATACAGACAAAATGGCTTCCATAAAATCCATATTTTGTTTTTGTGACAATGGTTGTATTGATTATTTGGCTTTGAAATGTTTCATCCCGCCATTAATCAGAGCTGGTCTTGATGGAGATACAAATTGAGTTACAAGTATTGATCTCTGGACTATTGATCCATCTGCTCGGTGGGCGCCGTAATGGCACCATTACCAAGTCGAAATCCGATGGCATATGGCAGGATCCAGTGTATTGATTGATGGGAACCCCTGTTCATCGACCTGCACCCCACACGCCCTGCCCAAATGGCCACTTTTTTATCTATTGATTCATCAAAGAAGCCACATGGGCCACGGTAACATGGCAAGAAGTCGAAGTGAGATTACTGGCATGGTTATGGCTGAATACTCTGTTCTTTGAAAATCACAAAAAATCAATAGAAATTCATCAACAAAATTGTGCAGTGTCCAGTTCGTAGAGTCCACTCATTGATTTATTGACTAGGATGGTATTGGAGCCATCGCGGCTGCACCAGCTGACTAGCCCGGGCTGGCGCATTTCTGCGATGCTCCTGGGACAAGATAAATTGATGATCGCCACATAGAATCCATAAGCATTAATCTTGAGATAGCTTCTCCTGACCTCCATCATCAAATACGTTTTAAAAGTGGGAAGTGACTCTCGGCTCACCAGAGGTATATTTCTTTGTGTCCTCATCTCTCGTCACGTGAGTTCTGCACATACACTGTCTTTGTTTGCGCCATTGAGGATGTTCCCCTGTGAGAAATGTATCTCCACTTAGCAAGAAATGGACCTCAATTCATCTTTTATGAAATACTCTCTTCCAACACTGCACAACGTTTAGGTTTTGTAAGCAAGCAGTTCTGGTGGTGGATCACATCTAGCAGTAATGATTTAATGGTTTGGCATTGTACAGGCACGGAGGCTTCAGGCATCCTGTGTCATGTCCTGGAATAAAATATTCAACACTTGTAGAGTTATGGCTGGAACTTTCTCATTACAAAGTCTTCATGTAAATCATCGGGCTTGGGTCTTGGAGACAGCACACAGGTGTCACCTTTGACACGTGCATATTTCTGCAATCACTCACTAGAAGTAGGTAATTAGAATAAAATTTTAAAAACCTAATATGAGTGGTGGGATAGGTTGTATATCCATTTTGAGTCCCAGGATATTACATATTTCTTCATTTTAACTGAAAATGAAGTCAGCCTATGTGATAAACAAAATTAAGCAGAGTGTCAGTGAAGGAGAGTGCAGATGCCTTACCATCTTCAAATAAGTAAGAATAAATAAGCGGTGTTCTGTTGACAGAGTTAAAACTCATGCATCAATATCAGGGGTATACACCATTGGTCACAGCAATCTAGTCCGCCACTAATTTAGGACTAGTGGTTATGTCAAATACCTATATTTTGGGATAAGACAACTAGTCCATCTAGATTGTTACTAGTCTTGGACAGAAGGATTTGTAGCTCTGTCTATCCTTGAATATTGATAGCCGACAATAAGAAGGTTTTTCTGCCACTTTCAGCAATATTTAAGCAATATCATACTGGGGTACACACAGGACTGTTGTTGACATTTTGTACCAATGAGGAAGTATCGATCCTAGATCTTTGTCACAACATCTTAGCCCAGCTGATTGATAGTGAGTGACAGTGTCTTATGGAACAGATACACTGATCTTGGTAGCTCACAGTGACTTTTACAATTATACATTTATCTTGATAGCTGACAGAGGCTTATGGAACAGATGCATTGATCTTGATAGCTGAAAGAGGCTTAGGGAACAGATGCATTGATCTTGATAGCAGACAGTGTCTTATGGAACAGATGCATTGATCTTGATAGCAGACAGTGTCTTATGGAACAGATGCATTGATCCTGATAGCTTACAGTGTCTTATGGAACTGATGCATTGATCTTGATAGGTGACAGTGTCTTATGAAACAGATGCATTGATCTTGATAGCAGACAGTGTCTCATTGAACTGATACATTGATCTTGATAGCTTACAGTGTCTTATGGAACTGATGCATTGATCTTGATAGCTGACAGTGTCTTATGGAACAGATGCATTGATCTTGATAGCTGACAGTGTCTCATGGAACAGATGCATTGATCCTGATAGCTTACAGTGTCTTATGGAACTGATGCATTGATCTTGATAGCTTACAGTGTCTTATGGAACTGATGAATTGATCTTGATAGCAGACAGTGTCTTATGGAACTGATGCATTGATCTTGATAGCTTACAGTGTCTTATGGAACAGATGCATTAATCTTGATAGCAGACAGTGTCTTATGGAACAGATGAATTGATCTTGATAGCTTACAGTGTCTTATGGAACTGATGAATTGATCTTGATAGCAGACAGTGTCTTATGGAACTGATGCATTGATCTTGATAGCTTACAGTGTCTTATGGAACGGATGCATTAATCTTGATAGCAGACAGTGTCTTATGGAACAGATGCATTGATCCTGATAGCTTACAGTATCTTATGGAACAGATGAATTGATCTTGATAGCTTACAGTGTCTTATGGAACTGATGAATTGATCTTGATAGCAGACAGTGTCTTATGGAACTGATGCATTGATCTTGATAGCTTACAGTGTCTTATGGAACTGATGCATTAATCTTGATAGCAGACAGTGTCTTATGGAACAGATGCATCGATCTTGATAGCTGACAGTGTCTTATGGAACAGATGCATTGATCTTGATAGCAGACAGTGTCTCATGGAACAGATGCATTGATCTTGATAGCTTACAGTGTCTTATGGAACAGATGCATTGATCTTGATAGCTGACAGAGGCTTATGGAACAAATATTGATTCTGATATCTCACTGTGCGATACTGTATGTTACATATCTGATGCACAGATGTCAGTTGCTGACAGTGACTTTTAGAAATGAGCGATGCCCACCAAAAACTGATAGTGACTGAAAGAACTACTTTTATGAAATGACCTTGATAGCTTACAGAGATTGCTTTATAACTGGTACTGCCACAGCAGACAGTCACTGTTATGGAATTGATACACTTATCTTGAAATTTAATATTACTTCTGTAACTGATACACAGGTCTGTATTGATATTTGACTGTGATATTGACCAGATTGACAGCTGACAGTGATTTACGGAATCAAGAATTGGGAAGAGTCTGGATGTGGAATGCATGGTCATGTTTATATTTAGGTATAAATGTTTATGTATCACAGTGGTAAAAACTAACAGTTTCAGTCCACTAGTCCTAATAATGATAGCATATAGCAAAACCTTTAAAAATGTCAAAATTCTACTAGTCCTTAGGATACCTTTACTATTGGGCAGTTTGGCAAGGACTATAGGACTAGTGCCAATTTCTAACCCTGTATCATATCCAATCATTCATTAAATCTATACATGTATATATTTACATATGAACACATATATTCAGTACTCAGTAATACTCACCGGGCATCAGTTGAGGCGTATCAATTTGAAAATACAAACACTCTTTGCATTGTTTGTAAGTAAAAATTGTGATCAGCATCAGGGGTTCTTGTCATAAACCTAATTTCTAGAATGGAAGATTAAACTTGAATATTGAGGATGTTCTTCAATGTGCAACAGAAGAAAACTGAAAAGGCCATACTATCTCCTTTTTATTCCTTGGTACTTTGTAATGGATTGTTATGTCATGGTATGAAGTAACAGTGAACAGTAAAGTATTCATGTTACAGTGTTTAAGTAACAGTATTGTGTTACTGTTACAATTTTTAAGGGGGCGGTCGGGTAGCCTAGTGGTTAAAGCGTTCGCTCGTCACGCCGAAGACCCAGGTTTGATTCCCGACATGGGTACAATGTGTGAAGCCCATTTCTGGTGTCCCCCGCCGTGATATTGCTGGAATATTGCTAAAAGCCGCGTAAAACCATACTTACTCACTCACTACAATTTTTATGTGACACAAGTAGTAGTTTCGAATTATTATAGCAAGTTTTGATGCAGGTGCAGCAACAGTATTGAGGTCTGTTATTGACTGTGGCGGCAGTGATGAGTACAGCGGATCGAGCTGCATCAGTCCTGCATGGTGTGCAGTACGTAGGGGAGCAAGTGACTGAGTGGCATTAGGTGAAAGTTGATCTTGTGATTGTATGAGTCAGCTGATCGCCATTTCCCCTAGCTTTATCTTTCCTACTTACAGAACTCTGATACTTTGATATGACGACTGATTCTCCAGCAGTTATTATATTTATGGGGTCACAGTTGTGTTATTACAGTCTGAAAAAAGCTGGGATTGATTCAGAGATGTCTAGGGGCATATGCAGTTGTTGCGAAGTGCATAAAAACTTTGTCACCATAAGAGGCAGGAGGCATCGAGTTTCAGCATAGAGCACATAAGCTAGTCTATGATCTTACAACTTGTAGAAACTGTATGTTGAAAACCAGGAAAAAATGTTTTGATAAACAGGAGAACAGCTGTAAATGATTGCCGCATGTAAACTTCATTGCCGGGGAATTTTCTCGGAGGCTACTTCCAATAGCTTTGTGGCGCCAAAGAATTGATCCCTGACATTTGCTGATTTTTGGATATATATCAATGGTGCTCCCTGGCTTGCAGGCTGCTGCCGCGATGGGGAATGTGGCCCCACAACCATCCGACACAGGCAGTGCGGCTTACAGATTGATAATATCCAGCTAGTTGAAATGATTATTTAATGAGCTCTGTGTTAGAGATATAGGCTCATCTAGAGTTGGTGCCAGCCAGATGAAGGGGGAGGGGCACTGATTATTGGGGACAGGGGAATGGAAGAAGTGATGAGGGCAGGGGATGGGCTAGGGAGAAGGGTGGGGGGGAGGGGGTTGCTGATAAATGTGGGCAGGGGAATGGTAGACATGTAGGTAGAGGATGGGATCAAGGGGAGAAGAGCGGGTTGGCGTTGATTATTTGGTAGAGAGTGGTAGGAATTGTTAGAGAATGGTTGAAATGATGGGTGAGGGGACACTGATAATCGGGGATAGGAGAATGGTATTGGGGTCAGTGATTAGATAGAGGAATGGTAGAAATGATGTGGGCTGTGGAAGAGGACTGAGGACAGGAAGGGGCAGAGTTGCTGATTACTGAAGAAAGGAAGGGGCAGAGTTGCTGATTACTGAAGACAGGAAGGGGCAGAGTTGCTGATTACTGAAGAGAGGAAGGGGCAGAGTTGCTGATTACTGAGGACAGGAAGGGGCAGATTTGCTGATTACTGAGGACAGGAAGGGGCAGAGTTGCTGATTACTGAGGACAGAAAGGGGCAGAGTTGCTGATTACTGAGGACAGGGGAAGGGTCACTGACTACTGAGGATTGGAAGGGGCAATCACTGATTGCTGAAGACAGGATGGGTTGAAATAGTGAGCACACTGAATGTCAGGTTGTCATGGTCAAGACTACAATGCCTGCCATTTAAAGGGTTTAATTTTTCATCAAATATGTTAATGTATCAGATGTTGCAGAGAAGTATGCCAGCTATCATGACCTATTCTTATGCTGATTGAATAAATGTTGGAGTCATCCAATAATCATTGTTGGCACTCCCAGCAGCAGGGCAATGTTTATGATACCAATTAACTCAATAGATATGAGAAGCACATATTAGCACAGTGGAGATGTATGATTATGTGTCAAATCTGAAAGTTATATGTTTGTTACTAAATGATGTGGATGATCCCAATGGGCAGGGTCTGATACAAGAGTCAGGAAGTCCTGTTGATGTTGTGGATGATCCCGACAGGCAGGGTCTGATACAATTCAGGAAGTTCTGTTGATGATGTGGATGATTCTGACAGGCGGAGTCTGATACAAGAGTCAAGAAGTTCTGTTGATGTTGTGGATGATCTCAACAGGCAGGGTCTGATACAATGGTCAAGAAGTTTTGTTGATGTTGTGGATGATCCCAACAGGCAGAGTCTGATACAAGGGTCAGGAAGTCTTGTTGATGATGTGGATGATCCCAACAGGCAGTGTCCGATACAAGATTCAGGAAGTTCTGTTGATGTTGTGGATGATCCCAACAAGCAGGGTCTGATACAAGGGTCAGGAAGTTCTGTTGATGATGTGGATGATCCCAACAGGCAGGGTCTGATACAAGGGTCAGGAAGTCCTGTTGATGATGTGGATGATCCCAACAGTTGGGGTCTGATACAAGGGTCAGGAAGTCCTGTTGATGATGTGTAAGATCCCAACAAGCAGGGTCTGATACAAGGGTTAGGCAGTCCTGTTGATAATCTGACCTTCAGGTGGAACCTTTTGTGAGGGGCCTGATGCAGTCCTGTTAATGATAGTTGGGATCAAATCAAGACGTAGTATTAATTGTAATGATTTGTGTTGTTTGTGTATGTGTGTCCCAGTTGAGTGAGGTTTTCCTGTTTAGCATTATTGTAGAATGGCTCAACAATGTGGACAGCTGTGGGAAAATGAAGTTGTGTATTGAGAAACAAATTGAGAATAATTACTTTCAAACTTTATTGAAACTTTGTTGTCTATCAAGAGACCCAATGAAATGCGCTTTGTTTGCATTTACGTAAAGAAAGTACAAGACAGTGACAAAACTTTGTGACGCATGAAAACTAGATATCTAATCAGAATGCCCACTCACGTTTAAGTTGAAAGTAGGTTCTTTTCCAATTCCTTATCTTCTTGGACAAGGTTTCCACAAAATATATCTACAGTCTTCCGTTTGTGTAATAGTACCAGTCTGATCTAATATCTTTTATTTAGTTTATTATGAGTCTGATCTAGCATTTCGTAATAAATATACAAATACTTATGCCAGTGGATGTAATCTTAAATGAAATGAAGGCTGTAAATTTTCAATAATCATGATAATGTTGCAGTCTTTGACTTTGTTACTTGTCTATAGCCTGAGTCAACTAAAAATCTGCTTGGTCTAGTAATCCCAGGTAATAATAGTCCACATTATAACACCAAATTCTACTGAATATGATGCTAAGAGCGTGTAGCTATAAAAGTTTTTGGCACAGGCTATGTTGTAAGAAATGAATGGAAGAAACACACATTACATCGGCCGAAATGATGTTTTTTTGTGTTCCTTGAACACACAGGATTTTGTACCATGCATTAGGGGTACACTTTTTGTGTACTTTTGGCACAGTACTGGGCATGATTTTCATGGATCTTCCACTGTCAAACATCAAGAGAAAGTTAAGATCTTAGTTCGACATGATACGGTAAAACATAACCTGCGGATTTATTATGGGGCATTATATTGAACTTAATTTGTTGTGCGATTATTCAGTGTGAGGTGAAGAAAGTCTTTTGTTCAGATTTTTAGAGTTGCTGACACTGTTGTTAAAGATGATAATGATAGTACTCTGATGATGATAATGATGATGACGGTAAAACATTGCCTGAGGATTTATTATGGGGCATTGTATTGAACTTAATTTGTTGTGCGATTATTCAGTGTGAGGTGAAGAAAGTCTTTTGTTCAGATTTTTAGAGTTGCTGACACTGTTGTTAAAGATGATAACGATAGTACTCTGATGATGATGATGATGATGATGATGGTGGTGATGGTGATGATTGTGACGATTGTGATGAGGATGCTGATGCAAATGCTGATGGCAGCAGTTTTTTTCCTAGTGGCACCAGAGTATTTGGTACAGATGATTTTGTGATTGGGTAAAGTATGAGGCTTGTCAGGTTGAATTGCCTCCACCTCTGTAATTGTAACGCATATGTTAGTAAGAAAGAGAACATTATTAAAGTGAAACAACTCGAAGCCAGTTCGCCAGGGACATCAAAGACCAGGATCCCATTAGCCGAGATGGAAACTAAGTGACACACATGAATGTTAGTGTGCCTGTGATCGGCAGCAGTGCGGGGCTGGCTAATCAAGCCATGGTGATCTATCTGTACCCCAGCAGGGGGGGTGAAGGATGGGGGGGGGGAGGCGATGGGGGGCTGGCTGTCATTATAATTGAGCATGAAGACGGAGAGGTAGGCATGGGATGGGGTGATCAGGTTTCAGGTCAGATCACTGCTCCCAGTTCGTTCCCCTATAGAGGAAACTACAGACATGGGCATGAAACAATCTTTGTTTGAATGGTTTTAGCAGATATTGGTATCTGTGTTACTGATATCTTGGCATGTTGGCCACATTATTGAGGGGAGGGAAATCGGATCTGTAAAGTCACTGCTAAGCTGGGGTTTGGACTATCAGTATCAACATGAGTAGTTATTGGTGGAGGTGGGGAGGCAGAATTGTTACCCTTTTATCACAACCTGTTTTGCTTGTGACAAAAAGCCTTTAGCTACTTGAACAGGACTTGGTTCAATACCAGCCCCCCCGGAGGAGGCTGATCATCAGTCCTTAGCAGGTTGAACATCGGTCCTAAGTTGCTTGATCATCTGATCAATCCATAATAGGTTTATCATCAGTTGATAATAGGTTGATCATCAGTCTATAATAGGTTGATCATCAATCCATAATAGGTTGATCATCAATCCATAATAGCTAGAACAAAAGTCTGTAATAAGTTGATCATCAGTCGATAATAGGTAGATCATCAGTCTATAATTGTTTGATCATCAGTCTATAATTGTTTGGTCATCAGTCTATAACAGGTTGATCATCAGTCTATAACAGGTTGATCATCTGTCTATAACAGGTAGATCATCAGTCTATAATAGGTAGATCATCAGTCTATAATAGGTAGATCATCTGTCTATAATAGGTAGATCATCAGTCTATAACAGGTAGATCATCAGTCTATAACAGGTAGATCATCAGTCTATAATAGGTAGATCATCTGTCTATAATTGTTTGATCATCAGTCTATAACAGGTTGATCATCAGTCTATAATAGGTAGATCATCTGTCTATAATTTTTTGATCATCAGTCTATAACAGGTAGATCATCAGTCTATAATGGGTTGATCATCTGTCTATAATTGTTTGATCATCAGTCTATAACAGGTTGATTATCAGTCTATAACAGGTAGATCATCAGTCTATAATAGGTAGATCATCTGTCTATAATTGTTTGATCATCAGTCCTGAGTGTATTTTTGAGATTTTTAGTCTGATTGTTGCATCCAACCACAGCCTAGTGTCTTCCGCTATACTTTCAAAGTTGACCACAGTCATCCAGGTGTAAGACATTGTCTGAGGACAGCCTCCAACACGTGCCTGGCGTTCAGGATGTAGGTATATGAGTAGAACAGTATTGTGCCCCATCCTCCCATGTGACTGCTTGTCTGGTGATTGTGATGTATCCCTGATCAGTCTCCAAACATAGCCAGGCTGATCGCCTACAGTCCTGCAGCCTCCACACAGGACCTCAGCACAGCCATCTCCGGGAGGGAGGGGGCTACAGCATGCCTGTGCTGTGACTTGAAGTTGAACGAGAGGCTGATCACAGGCACGACAGAGGGGCAACTGGTGATCACATGACCTGATCACATGACCCAATCAGTTCTGAAACCATATGAATTTGATCTACATCCTTGTGTGAGTGTGTGTGTGTGTGTGTGTGTGTGGAGAATTGGGGCAGATGGGAAGAGGCAGAGATTAGGACAGGCTCTTTAGGATGCTGGTGTGCTGGGATGGGGTGACCATGATTTCGTCATAAAGGGGGAGAGGGGAGGAGATTCTTGTTTTGCAAGTTTTGGGTGTAGATTTTTAATACAAACGCTGATGGAAAAGTAAAAGTTTTCAAACTTTTAACCTACTGACAGGCTTATGTCATTAAGAATATGTTATGGTGGATGTTAGGTTGGACAGCATTTTCAACTTGCCCTGTAGAGTAAAAAGATATTGGAGTGGTGGTAATTCCTCAAGAATGGCATATAAACAAATAAAATCCTCCAGTGTCCTGAGTCAATTTTGTTGGCATGTAATCCTTGATATGTGAGTGACAGAGTCTATTGTCTCTGCACATGGTATTTGGGACAGAAGAGTTCTGACAGTGCACAATTTTCACTGTCTCACTGTGCTTTTTTTGACACTGTCTCACATCAGCTGAAGGTGTCTTGTTACCATGACGGCTTACACATGGACACAAGTTAATGTTCCAATGATCTATTGTGATCAATTATTGATTGGTTACCCTGTACCGATGTAATGATTGATTGGGCTTGTTTATAATCAATTGTAGAGAGAAATGATGTTCATGCACATTGATTATTACCAAAAATCAATACTGAAATTCAATACTGGTCCATAACACTGGTCACAGCTTAAGTGATTGATACAAAAATCAAATAATTGATAAATAAATCACTTGATAATCAATAAAAAACAACCTTTAAATTATGGGTTAACTTTTGTGTTGTAACTTCAACAGACAGGATTATCAGATAGTTTGAAATGCATTGTGAAGTCAGTCAACATGTGAACCAGTGACCCATGTGAACGTGTAACATATCTGTTTTATACTCAAACTAAATTTATGGCAGATATCTTCGATATCGATCATTCTATTAAGTTAAGAAAAGTTGTAAGAAAAGTTTTCGGGGGAATAGTTTTTATGTACACTAAGTACTAGGGATGGGTATTGGAGGTTTAAAGTGTATCACAATATTGTGCAATGCAGAAAGCCTTACTGCGATACACATCACGATATATTGTATAATTCTAAATTTTTAATTCAGAAGCTATCTGATACATTAAGGTATGAACTGAAGTTCACAAATGGAACAAAACAAGATGCTGGTACAACGTAATGTTTACTCATTCAATAAATAGGCAGCCATCTTGGGCCCCCGGATGCTCGCTCCTGGGCAGCGAAGACATTTAGCAAGTATATAACATTAGGCTCATGATACAAATCCCAACTTGAAATCATTCGATATATCGAGCATGGAAAAATGATATTGTGATAAGTTGCGTGGAAAGAATGAACCTCAATTTACCGATATACTGGTAGTACCTCTAACCTTTGAATACTGCAAGTGCTGTAATTTGAATTGAATGTATCACATACGCCATAAGGCTAATATATCTCTGGAATGATCCTTTGCCCTGAACCCAACTCAATGAAGACACTCTAGTTTGTTTTTATCCCCCGCCGCGCGTTAGCGCGAAGCGGGGGATATAGTATTCACGACCGTCCGTACGTCCGTCCGTACGTCTGTCCGTACGTCCCACCTGTTTGTTGCCGAGATATCTCAAGAACTAAACACTGGATTGTCTTCATATTTGGAACTATGGTGTATATACAGACTCTGCAGACACCAGTCGGTTTTGGTGACCTTGATCCCATTTTCAAGGTCACAGCAGACAAATTTGCTTATAGAGTTGGAAAACGGTGTTGCCGCGATATCTCAAGAACTAAACACTGGATTGTCTTCATATTTGGAACTATGGTGTATATACAGACTCCGCAGACACCAGTCGGTTTTGGTGACCTTGATCCCATTTCCAAGGTCACAGCAGACAAATCTGCTTTTAGAGTTGGAAAATGGTGTTGCCGCAATATCTCAAGAACTAAACACTGGATTGTCTTCATATTTGGAACTATGGTGTATATACAGACTCCGCAGACACCAGTCGGTTTTGGTGACCTTGATCCCATTTTCAAGGTCACAGCAGGCAAATCTGCTTTTGGAGTTGGAAAACGGTGTTGCCGCGATATCTCAAGAACTAAACACTAGATTGTCTTCATATTTGGAACTATGGTGTATATACAGACACTGCAGACACCAGTCGGTTTTGGTGACCTTCACCCCATTGTCAAGGTCACAGCAGGCAAATCTGCTTTTGGAGTTAGAAAACGGTGTTGCCGCGATATCTCAAGAACTAATCGCTGGATTGTCTTCATATTTGGAACTATAGTGTATATACAGACACCGCATACACCTGTCAGATTTGGTGACCTTGACCCCATTTTCAAGGTCACAGCAGGCAAATCTGTTTTTGGAGTTGGAAAACGGTGTTGCCACAATATCTCAAGAACTAATCGCTGGATTGTCTTCATTTTTGGTACTATGGTGTACAGGCGGGGGATATTTCGTCACTCTGTGACAAATACTTGTTGCTTTTGTGTTGATTTCACTCACTTTAATCTGATGCAGTTTTTGCAATTTTGGATAATATAACAGTAGCCATTAGAGCAATACTAGAGGAATGAACATTAAAAAAATCAGAAAAGTGTAATTTCATTATTTCTCTGAATGCCAACTTATGTGTTTACCCAGCCCCCCCCCCATCCCAAAATGTAAGACACACATGTTTCACCTGACGAACATGTCAATATTTCCAGAAAAAGTTTTGAAGAATGAATGTCCTTTTTAATATTTCAGACACTCCTATCTACCATGTTTTTCACAAATAATCCTAAACCAAGACAGAAAAGCAGGTCCTAACATGCTTAAGGTGTAAGAACTATATGTATCCAACTTCCTGACAGAACCTAGTGATTTATGCTGACCTTGACAATTTTATTGATTTAACAAACAAAAATATTTGTAATGCAGAAACAGGTCAGAAGAACATTGTTACCTGCCCCTATTAAACACAGTTAGCTCGGGAGTTCTAGAGTCATAATAGCAGCCTGATACCCATTTTTTCAACATCTCTAGAGGCCAGCGGCCCAATACCCATAATTGGACTCTCCTATCCAGAGTTCATGCGGCCATCATAGTACCTCTGCCACAGGCCAGCGCCATGTGACAATTGATTCATCACATCTTACTCTGTTCCATTCAAGATATTGCATATGTTTTTCATCAGTTTCATTTCATCTAAGTCTACTCAAGTCTAGATAAGCATATGTCATAGAATGGTTAACTTTCATTGAGAAAATTTCCTAAAATGTGAAAAACTATTTTCTTTTGTGTAGTTATCCTTTGTTTACATTGGTTGTACGGCTTCACATGCTGACATTGAAGCCCTACGGTCACTTTGACGTATTAATATTTTTGTGTCATGCACCTCACTGTTGCAGTTGTAGTAGCATATCTATATAATTATGCAAAACAATATGTAAAGTCCCACAAAAGGCTTGCATTAAGCCAATGTCTTCTGTTTTTGGAATAAACACAATTGTTTACAAACAAGACAAACGTTCGGTCACGCGATAAGCAACTTAGCCTGTGCCAGTGGTCTACTGCTAAGTCACCACTGCCCCTGTGTGTGACATTATCATTACTACAGACTTTGAGCCATTGTGGCCATCAAATCACCATTTTTGTATTAGCTAAGTTAAGTTGTTCTGGATCCCAGGGAGACACCGTCAGCTGACCAGAAAGAAGTCTTTGTCCATAGTGAGGAGTTTTTGTTTGCATTGAGTAAAGAGTATTTGAGCGAGATAGAAAACATACCTGGTATGGTGTGTTTTCATATTGTTATTTTTTGTTGCAGAAAGATCTTGACACGACTGCCACAGAACTCGCCAATCGCCAAGATGAAAGTGACATCTCCAGAAAACGTCTGGTGGAACAAAGTAGAGAATTTAAGAAAAACACACCTGAGGTAAGCCGACTTTTACATCCAGCCATTGCTTGCCATTGTTGATTAGAATTGGAAGATAGTGGGTCTGTTGTATACTCTTGTTTGCCATTGCTAATTAGAATTGAAAAGGAAGATAGACATGGTTACTGTTTTCTGTTGTTTTTCATTGTTGATTAGCACTGAAAGATTGACAAATATGATGAGTGAGTGACTTGGATTTTATGCCGCTTTGAACAGTATTCCAGTTATATCATGGCGTGTCAGATTAATGTGTCAGATTAATGTGGGAGGAAAGCCAGGAGTGATGTAGGTCTCTTACGTTTACCACTTGGAGAAACCGACATGTTCAGGTATGGTGCTGACAAACCTAGAAACAACTCGGCAAACCGGGATCCAAACCAAAATGCAAATCTGCACAGCGAAATGCAGTACCTTTGACAGCTGGGCCACCTGTGCCCATACGTATGTATGAATGAGTGATTTAAGAATATTATGTTGTTGATTGTTGTTGGTTTGTTGTTAAACGCCGCACTCAGCAATATTCCAGCTATATGACAGCGGTCTGTAAATAATCGAGTCTGGACCAGACAGTCCAGTGATTAATATCATGAGCATCGATCCACGCAATTGGGATCGATGACATGCATCAACCAAGTCAGCGAGCCTGACCACCCGATCCTGTTAGTCGCCTTTTACGACAAGCATAGTCACCTTTTACGGCAAGCATGGGTTGCTGAAGACCTATTATACCCCGGAATCTTCATGGGTCAAGAATATAATGCAACTAGTAGAGGTGCGTGGTATTACCAGAATAACCAGTATACCTTGATTTGAAATATGAATTCCAATACGTTTGGGAAATACCGGTATATTGAGTTTATCAAATTCATGCATATTTCATCTTGATGGTAAAGTTTACATAAATGACAAGTTGAATTATGTAATTAAAAAAATGGCAACTGATTCCTGTGATAGAAAAAGTGAATCTATTTACAAAAAGCACCCTGTTTATAATGGGCCTATTACGCAAGCATTGTGACGGTAGCAACATGGCAGATGACTTGGAAATTGTCAAAAATATACGAGGAAGTGTGATGTATGGGTCTTTGTCAAGTCATTTGGGTTATTGTATTTGGGTCCTATCAAATTACAGATGAAAGACCACATGCAGTGTTTTGTGGTACATATCGCCATACATGAAGTATACACAAGTAAATGGGCGTGCTTCTGTATTACATCCGTCGTAACAGCGTTACAACTTGGCACTAGTCCTTTAGTCCTTTCCAGACTGTCCAATAGTTAAGGTATCATAAGGACGGGTAGAAATTTGCACTTTTGAAGGGTTTTGCTGTGTGTTATCATTCATCTTCCCAAAGCAAGGGAGTTAACTGTCCATAAAAGTCCAGTTTCCACCCTTGCCGCATTAGGCCGGAATTTCTGGGTTCGATCGTAGCGCCCCCAGTGGCTATTGTGAGTTATGTCCCTTGTATGTCCCTCCTATTGACCAATCAGATTCCACCTCTCATATCACTTGCATTTGTTTCAAACAAAATGGTGATGCACTGTCAAGACGGTCTGCACAATAATCAAAAAAAAATATTGTAATAAAACGGGCTTTACTTTGCGAAGAGCACGAAACCACATGAGCACCTTGACTAAAAACATGAAAAGATTTGGAAAATATTTGTTGATGCTAAGTTGACGGTTCACATGCTTTGCAAATCCTGCATTCAACTGAAATCTGCACGGCAGTTTACGAACCGGATGTTGATTTCGTTACGGGATTTTGTCTTGTCTCGTTAGTCCATCCAAAACATAACTCCGTATTTGCAGCCTAGTTCGGCATGGGTGGAAACTGGACTTTTATAGTCAGTTAAATCTCTTGCCTCAGAAAGATGGTTATCATTTTAAAGACTAGTGGATTAAAACATGTTAGTTTCTATTGCTGAATGAGATGGTAAAACTTAAATAATATTTGGTATCTGGAAGCACAACCTT
This sequence comes from Haliotis rufescens, assembly GCF_023055435.1. Taxonomy (NCBI): domain Eukaryota; kingdom Metazoa; phylum Mollusca; class Gastropoda; order Lepetellida; family Haliotidae; genus Haliotis; species Haliotis rufescens. The sequence goes on along the minus strand of NW_025964393.1, from coordinate 836,888 downwards.
TGAGGAGTTCGTTTTATCAGCATGCACCTGCACACTCTTGTACTCCCACACCTACAGAAGGGGGATTTCATAATCTTCCTTTCTAAATACACATGTTGACTTTTACAAATTTGAACAGATGGAGTCATACTTTGATATTGTTTTGTTAATAGGAAGGTTCCATAGGTACTTGTCCTGCATTATATTTCGGGGTGGGGGGTTGGCAGTTTTCCAGGGGGAGGGGTTTGATTGACATAAATGCTAGCTCCACTGAACACCTGAAAGTTAAATATATGGGCATTTTATCAATTATTATTATTATTATTATCATTATCATTATCATCATCATTATTATTATAATTATAATTATTATTATTATTATTATTTAGGGACCCCCTAAATCGTTTACAACATGGTTATGACAAGCAACCCTCGACTTTTGTGCAAAAAAAGATATGGGAGCTGATCAAAGAACTTGGGTTGGTTTCGTAACATGTCGTCACATTATTGAATCTTATCACCAGAACACCGCAAGTGCCAAACCCTTCCAGCTGTGAGGTTTACAAACTTCTTATAAATTCATTATCAATAAGTCCCTTCCATGTACTGACATGTGTAATCTTGGTTCAAATTTTGCAGTTGTGTGTCTGTAGTATGCACATTTGTTGTGGGGGTGAGTTTTAGCAGCTGATGGCCCACTTAGAACCTCCACTCCCTCTCCTGAAGGCCAAGTTTTAGCTTATTGAAATTATCTCCAAGTATCCAAAATAGGTGAGATGGCCTGTGATAAGGGAGGTCGTGCTGGCGACTTTTTCAAATACAACATGAGTTCAAATATATATTTTGGTAATCAGGAGGTTGGGCTCCAGGTGAGATGGTCCCACACTGGCTTCTTTCTGCTCACCGATAATGATCTACTGTTGTCTGATGGTCGATCTGTCAGTGCATTGAATATAGGGTCACTATAAGGCTTTTAAACACTGAGATGCAAAAGGCGTCACATCCAACATAATGTTCTTGACACCCCTTGTCTTTGACCCCTTGCATGGAGGTGTCTTGCAGTTCTCAGAGGTTGATAGCCTAGTTCTGCATTAAATGTTTGTGAAAATTACCAAATTTTGGTTAAATTACCAGATTTCAGTTAAACATATGCCATTCTCAGGCTATCATAATTTTAACTTCATATTTTATGGTTTTGCATGTGACTTGGTTGGACATTAACGCTGTGTCAGAATACTCAGAGTGTAAGAATATATGAACCTTACGAAATTCCCAGTTTTGCCTGCAATTGGCACCTAGTTGAAAATCCTGAATAAATGTCTGTCTTTTCTACCTCCCACTTGTCTACCACCGCATGTCTACTACCATCTACCACCCCTTCGTCAACTGTCCCTGTATCGACCCTCCTGTGTCAACCGCCCACTTATCTAACTCCTCCATGTCTACTGATGCCGTATCTACCGCCCCCTTATCTACTGATCTTTTCCACCCCCTTGTCTACCAACCCATGTCTACCTCCCCGTCTACCGCCCCGTCTATCACCACCTCATCTCCACCTCTTTGTCTTCAACCTCCTGGTCATCCAGCTTCTTGCCAACCGCCCCCTGTCTACCACACCTTATCTCCACCTCTTTGTCTTCCACCTCCTGGTCTACCAGCCCCTTGCCAACCGCCCCCTGTCTACCACACCTTATCTCCACCTCTTTGTCTTCCACCTCCTGGTCTACCAGCCCCTTGCCAACCGCCCCCTGTCTACCACACCTTATCTCCACCTCTTTGTCTTCCACCTCCTGGTTTACCAGCCCCTTGCCAACCGCCCCCTATCTACCACACCTTATCTCCACCTCTTTGTCTTCCACCTCCTGGTCTACCAGCCCCTTGCCAACCGCCCCCTGTCTACCACACCTTATCTCCACCTCTTTGTCTTCCACCTCCTCGTCTACCAGCCCCTTGCCAACCGCCCCGTCTACCACACCTTATCTCCACCTCTTTGTCTTCCACCTCCTGGTCTACCAGCCCCTTGCCAACCGCCCCCTATCTACCACACCTTATCTCCACCTCTTTGTCTTCCACCTCCTGGTCTACCAGCCCCTTGCCAACCGCCCCCTGTCTACCACACCTTATCTCCACCTCTTTGTCTTCCACCTCCTGGTCATCCAGCCCCTTGCCAACCGCCCCCTGTCTACCACACCTTATCTCCACCTCTTTGTCTTCAACCTCCTGGTCATCCAGCCCCTTGCCAACTGCCCCCTGTCTACCACACCTTATCTCCACCTCTTTGTCTTCAACCTCCTGGTCTACCAGCCCCTTGCCAACCGCTCGCTTGTCTACCATACCTTATCTCTACCTTATATCTACTACCCCATATCTTCCAAACTTTCCTACCATCAATCTTGTCTGCCATCACTTTGTCTATGTCCGCTTTTCTACCACCCCCTTGTCAACCACCTCTTTATGTATTTCTACCAGGGCAATATCTACCACCCTTTGTCTACCCCAACCTAATCCATCATCCCCTAACTATGAGACTCGGGTTGTCACATTGCTTGACCAGGTCAGCACAGGTCATCTTGTAGCGATGGAGCCGATCGCTGCTCCTGCTGTCAACCACTGACTGCCCTGTCCCAGACAGGATTATTTACCAACCGCAGTGATGTAGCTGGAATATAGCTGTAAAACAACAAACACCACTTAGGTAGGAAATGTCCGTGGAGGTGCTTGCTGTGACGCCAGGTGACAGGGTCCAGGTGACCAGGTCCAGGTGACCGGGTCCAGGTGACCAGGTCCAGGTGACTGGGTCTTGATCTTGCTCTGTCTGACTTGGTGTGTGAGTGAGCAGATGTGCTGTGTGGTTGAGCAGACAAACACTGCATATCATTTCTTTATTCCTGTCAGTGATACAGCATATTTAAATTTCACTCGTTCAATCACACTGGCTTCAGACTATTTGTCTTTCTCAAATGATATTCTGTCCTGCTTAACATTATAGTGATACACTATCCTATATGCTCTGATATTCTTTTGTACATATCCTGATTTTGATCTGGTGCAGTAAATAATTCAGGTTACACTCACGGAACTGACTGATAGTGAGGCGGTGATGGGGACATATCTTGCCAAATGAACGTATTGCACTAAATGGGTTCACAGGTGAAGATTCCGGGTTAGAATAGGTCTTCAGCAACCCATACTTGCCGTAAGAGGCGACTATGCTTGTCGTAGAAGGTGACTAACGGGATCGGGTGGTTAGGCTTGCTGACTTGGTTGATACATGTCATCGATCCCAATAGCGTGGATCGTCTGGTCCAGACTCGATTATTTTACAGACCGCCGTCATATAGCTGGAATATTGCTGAGTGCGGCATTAAACAACAAAACAACTAACTAATGGGTTTAAGGCATTTATTATGATAGAATGGAAATATAAGACACTGAATAATCAAGGTTTACCCCAATATTCTATCCAGCATACCCCAATATTCTATCCAGCATACCCTAATAAGCTATCTAGCATATCCTAAAATTCTATTCAGCATACTCTAATATTCTATCCAGCATACCTTAATATTCTATCCAGTATACCCTAATATTCAGGTATAGAAACTAACTGTTTTAGCCCACTACTCCTTATAATGATAACATATAGCAAAACCCTTAAAAATGGCAAATTTCTACTAGTCCTTATGATACCTTAACTATTGGGCAGTTTGGCAAGGCCTATAGGACTAGTGCCAATTTCTAATGCTGATATTCCATCCAGCATATCCTAAAATTCTATTCAGCATACCTTAATATTCTATCCAGCATACCCCAATATTCTATCCAGCATACCCCAATATTCTATCCAGCGTACCCTGATATTCTATCCAACATATCCTAAAATTCTATTCAGCATATCCTAATATTCCATACAGCATACCTTAATATTCCATCTAGCATACCCCAATATTCTATCCAGTATACCCTAATATTCTATCCAGCATATCCTTAAAATTCTATTCAGCATACCCTAATATTCTATCCAGCATACCTTAGTATTCTATCCAGCATATCCTAAAATTCTATTCAGCATATCCTAATATTCCATACGGCATACCTTAATATTCTATCCAGCAAAAATTCTTTCCAGCATACCATAATATTCTGTTAGCATACCCTAACATTCTATCCAGCACACCTTGATAATCTATCCACCATATCCTAATATTCTAACCAGCATACCCTAATACACTGTCTAACACACCCTGAGACACTGTGAAGTATCTCACACACCCTGATATCCTATTCTGTACTATTCACTGTGACATACTGTCCAAAATGCCCTGACACATGAACACACATCACCTGCTATGGTATCTCCTACATACCCTCATATACTACCTTACACACTCAACATACTATCTCACCTACCTTGTATGCTATCCGACATACACTCTCCGACACACTTCATACATTCTCCGACTTACCCTCTACACAATCAAACTTACCCTATACACTGTCCAATCTACCGACTGTACTACCCGACCTACCCTACACACTATCCAATCTACCCTATACACTATCCTATCTACCCTACACACTATCCGATCAACCCTATACAATATCCGCCATACCCTACACACTATCCAACCTACCCAACACACTATCCGACCTACCCTACACACTATCCGACCTACCCTAAACACTATCCGACCTACCGTATATACTATCTGATTTACCCTACACACTATCCGACCTACCCTACACACTATCCGACCTACCCTTCACACTATCCGACCTACCCTATATACTATCCGACCTTCCCTATATACTTTCCGACCTACCCTACACACTATCCGACCTACCCTATATACTATCTGATTTACCCTACACACTATACGACCTATCCTAAACAGTATCTGACCTACCCTACACACTATCTGACCTACCCTAAATACTATCTGACCTACCCTACACACTATCTGACCTACCCTACACACTATCTGATCTACCCTACACACTATCTGACCTACCCTACACACTATCCGACCTATCTTACACTATCCGAACTAACCGACACACTATCTGACCTACCCTACACACTATCCGACCTAACCTACACACTATTTGACCTACCCAATATACTATCTGATCTACACTATATACTATCTGATTTACCCTACACACTATCCGACCTACCCTATATACTATCCGATCTACCCTACACACTATCCGACCTACCCTGTAACACCTATGATGTCTCCGTCCAGAACCTAGTCCAGTGTCTGGCTTGATTAGAAAGGACAATTGCCCTCTGCCTGAATATCCCAGTCAAGTCAGTCACCGTCCACAGGAAATGAAGCTGGTGGGGAGTTTATAGAACTAATTAAAGTAGAGATAACGAACCAAAGGGGGGCAGAGACAGCCACAGGCTCATGGAGCTCGGTATATCACTGGGTAATTTGAGAGGGAAGCAGAGACTGAAAATCTATTGCTGCAGATGTCTTTTTTCCTGCTTATATAATGCATGGAATCAGGTTTTTTATTGGCCGTCTGAAGGGGAGGTGAAGTTTGGTTGGAGGGGCCAGCATCACTTTCATTAATCTTTGATGTTGCTACTCTATAAACATTCCTTGTTACAGACCGCTCTTGCTGGGATAAACTGTGCCATTGTTTTGCCTCGCTCAATGATGTTAACCAGTTGGGTGATCGCCTAAATGAAGGACGGGGAGGGGAGCTGGGGATAAGTTTTGGGAAGGGTGATTGAGAGGCAGTGAGTACAATGGGGGGGGGGGGGGGGGGGTCAAGGGGGATAGGACAGTGGGGGTCAAGGGAGAGGGACAGTTGGGCAAGGGAGAGAGGAAAGTGGGGGGGCAAGGGAGGAAGTGGGGATCAAGGGAGAGAGGACAGTGGAGGATGAAGGAGGGGGGACAGTTGGGGTCAAGGGAGGGGGCAGTGGGGGTCAATGGAGGGAGGACAGTGGGTGTCAAGGGAGGGGGGCAGTTGGGGCAAGGGAGAGAGGACAGTGGGGGCAAGGGAGGGAGGACAGTGGGGGGCAAGGGAGGTGGGGGGGGGGGCACAGTTGGGGTCAAGGGGGAGAGGCCAGGGGGGTCAAGGGAGGGAGGACAGTGGGGTCAAGGGAGGGAGGACAGTGGGGGTCACGGGAGGTGGGGGGCAGTTGGGGTCAAGGGGGAGAGGACAGTGGGGGCTAAGGGAGAGGAGGCCTTGAGTATAGGACAAGGAGAGAGAACAGTGGGTTTCAAGAGGCAAGGACAATGGGGGTCAGGGGGAGAGCACTGTGGGGTGAAATGTTGTGGCGGAGGAATAGAAGAGAACAGTTGGGGACAGAGGGCAGTGGGTAAGGGGCTGTAGTGAGTGAACACTGTGGGGCAAAGATGGTAAAAATAAGCTGGTGGGAACAGTAGGGTAGTCCAGTGGAGTGGGTAACAAGAAAGGTATGGTGACATGTTTGTGCATGTGTGTGGATGTAAGTGACTGGGTTACATGCAGAAAGAGTTCATCATTAAGAGTACCTGCAGCATGTATTTAGGGTCATCATGAAGTGTACAGATACAGCAAAGATGTAGTCATCTTTGAGGGTACATGCAGCGGTAGAAACTAACATGTTTAGTCCTCTAGTCCTTATAATGATACCATATAAGAAAACCCTTAAAAATTGCAAATTTCTAATAGTCCTTATGATACTTAAAATATTGGACAGTTTGGCAAGGACTACAAGACTAGTGCCAATTTCTAACCCTGGCATGCTTCAAGGATGCATTCTCATGGTTACATGCAGCATATATTTTGTGGGTTATTTCAATTTACAGGTGCAAGGATGAAGGGTTACAAATGACAAATTGAAGTTGCAGCAGTACTGTTTTGTAGCTTCGCCTTGGTCTGTCAGGATAGCTAATTGTAATTTCAGTATTTCAGACAGTTATGGGTAAGAGAATGGCAAAATGGTAAATAACTCACTAATGGCATTTAACAGGACCGCAGTAGGAGCGTTGATGTTTTGGAACTATTGAGGGTAGGATGAGGAGACAAATATTGATTGTGGAGACCACCCACTGGGAGATCGGACAAAAAACACTACCCTGTGTGACAGGCATCAGTTGTCACTTTCTGCTTGTCGTAAGAAGTCATATTTCGGTGTAAAAATGGTAATTGCATATAAATTGAATTATATACTGCTGGTTATATCTTCTGTGCCATACACTGGCATATTGATTTCCCCACATCATCAGGTTGTGTTTACCTCCTATATTTCCATCAACGCTTCCTCTGACAAATATAAATTAAATGTCTATTTGTCACGGTTGTCATGGAAAGAATGATAAAAATATGAATTTCATAGAATTCAATTTTCATGTCAGTATTTTTATCAAAGCACATGAGTGTTATTCAAATGATTATCTGAGCTTTTTTGATTAGCTGTTCTGTGAATGTAAACTGTTGTGGAATCAAGAAACTCATGCACACTTCAATGATAAGATATCGCTAACCTGTAATTCATCCAAGGAAATTGTACATGTAGCTATTTAAGACTGAAGGATTTGAATTAAATATTGCCATTCATTAAACTTTGCATTACATCATAGTGGATCACAGGATCATGGCCTAACTTATCATGGTCCTCAGCCAGATACACTGGATCATGGACCCCCACTACCACGCACATTAAATCATTGTCACTAAATAATAACAGGAGTCATGGTCCTTCAGCTGATCATGGAACACAGGATCATGGCCTAACTTATCATTGTCCTCTGCCAGATACACTGGATCATGGACCTTCACTACCATGTACATGCTACTAACGGATCATGTGGTCGGGCTCTCTTACTTTGTTGATGCATGTCATTGTATCCCAATTGCGTAGATCGATGCTCATGATGTCAATCATGGATTGTCTGGTCCAGACTCGATTATTTACAGACCGCCGTCATATAGCTGGAGTATTGCTGAGTGCGGCATTTAACAACAAATCAAACCAAACCAAACCAAACCAAACCAAACCAAACACATTACATCAGTATCTAACGAGTGCATGATCTGGACATTTTGGGGTTATTGGAAAGTCTTTTTGTGCAGCGAGGGCTCCCCACAGGGATACAATATAAGAAGTATCTTGGTTTGTGTGTCATGTCTGCTGTAGTGTTTCTTACATGTTGTTGCCATGCTGATGTTACAATGGAACTCTTGTCTTGCAGGACATTCGCAAAATAGTAGCTCCAGTTTTAAGAAGTTTTCAAGGCGAGATCGACGCTCTTTCAAAACGCAGCAAGGCAGCAGAGGCAGCATTCCTCTCCATATACAAGAAATTAATAGATCTGCCAGGTACTGTTTGGTGTGTCTCTCGGTGTCCTCCATGTTGTGTCCCGTGTACTAGACCCTGTGTCACTGTAGGTCAGTCCTCCATGTTGTGTTCCTTGTCCTGCTAGTCCCTGTGTCACTGTAGATCAGTCCTCCATGTTGTGTTCCTTGTCCAGCTAGACCCTGTGACACTTTAGATCAGTCCTCCATGTTGTGTTCCTTGTCCTGCTAGACCCTGTGTCACTGTAGATCAGTCCTCCATGTTGTGTTCCTTGTCCAGCTAGACCCTGTGTCACTGTAGATCAGTCCTCCATGTTGTGTTCCTTGTCCAGCTAGACCCTGTGTCACTGTAGATCAGTCCTCCATGTTGTGTTCCTTGTCCTGCTAGACCCTGTGTCATTGTAGATCAGTCCTCCATGTTGTGTTCCTTGTCCTGCTAGACCCTGTGTCACTGTAGATCAGTCCTCCATGTTGTGTCCTGCTAGACCCTGTGTCATTGTAGATCAGTCCTCCATGTTGTGTTCCTTGTCCAGCTAGACCCTGTGTCACTGTAGATCAGTCCTCCATGTTGTGTTCCTTGTCCAGCTAGACCCTGTGTCACTGTAGATCAGTCCTCCATGTTGTGTCCTGCTAGACCCTGTGTCACTGTAGATAAGTCCTCCATGTTGTGTTCCTTGTCCTGCTAGACCCTGTGTCACTGGAGATTAGTCCTCCATGTTGTGTCCTGCTAGACCCTGTGTCACTGTAGATCAGTCCTCCATGTTGTGTCCAGCTAGACCCTGTGTCACTGTAGATCAGTCCTCCATGTTGTGTTCCTTGTCCAGCTAGACCCTGTGTCACTGTAAATCAGTCCTCCATGTTTTGCTCTGTTCCAACAGACCCTGTCTCTACTTGTCACTCCATCAGTCCTCCATGTTCTGCTCTGTTCTAACAGACCCTGTCTCTACTTGTCACTCCATCAGTCCTCCATGTTCTGCTCTGTTCTAACAGACCCTGTCTCTACTTGTCACTCCATCAGTCCTCCATGTTCTGCTCTGTTCTAACAGACCCTGTTCCGGTGCTGGACCATGCGCTGCAGATCCAGAAGAAAGCCCAGCGGGCCCAGGACCTTGAGCTGGAGAACAAGCAGCTACGGGAGACACTCGACGAGTACAATCATGAGTTTGCTGAAGTAAAAAACCAAGGTCAGTTTGATTTAATAGAATTTAAGATCGTTCTGCATCACCCTATTGCTGTTTGTAAGAGGCAACTAAATTTATCTGGCGGTCAGGCTCTGTGACTGGGCTAATTATTTAAAGGCTGCAATGAATTTGGAAGCTGAAATATTAATGGCAGCCAATGTTTGTGGGTTTGAATCCCGAATGGTCCTGATTATGTTTCTAGGTTTGACAGCACCATACCCGTGCTCGTGGGTTTCACCAGAGTTGTAAATGTCCGAGACATTGGGCCTTCCTCCCACATTAAATTGACGTGCCGTGATATAACTGGAATATTGTTCAAAGCGGTGTTAAACCAACTCACTCACTGATGGCAGCACTTTGAAGTCGCCTGAAGTACTGTTATGTGTCTGAATAACAATCTGTTCAGTAGATGCTAATGGTTAGCTATGCATCATTCCACATTGTGAACCTAGCATTTCAACTCTATTTAATCTGGGTTAGAGTAAAGAGCTTTGTCTGTGTTAAAGTATAGGGGGAGGTCGGGTAGCCTAGTGATTAAAGCGTTTGCTCGTCAAGCCGAGGATCAGGGTTCGATTCCCGACATGGGTACAATGTGTGAAGCCCATTTCTGGTGTCCCCCGCCGTGATATTGCTGGAATATTGCTAAAAGCGGCGTAAAACCATATTCACTCACTCACTAAAGTGTAGAGCTTATGGATGGCTTAGAGTATAGAGACATAAGTCTGGATTAGTGTACGGTGTATACGGAGCTGAGTATCGCCTCGTATCTGACAATACAACTGGTATCACGATGCAGACTGACAATACAACTGGTATCACAATACACCAACAAATAGGAAAAAATGATGACATCACTGAAATATAACTCAAAAACCTCTGGATTCATACATCTACTTATTATTATCCCCCCAAAAAAAAGACAAGAACAAAACAGTTTCAAATGAAGGGATGGTTATTAGATGTAATAGTTAATTAGCAGTGACGTCCTCTATGACCACGTCCTTGTGTTCCACCATGTTTACAAGTTGCGCTATGCTCCTTCTGCCATTACGGGAGGTAACTCAGTAATAGAACTCTGTTCTATTTATAGCATATCACAGTCTCACAAACTGATGATTCAAGTATTGTCTGTTCCTTAGTATCGATGATATTGTAGGTATCGGTGAATCGTTTCAGCCCTGGTGTAAAGAGCCTCTCACAGTTCTTGCATTAAGACAGCTTAGAACACGTTTTTGGTGCTTTGGCATTTTTGAGTCTGCATTGAGCTGAAAGCTGTGTTAAAGTTTAGAGGTTTTAGCATAGACGTTTGAGCATTCCTAGCACTAAAACAGCTTGTTGGGACACATTAATAAAGTTTGATAATATCTAATCGGTTTTCGAGTATAGCATGTTCTCAGTGACAGAATTGTCGACTTGACATGAAGAAGAAGTATGCATAACATGAAGGATTGGAATTTGCTCCAAACTAAAGATTTGCTTTTGTTATTTTGGTGAATCTTGACTTTGTTGAAATATACTACTCAGAAGAAGTTAGGGATGCCCCGTTCTTTATATTACTATAGCTAACCTGTGATGGCGTGGCATTAACAGTAATGTGAAATATTAGGGTGTTCTTTCACTTCTTTTGAGTAGTATATTTTGCCTCTAAATCTTATGTGAGTTTAGCAGAGTAATCATGCGACATAATGTGTGTCATAATTACTTTTCCTGCAGCCCCTGTGTGTCAGTGGGGCTGATGTATTGCAGTGTCCAACTAGCAGCCAGATATCTGAAAAGATTTAAAACTGTCACTACTAATGGCATCCTCACATTCCTGGTGGAGACACAGCCATTTGTCTCCAGCCCTGAATAACAACGACTTTTATGTGAATAGTGCACAGGTGATAGAACTGGGAAGGGCTGTAGGATGGCTGTAAGATGGCTGTAGTCAATCTGTAAAGAGCTAGGCCTTCGTATGTGGAACACTTTGGTTTATTTGATATCCCGAGTTTGAATTGTGTGAATATGAAGGTTTCCTTGTGCAAAAAAAGCTTTAATTTTTGGTGGTTTTCTTCATTTCCAAACCATGTGCTTCTAGTTTACTAGCCCAGGATAATACCTTCATCCTCATCTTTAGCAGTGATACAATACCCTCATGGTAATGAGACCACTTTTCACTGTATAAATTTTGGCTGGTGATGATCTGGAGGGGCACAGTCCTGTGCACGGTGAATGCGGCGTTAAACCCCATTTCACCTCACCTCACCTCACCTCGCCTCACCTCACCTCACCTCACCTCACCTCACCTGTGCACGGCACACAGGTCACAAATTTGGTGAAGTTAAACAATGTTGGTCACAGAGAATAGTTGGATTCGGCAACCGTGTTTGGTAGCATGACCCCTGAGAGTTTCTAGGGCTTCGGCCCTGCCCCACACTGAAGCACAAGTGACTTTGTTTGTTCACCCAGCAGTGAATGGGTACCCGGTAGGATGAGATGGTTATGAGACTGTTAGCCTTTTAGTGCCTGACAGGCTGCTTGGGTTGTATACTCCCCCGGAGCTGAGAATGAAAAAATAAATTGAGTGCATTCTGATCTGGTGACTAGGGTTATAATAAATATGATCTATCGTGGTGTAAGGGCTTTTGAGCAGTTATATGCCATTGATAATAATAATGATGATAATAATTATAATAATGATGAAGATGATGATGTTTGAACGCACTTGGGGGCGGTTGGGTTGCCCAGTGGTTAAAGCGTTCGCTCGTCACGCGGAAGACCCGGGTTCGATTCCTGACATGGGTACAATGTGTGAAGCCAATTTCTTGTGTCCCCACCCAGATATTGCTGGATTATAGCTAAAAGTGGCGTAAAACCATATTCACTCACTCACTCACTGACTCACTTGAACGCACTTGTCTTGTCATTGTGATAGGACCGTTGTTAAAGCTTGCACTTGTCATGAAGATGCTGTGTTTAGTTCTCCACATGGATATGTGTGGCATCCATTCTTGGTGTTACTAGTCTTGATACAGCTGAAATATTGCTAATAGCCGGTATTGATTTAAGCTGGGATGATCTTGTCATAATCCTGTTGTTATAGTAATCCCATCAGTTTTATTTTAACATAGTTTGACATTACCTTGAAGGAAGTGAGTCTGGTGGCACCCATGAAATCTTTTGAGGGTAAGGCTTATTGTATTGAAGGTGTCAAACCTGAAGAATGTGATGATGATGTGGAGATATTACAGAACAATGGTGTAGGACATGACTCTCTCTGTGTCCTCATGTAGTTTCCTGCATCTTGAGAACAATTACATGCATTTGTTCACCCCAAAAACATTGCCCTGTGACCACTTCCCTATTGGACTGTGGGCTGGTGTAATATCTGGAGCATGTACAACACTAACACAGTGATGTTATCAACTTCTTTGATAGGCATTTAGAAGTTGGAGTACTAAGTAAGGATAGGATTTATGGATGAACAACTTCTTTATTACAATTAAAAGCGAAGATTCTGTGTAGGTTTTAACACCGTTATCAAGCAAGTAATAACTGTGTTAGAACCTACACCGATTGGTCTCAGAGAGTTCAGCAGCTTCATGCCTGAGAGTCTCTTGGGCTTGTCTGGTCCCACACTGAAGCACATTTGGTGTCTCCTTAGGCATGTGACTTTGTTCGATGGGGGGCACGGGTGGTCCAGTCGTCTGGGGCCGCGATTCACTGTGCAGAGTTGTGTCCCTTGGGCACGCCAGAAACCTATGATTGTGGGTTCGAATCCCGGTTCGCCTTGATTATGTTTCTAGGTTTGTCAGCACCATACCCGTGCTCGTGGGTTTCACCGAAGTGGTAAAAGTCCTCCCACATTAAGCTGACACACCGTGATATAACTGGAATACTGTTAAAAGCGGCGTAAAACACAACACACTCACTCACTTTGTTCGATGACATTGTTAACCTTCCAGTGTCTTACAGGCAGCTTGGGTTTTGTACTCCCCAGGGAGCTGGGAATAAGAGTTGATTGCAAACTGATTCATTGATGGAGGTGATAATGATTTAGCACCATGTTGAATTTGGCACTTAATAAATTGCTCATAATATCAATCACTGCCATGTCTGGTCCAGAGTGGTTCAGACTATTACTGCGTGCTGTGTTAATCAGAAAAGAAAACTGTTCACTGTCCAATCAGTGATGTTGCATGAGTAATATTATGCATTGTCATTATGATGGATAGCTTTGAATGCTCTAGTTGGGATTGTATAACATGGCGACAACAGTTTGCATTGTAAGAAATTCATAAAAAGCTTTTGAAATGAAGACAGTATTGACATTAGATAGGATTGTCAGGATTTGAAGATAGGTAGTGTCATTGTAATGGTGACATGATGGGATTATTTATGTATTTATATATTTATGTATGTATGTCTTTACCATATTTCAGATTGAATACACAGGTATTATATTCAGGGATCCCCTGCATCTTAATTTGAAATGTGTAGTGATGTGTTGAGAGGGGCAGTGATGTGTTGAGAGGGGTAGTATAGGTGTTGAGAGGGGTAGTCATGTGTTGAGAGGGGTAGTCATGTTGAGAGGGGTAGTATAGGTGTTGAGAGGGGTAGTTATGTGTTGGGAGGGGTAGTGATGTCTTGAGAGGGGTAGTGATGTCTTGAGAGGGGTAGTGATGTGTTGAGAGAATTGTTGAGAGGGGTAGTGATGTGTTTAGAGGGGTAGTGATGTGTTGAGAGGGGCAGTGATGTGTTGAGAGGGGTAGTGATGTGTTGAGAGGGGTAGTGATGTGTTGAGAGGGGTAGTGATGTGTTGAGAGGGGCAGTGATGTGTTGAGAGGGGTAGTGATGTGTTGAGAGGGGTAGTGATGTGTAGTGATGTGTTGAGAGGGGTAGTGATGTGTTTAGAGGGGTAGTCATGTGTTGAGAGGGGCAGTGATGTGTTTAGAGGGGTAGTCATGTGTTGAGAGGGGCAGTGATGTGTTGAGAGGGGCAGTGATGTGTTGAGAGGGGTAGTGATGTGTTGAGAGGGGTAGTGATGTGTTGAGAGGGGTAGTGATGTGTTGAGAGGGGTAGTGATGTGTTGAGAGGGGTAGTGATGTGTAGTGATGTGTTGAGAGGGGTAGCGATGTGTTGAGAGGGGTAGTGATGTCTTGAGAGGGGTAGTCATGTGTTGAGAGGGGTAGGGATGTGTTGAGAGGGGTAGTCATGTGTTGAGAGGGGTAGTCATGTGTTGAGAGGGGTAGTGATGTGTAGTCATGTGTTGAGAGGGGTAGTCATGTGTTGAGAGGGGTAGTGATGTCTTGAGAGGGGTAGTCATGTGTTGAGAGGGGTAGTGTAGTGTTGAGAGAGGTAGTCATGTGTTGAGAGGGGTAGTGATGTGTTGAGAGGGGTAGCGATGTGTTGAGAGGGTAGTCATGTGTTGAGAGGGGTAGTCATGTGTTGAGAGGGGTAGCGATGTGTTGAGAGGGGTAGTCATGTGTTGAGAGGGGTAGTGTAGTGTTGAGAGAGGTAGTCATGTGTTGAGAGGGGAAGTGATGTGTTGAGAGGGGTAGCGATGTGTTGAGAGGGTAGTCATGTGTTGAGAGGGGTAGCGATGTGTTGAGAGGGTAGTCATGTGTTGAGAGGGGTAGCGATGTGTTGAGAGGGGTAGTCATGTGTTGAGAGGGGTAGTCATGTGTTTAGAGAATTGTTGAGAGGGGTAGTGATGTCTTTAGAGGGGTAGTGATGTGTTGAGAGAATTGTTGAGAGGGGTAGTGATGTCTTGAGAGGGTTAGTCATGTGTTGAGAGGGGTAGTGATATGTTGACAGGGGACAGTGATGTGTTTTGAGGGGATACTGATGTGTTGTGAGGGTATAATGATGTGTTATGAGGGGATAGTGATGTGTTGACAGGGGACAGTGATGTGTTTTGAGGGGATAATGATGTGTTGTGAGGGGATAATGAGGTGTTGTGAGGGGATAGTGATGTGTTGACAGGGGACAGTGATGTGTTGACACGGGATAGTGATGTCTTGATGGGACAGTGATGTGTTGACAGGGGATAGTGATGTGTTGACATGGGACAGTGATGTGTTGACAGGGGATAGTGATGTGTTGACAGGGGATAGTGATGTGTTGACAGGGGACAGTGATGTGTTGACAAGGGCTAGCGAAAGAGGATAGTGATGAGGTCACTGGGTATAATGATGTGTTGTGAGGGGATAGTGATGTGTTGACAGGGGACAGTGATGTGTTGACAGGGGATAGTGATGTGTTGACAGGGGATAGTGATGTGTTGACCGGGGACAGTGATGTGTTGACAGGGGATAGTGATGTGTTGACAGGGGATAGTGATGTGTTGACAGGGGACAGTGTTGTGTTGACAAGGGCTAGTGAAAGAGGATAGTGATTTGGTTACTGGGTATAATGATGTGTTGCGAGGGGATAGTGATGTGTTGCGAGGAGATAGTGATGTGTTGACAGGGGACAGTGATGTGTTGACAGGGGATAGTGATGTGTTGACAGGGGACAGTGATGTGTTGACAGGGAAAAGGGATGTGTTGACATGGGATAGTGATGTGTTGACAGGGGACAGTGATGTGTTGATAGGTGACAGTGATGTGTTGACAGGGGACAGTGATGTGTTGACAGGGGACAGTGATGTGTTGACAGGGGACAGTGATGTGTTGATGGGGTACAGTGATGTGTTGATGGGGTACAGTGATGTGTTGATAGGGGATAGTGATGCATTGAGAGGTACATTGAGATGCATTGAGTGATGTGTTTAAACAGGGTATTGATGTGTTGAGAGGCATAGTTCTGAGAGAGATAGTTATGTTTTGAGAGAGATAGTTATGTTTTAGAGGGGGTAAGCAACGTGTCCTGTTCCCCCTCCCCCTCCCCCACCCCTCATGCTCATGTTCGCCTCCTGCGCTATTGTGTTGTAATGAAACAGCATCATGCCTCAGCGTATCAGGTTAGAGACTTGATTGTGAATTGATAATGTTTGGGATTTAATCGTCCTGAAAAGAAGCTATCTCTGTAGTGGTATTCCGCTGGTAGTTTGATTTCATTGTCCGTGTGGGGGTAGTCAGGCGTGAAATATTTAACCACAGTATGCAGGTCACTGTGGGATGGGGAGCCGGCCAGAAAGAAGAGGCCCACTCAATTGAAAACTTTTAATTTGCTTTCTCAATGGGTGATGCAGACAGAATGATATTTGTGATTTTGATGTAGTCGATTGTTACGAAGTGATGGTTGACATGATTTCGCCTGTATTCAGGCGTGTGCGAGCCAGGCCAGACAAGGTAAACGAACTTTGGAAGATCAGTAGTGATCATTTCACCACTAAATGATACCCTATAAAGTAGGGGAACTTGAGGCATTCACGGGTAACCCGACACTCCACATTTCCTATAAAAAAATCACACTGTTAATATCATTTTAAGGAAAAGGTTTTGCTTGAGGGGTTTTGCTTAGATTATGTTGGTGTTCAATGTAACAATGCATTGACTGTGACTGGAGACCTGTCTCGGGTGGGCTGAGCTTGTACTGCGGACATGATGCAGGTGTTGTCTCGGCCGATGCAGCAACATTGTCACCCCTCCTGTCCCTCCCTCACCTCACACAGGTAAGACGGTGGTCATGCTCACCTCACTCACTCACTCAATGTTAAACAGCTGTCTGAAAGCAATGGGATAGGGGTTAACTGTTGACTCTGCTCATGTTGGTTTGTTTGCCAGTCAAGTGACAGTATTTTAATGTCATCAGTTTCGCTTTACAGTAATCATGGGCATCTTGTTTGTGATGATTGATTTGTGTAAGGGGTGGATGAGATATATTGTTACTGTTGCTGGAAGTATGTATTGTTTGCAGATATTGCCAGGCCTCGTGAGCTGGGTAAGTGTTATGCATCAGAGTGAATATTTTCAACCTTGACTTAACCTGGTGAGCAGACAGGGAAGCCACAACTTCTGCTCTATCAGTAGTCCCTGCACGTTCTACAGAGGCAAAGGCGATTCATTTTATCTATCTGACTTGTAATTTATTGAGAAGTTGGCAGCTACAGCAGGATGTGGGTCACAGTGGCTGGAGTGAGACAATCAGCCCTGTCATCCCTGTCATCCCCAGATACCTCTGGATTGGTGACAGAGCGAATGGACAGATAGTCCCTCCTGTTCACCATTATTGTACTCCCAGGACATGTTCCCTCCCACCCAGCCCCAGGACAAGTGTTCCCTCCCACTCAACCCCAGGCCAAATGTTCCCTCCCACTCAACCCCAGGACAAGTGTTCCCTCCCACTCAACCCCAGGACAAATGTTCCCTCCCACCCAGCCCCAGGACAAGTGTTCCCTCCCACTCAACCCCAGGACAAATGTTCCCTCCCACTCAACCCCAGGACAAATGTTCCCTCCCACTCAACCCCAGGACAAATGTTCCCACCCACTCAACCCCAGGACAAATGTTCCCTCCCACTCAACCCCAGGACAAGTGTTCCCTCCCACTCAACCCCAGGACAAATGTTCCCACCCACTCAACCCCAGGACAAATGTTCCCTCCCACTCAACCCCAGGACAAGTGTTCCCTCCCACTCAACCCCAGGACAAATGTTCCCACCCACTCAACCCCAGGACAAATGTTCCCTCCCACTCAACCCCAGGACAAATGTTCCCACCCACTCAACCCCAGGACAAATGTTCCCTCCCACTCAACTCCAGGACAAATTTTCCCTCCCACTCAACCCCAGGACAAATGTTCCCACCCACTCAACCCCAGAACAAATGTTCCCACCCACTCAAGCCCAGGTCAAATGTTCCCACCCACTCAACTCCAGGACAAATGTTCCCTCCCAGTAAACTCCATGACAACATTCCCTCACACTTCACCCCAGGACAGATGTTCGTTCCACCACCACACCCTCGATCCAAGCACAGATGTTCTCTCCAACCACCACACCCTCGATCCAAGCACAGATTTCCCCTCCCACCACCACACCCTCGATCCAAGCACAGATGTTCTCTCCAACCACCACACCCTTGATCCAAGCACAGATGTCCCCTCCCACCCCCACACCCTTGATCCAAGCACATATGTCCCCTCCCACCCCCACACCCTTGATCCAAGCACAGATGTTCTCTCCCACCACCACACCCTTGATCAAAGCACAGATGTCCCCTCCCACCCCCACACCCTTGATCCAAGCACAGATGTCCCCTCCCACCCCCACACCCTTGATCCAAGCACAGATGTCCCCTCCCACCACCACACCCTTGATCCAAGCACAGATGTCCCCTCCCACCACCACACCCTCGATCCAAGCACAGATGTCCCCTCCCACCACCACACCCTTGATCCAAGCACATATGTCCCCTCCCACCCCCACACCCTTGATCCAAGCACAGATGTCCCCTCCCACCACCACACCCTTGATCCAAGCACATATGTTCTCTTCCACCACCACACCCTCGATCCAAGCACAGATGTTCTCTTCCACCACCACACCCTTGATCCAAGCACAGATGTTCCATGATCCACGGATAGGTTTCCCCTCCCACCACCACATCCTTGATCCAAGGACAGGTGTCCGTTGCCCCACCCACAATTAATCTAACTGTGCTTCCTTAAATCCCTCATCTCTCCCTCCAACCCCAACCCCAAGCCCAACTTCTCTCTCCTCCCCACCTTCCTCATCCCCCTACCCGTCCATGAGTGGTTATCCCTAACTGTGTGCCGTGTTTCAGGTATGAGCTGCATGCTGATGAGACAGCCCAACACGGAATAAGCCAGCCAGAACACTCCTGAGTGTGACACTGTCATAAGTCAGGCAGTGTTTAAGCATTTGGTTAATCCCTGCTGCTGATAAGCACTATGCCTACATATGACTACAGCACTTACATGATAACCTTGCCGAAATACCCACTGGCCAACTCTGCAAGCTATTCTTCACTGCACATTTCACAATTAAAAATACCTCACTTGATTCAGCGGGAAGTTAGGAAGGCAAATACTTGTTATGGGAAGGCATTGCTCACTTGGTACTTAACAGTGTTTGATGTCATCCAGGTAGACATACATAGACATGGCTATTATAGCAAGGTGCAGGCTCACGAATCAATGGTAGCTGCCATTGTGTATAGGTTCTGATTATAGCTGTATTGATCGTCTAATTGTTCTGATGGGAAATATCAGACAAGAAAATCTACTAATTGTATGATGTTTCAGTTTGATGTGAAATCAATGGACAAAAGAGCAGATGTGATGTTATGTAGACAAAGGACTGTAGTGTCTTCATCTCGGTTGGAATGTTTCACCTGCTGGTACACATGCCTGTTTGACATTAGACCTGCTGGTACATTTGCCTGTTTGACATTAGACCTGGTGGTACATTTGCCTGTTGGATGTTAGACCTGCTGGTACATTTGCCTGTTTGACATTAGACCTGCTGGTACATTTGCCTGTTGGATGTTAGACCTGGTAGTACAGTTGCCTGTTTGGCATTAGACCTGGTGGTACATTTGCCTGTTGGATGTTAGACCTGGTGGTACAGTTGCCTGTTTGGCATTAGACCTGGTAGTACAGTTGCATGTTGGGTGTTAGACCTGGTGGTACAGTTGCCTGTTGGGTATTAGACCTGGTGGTACAGTTGCCTTTTTGGCATTAGACCTGGTGGTACAGTTGCCTGTTGGGTGTTAGACCTGGTGATGCAGTTGCCTGTTGGGTGTTTGACCTAGTGGTACAGTTGCCTGTTTGGCATGAGACGTGGTGGTACAGTTGCCTGTTTGGTATAAGACCTGGTGGTACAGTTGCCTGTTTGGCATTAGACCTGGTAGTACAGTTGCCTGTTGGGTGTTAGACCTGGTGATGCAGTTGCCTGCTGGGTGTTTGACCTGGTGGTACAGTTGCCTGTTGGATGTTAGACCTGGTAGTACAGTTGCCTGTTTGGCATAAGACCTGGTAGTACAGTTACCTGTTGGGTGTTAGACCTGGTGGTACAGTTGCCTGTTGGGTGTTAGACCTGGTGGTACAGTTGGGTGTTTGACCTAGTGGTAAAGCTGCCTGTTGGGTTTTAAACCTAGTGGCACAGTTGCATGTTGGATGTTAGACCTGGTGGTACAGTTGCCTGTTGAATGTTAAACATGGTGGTGCACTTGCCTGTTTTATCGGTATACAATTGTCTGTGAGTCCTCAGGTCTTGTATGAGAGAAATAGCTTGGCTACTTTATGTGTTCCCCATACATTATGGTGTTTTCATGTATGTATGTTCATTCTGTTATGGAAGTGAGACTTGGAATTCCTGTGACAATTAGGTCAGCTTGTATCTGATGAGATCCATACCTGCAACGAGAAACCATCACAGATAAACTCAATCAGCCAACGTTACAGATGTATCATTATGTAGATGCAGTGTCAAGTTTTACACTGCAGTTTATTATAGATTTGTGACCATACCTGGTTGTAACATGCTGTAACAGATGAGCAAGACCCAAACATGTTACAGGTATACGTCATTGGTTGACATCTCAGAGAGCGCCAGACATGAGTCTTAAACATGCGCTAGTAATCCTAGCAATAGAGTCAAGATATATTTTTGGTTATTACATCTGTTTCAAACATGGCTGCCATGGCAACCAGATTAAAAGTAATATGTTCATGTAACAATGTTTAATTTGATTTAAGAAATGAATAGGTAGATGTGACGAACACAATTCATGTACTTGTTGATTCTCATGGACATGTATCGATCTTCTCCGAGACCATTGAACTGATAAAGTTGGGTAAACAATTCAAGCCTTAGTTTTGTTAATGTAACAAAAGTAAAGTTGAAGCAAAGATTTCTGATATAGTTTTAAGCATGGTAACAGCTAAATGGCATTACTCATTTATTTATTGATGTATTGGTGTGTAATTTCATAGGTTGTAAAAAAATTGGAATGTGCAAAATCTTGTCATGGCAACTAGGCTGTCCGCAGCCATCTATCGGTGTTTTAGTGCATATATGCAAGGTTATAGATCTGTTTAGATTACTCCTACCCCCATGGAAATTACCCTACCCTGTGGAGATTATCCCTACCCCCTTGGATATTATGCTACCCTGTGGAGATTATCCCTTCGCCACAGAGATTACCCCTACCCTCTTGGATATTATCCCTTCCCCCACGGAGATTACCTCTACCCCCTTGGACATTACCATACCCTTTGGAGATTATCCCTATGTTGTGGGGATTACCCCTACACCATGGAGATTACCCCTACCTAGTGGAGATAACCTGTACTCCATATTGCTCTCCTACCTATGCTTGTCCGACTTGGTTCAATACGAGACATCGTAACCTGATGGCAATGATCGTTGCTCACAATATTGATCATAAGATTGTCTGGTCCAGACTCGATTATTTACAGGCTGCTGTCATATAGCTGGAATGTAGCTGAGTGTGGCATTTAACAATAAACACTAACACACACAGGGGTTTAGTCATATGTCGGCATTGTGATGGGGGTAGACTGGTGGTAAAAGAATTTCCATTTTGGTACCATGTGTGAAGCTGATTCTTGGACTCTGTTACAGAGGTGTGCTAAAAGCGTCATCACTCACTCATTCTGAAGATACCTTCCATCTGCAAGTTCCAAATTACAGGTTTTGATTAAGGTCCCATGTTGTTACTGGAGTTTACAGTACGCGCTTGTGTTCAGGTTAAAATAAATTGCCTACCTTGCTTGAGATAATTTTAGGAACCACAATGCTCGAGTTAGACCAGTTACTTAAATTACTGTTTGAGTTTGAGAAAGAAGTGCTTCCAAATACATTTTTTAATAGTTATTTGGTCAATAGTAAAATCATGGTGTAACAGTATTCAAGACTGGTGGTGGATCAACCTCCCTGCAGGATTCAAACAAGCTTCACGGCAAGACTAGTATAAGGGTGTATCGATTGATCAACTGTCGATCACACAATAGTCTATTGACTATACATTGTTGATAAGTTAAGATGTCAGTATCGATGGGACACCTGTCTACCTGTGTTGACTAGACCCTCCCCAATTCATGCAGATGCAGATTTGTCTACCTGTGTTGTGACTAGACCTTCACCAATTGATGTAGCTGCAGATTTGTCTACCTGTGCTGTGACTTGGCCCTCCCCAATTGATGTAGCTACAGATTTATCTACCCGTGCTGTGACTCGATCCTCCTCAATTGATGGAGCTACAGATTTGTCTACCTGTGCTGTGACTTGACCCTTCCCAATTGATGTAGCTACAGATTTATCTACCTGTGCTGTGACTCGATCCTCCTCAATTGATGTAGCTACAGATTTGTCTACCTGTGCTGTGACTCGATCCCCCTCAATTGATGGAGCTACAGATATGTCTACCTGTGTTGTGACTCGATCCCCCTCAATTGATGTAGCTACAGATATGTCTAGCAGTGTTGTGACTCGATCCCCCTCAATTGATGTAGCTACAGATATGTCTAGCCGTGGTGTGACTCGATCCTCCTCAATTGATGGAGCTACAGATTTGTCTATCTGTTCTTCTTGACATGTGCCTGAAGCCAGCATGTGTTGAGGAGAATCCAGCCCAGGCCTACATTATGATCACCACAGTATTTGTCAGCATCATTAGTGTGACACCGCTCTCAGCTTTCTAACTTATCAGCTATTCATTGTTTAATTGCCAGGTTGTCATCTCATCTTGATCGCTCATTTTTACGCTGATTAGCTGCTAAAGTATGCGTGTGGCAACATAGCCATCGAACCAGGAACAGAGCTCAGTGTATTAGCTTTTCTTTCTGCAGTGGAGACAGATCACATTATCACCCACCAAGCCAGACTCCAGTTGCTATTACAGGAGACCCAAGTTTAAATTTGTTGATCACTGTAGCTATTTATCAATGGTAACATTTGATCGTGGTTAGAGTGGCGTCTGGTGATGCGAGCATGTATCGGTGTCCTCCCATCTCTCCATCCCAACGCTGTCAACCAAGCTCGGGACATCAGCAGGCTTTGACCTCACTTCGGGGAAACTTACACACCCAAAAGCAAATATTTTCCCTTTGATTGCTGTGGGCAATTTGGCTTTCAGGTGATTTTGAATTGTCAAACATTGCAGATATCAGCGCCTGTTCGGAATTATCACATAAAGGTTAGAGTGGAGGGTCTCAACTGGGGAGGTGGGATGTCGTGGAGGACTTTGTAGACAGGGCTGTTAAAGAGAAAGTTGTTGATGATGCTGTTTATCAACTCCTCTGTTCCACCTCAGGTCTCGTGTTGTATTTGAATCAAAGGATCCCCTAAGTCTGTTCTTTTTATATAAGGGTTATGATAAGGAGTTTTGCCATTTATGCTAATTTTTTAAGACTGAACAACTATGACTTTATTCCCCTGAATATCCACAAAGCTTTAGTGAAACTATACTACTCAACTTTTGATAGGGATGATAAGATATCTTATTCTGTTTATATATACACTTGACATGTCACGTGGATCAGTTTTGTGTTTTATGGATAGATAAAATCCCTATCAGAAGTGGAATAGTATAGATGGAGGAGTGAATGAAGATATATGTAGCACTGTATTCTTTACATACACTGTTCAACGTTTGATAGGGATTATCAGATTGGTCATTCTGGTTAAATATGGACTTGACATATTATGAGAATCAGTTTTGTGTATCATAAGATATAATATCCCTTTCAAAAGTGGTGTAGTATATATATGAAAACCTATCTATTACGATATTTATACTGTCAATTATCTTGGACGTGATCACATTGTTAGATATTGATCATACACTATTGTTAGTAGGCTACTAAGTGCACATGCTGTCCTTTACTTTCCACAAGGTACTATGGTATGTATTGGGTTTGGGGTGGGGTGGGTCGGGAGAGGGGATGTTTGCTTGATGAAATATTGTTGATTATTGTGATTTGTGGAAGGAGTTCCATCAGTTCAAAGAATCAACAGGCTGGGGCCCTGGTCTCACTTGTTGTTACTATTGTCGCCATGTTTGAGTAGAAGCATATGTAGAACAGCTGGCAGATATTGCAAGGCAGAAAATGAAACCATCAATAAATTGAAATTCAGAAAAAATGAGATTACAGCTACAGATTATGAAAGCCGGTTAAACCATTATCAGTGACACTCTGTGAGTCCGGAAAGTATCATTCTGGTGAAATCGTTTGAATCAGAAATTGTTTGGATTGACAACTTTCTGGAGCAACAAGTTGTAAAATGTTGATATGTAGTATTGTCGTTATAGTCGTTATAGACAATAATCCTCTGGAGTGGGTGGAGGCTTTCTGGAGTAACAGAGCCTGGACTAACATGGTGTTATTATATAAGAAGGTTGGTGATGGAAGGGCGGTCATATGGATACCCCGTAATGGAAGGGTGGTCAGATGGATACCTAGTAATGGAAGGGTGGTCAGATGGATACCTAGTAATGGAAGGGTGGTCAGATAGGTACCCAGTAATGGAAGGGTGGTCAGATAGGTACCCAGTAATGGAAGGGTGGTCAGATGGATACCCGGTAATTGATGGGTGGTCAGATGGATATCTAGTTATGGTAGGGTGGTCAGATGGATACCCAGTAATGGATGGATGGTCAGATGGATACCCAGTAATGGAAGGGTGGTCAGATAGATACCCAGTAATGGAAGGGTGGTCATTGAATGGTGGTCAGGTGGATACCTGGTAATGGAAGGGTACTCAGATAGATACCCAGTAATGGTAGGGTGGTTAGATGGACACCCAGTAATAGAAGGGTGATACCTTGTAATGGAAGGGTGGTCAGATAGATACCTTGTAATGGAAGGGTGGTCAGATAGAAACCTGTTTATGGAAGGGTGGTCAGACAGATATCCAGTAATGGAAGGGTGGTCAGATAGATACCCGGTAATGGAAGGGTGGTCAGATAGATACCCGATAATGGAAGGGTGGTCAGATAGATACCCGATAATGGAAGGGTGGTCAGATAGATACCCGATAATGGAAGGGTGGTCAGACAGATATCCAGTAATGGAAGGGTGGTCAGATAGATACCCGATAATGGAAGGGTGGTCAGATAGATACCCAGTAATGGAAGGGTGGTCAGACAGATACCTGGTAATGGAAGGATGGTCAGACAGATGTCCAGTAATGGGTGGATGGTCAGATAGATACCAGATAATGGAAGGGTGGTCAGATAGATACCCGATAATGGCAGGGTGGTCAGATTGATACCTGGTATTGGAAGGGTTGTCAGATGGATACCTGGTAATGGTAGGTGGTAAGATGCATATCCATTAAGGGATGGTGGCAAGATGGATACCCGGTAGGTGTTTCGGTATCTTCATCGCTATTAGGACGTGAAACACGATCAGATCAGGATGTAGCAGTTATGGAATGTATTGGAAATGTGATACACACAAAAAAGGAAGATGTGTGTTGATTAGGAGCATGTTGAGTGCCCGGGCATTGTGAAGCATAAAACGGTTGAGAAGAAACAGCATCTGTAGAATGAACTGAAGCTTTGATCCAACTGGAGCAACATGTTGGAGTTGGATAGGAGTTTGATTATAGAAGCTAAGTGTATTGACCATCACGTGTGTTTGTTCCTCATCATTGCAATCTATGGAGTGTATGGCACATCTGCTGGTGTCGATATTCAATATGTTTGTTATACAATATACGATACAAGGCCAGCTGGTAGGCTAGGCTTAGACTCTGGAGCATCATGGCCCTCGATTGAAAAATAATCAATGACACATTACAGTGTTGTACCTAACTGGTGACTGTACAGTTCTGCATGTGTTGGGAGTGCTGGGCTAATCTGTCAACAAGTATTGGAACACAAGACACCAAAACATATTGAGTGAGTCATTCATATTTGCAAAATAATTTAACAGCAAATAATATTTTTTCCCCGTCAGACATCGGTCTAGGCTTGGTATAAAGGATAATACAGATTTTTTTTCTAATTGTGAAACTGGTTCTTGACATTCCTTCCACTGTGCTGCCTGATCCTGGGGGTAGAGACTAGGCTGGGGCTGCCTGACCCTGGTGATGGAGATTGTCGGGTTGGAGCTGCCTGGCCCTGGGGATGGAGACTGTAGGGCTGGGGCTGCCTGACCCTGGGGATAGAGACTGTAGAGTTAAGGGTGCCTGCCCTGGGGATGGAGACTGGAGGGCTGGGTCTGCCTGACCCAGGGGATAGAGACTGTAGGGTTGGGTCTGCCTGACCCTTGGGATGGAGACTGTAGGGCTGGGTCTGCCTGCCTCTGAGGATGGAGACTGTAGGACTGGGGCTGCCTGGCCTTGGGGATGGAGACTTTAGGGTTGGGGCTGCCTGACCCTGGGGATGGAGACTGTATGGCTGGGGCTGCCTGACCCTGGGGATAGATACTGTAGAGTTAAGGGTGCCTGCCCTGGGGATGGAGACTGGAGGGCTGGGTCTGCCTGACCAAGGGGATAGAGACTGTAGGGTTGGGTCTGCCTGACCCCTCGGATGGAGACTGTAGGGCTGGGTCTGCCTGCCCCTGAGGATGGAGACTGTAGGGCTGGGGCTGCCTGGCCCTGGGGATGGAGGCTGTAGAGTTAAGGGTGCCTGTCCCTGGGGATGGAGACTGGAGGGCTGGGTCTGCCTGACCCAGGGGATAGAGACTGTAGGGCTGGGGCTGCCTGACCCTTGGGATAGAGACTGTAGGGCTGGGTCTGCCTGGCCCTGGGGATAGAAACTGAAGGGCAGAGACTGCCTGACCCCAGGAGTAAAGACTGTAGAGCTGGGGCTTCCTGATCCTGGGGATGGAGACTGTAGGGCAAGGACTGCCTGACCCCAGGAGTTAAGACTGTAGCGCTGGGGCTGCCTTATCCTGGGGATGGAGACTGTAGGGCAAGGACTGCCTGATACCAGGAGTAAAGACTGTAGAGCTGGGGCTGCCTGATCACGGGGATACAGACTAGAGCTGGGGCTGCCTGATCCTTGGGGTAGAGACTGTAGGGCAGGGACTGCCTGACCCTGGGGATAGAGACTGTAGCTCTGCCAGACCCCAGGGGTAGAAACTGTATGGTTGGGGCTGCCTGACTCCAGGAGTAAAGACTATAGAGCTGGGGCTGCCTGATCCTGGGGATACAGACTTTGCCAGACCCTAGGGGTAGAGACTAGGGCTTGGGCTGTCTGACTGGGGGTAGAGACTGTAGCTCTGCCTGACACTGGGGGTAGAGACTGTAGCTCTGCCTGATCCTGGGGATGGAGAATGTAGTGCTGGGGCTGCCTGACTTTGGGGGTAGAGACTGTAGCTCTGCCTGACCCTGGGAATAGAAACTGTAGGGCTTTGGTTGCCTGACTCTTGAGGGGCTGAGCGAATGCTTTAGTCACTTGGCTACCCATTCACTCAAACCATTTTAGTAATAGCAAAACCATAAGTAATGACAATGATGGCAGCCTTTGTCATTGTCTATTGTATGTGGCATTTCAATAAGGGACCCCCATAATTGAGTGTATAAGTGCCCCCGGGTTCTAAATATGTGGAATAAGGTAGGTCTGCATTGAGTTCAACAATCACTGATGCTCTACTTCATTGACAGTGACAAAATAAAACAGTAGAAGATATCTATTGATAGCCATTCAACTTAAAGAGCGTTACTGTTGGTCGCATCCAAATAGACACAAAGATTTATTTGTATGGTGCTTTGAACATTTAATAGTGTTGATGAATAGCTCCCCTGTCATGAACGCGGGGATTGTAATGTTGGTTACTTCATTGCGGATGAAGAAAACAGCAGCCGTCTCCTATCACTGTTGTTCAGTCGTGCGTGCCGTGTCGTATGCGGGCTCCCTGATTACGGGTATGACACCCGCTCGAGCGTGGTGCGTAGAGCGAGCCCTGACAATAAGGTGAGCAAGCGGCACATAGGTAATTGCCAGCATGCCTGAGCTGATCAGCCGCTGCAGCAGGCTTTGTTTGGGCTGCTGTAGACTTAAACACAGTTTTCTTATTGTCAGAATAAATTGAATCTTTCATGTCCTGTTTGAATAATCCTCGAGAAATGATCATCTATTGCTGGGAGATGATGTTCTGTTGAGACTGAGAGAGGCTCTGTTGGGGTGGGCCTCTGTCTAGGCTCTGCATCTTCTGAATTAATTATCCTCTCTAGCTTGTATTATTGCATTACATGTAAGTATGATATATCAGTTTTGTTTCAATGAAGATGTGAATAAGAAGGGAATTTACAAATGTGAAAATTGGTTTCTGATCAGTGAGTGATATTGTTTATCACGCATCAGCAACTTTGAGTTCTGAAAACTGAGTTAGCTAGTTTTGAGTTGTTTAGTATTAGAGGGTTAATCATGCTGAAAAAAGATACTGTTAGGATAATTGTTTTGCTCCAAGTTGTGTATGTAGTAGTGTGCTGTGTGGGGTAAATCTCTAGTTTGTGTGGGTTGAATGTATGTCATGTACTTTTGCTGGCCCTCTGACTGATCATATTGATATAGGTAGATCAGTGTACCCGGGATGAAGCGCAAAGCCGTATATGGTGTGTTTGACTGTGGATGTGGGTGCGGGTAGCTGCTCAGCTGACACAGATCGGGGGGAAGGGGAGGGGAGGGGGGAGATCGCGGTGTGCGGGTATTGATACGCTTGCTGTTGGGGATGTTCCTGTATTCTGAACAGGCTGCTGAACCAATTATAATCACTGGGACAAACACACAGTGAAAGGCTGAAATCTTCTGCATGCTTAGCCAGGTCCATTCAGTGTACAAGGTGTTTGAACAATCCTGAGAATGTGATCAGCTCGGTGAAGTAGACATAGTCTACTGTGAGGGTCTGCACGGGTGGGTGCTCACAAACTGTGGAATAGTCCACTGTGAGGGTCTGCATGGGTGGGTGGTCACCACACTGTGGAATAGTCCAGTGAGGGTCTGCACGGGTGGGTGGTCACCACACAGTTACTTATTCCACTGTGAGGGTCTGCACGGGTGGGTGGTCACCACACTGTTACATATTCCACTGTGAGGGTCTGCATGGGTGGGTGCTCACAAACTGTGGAATAGTCCACTGTGAGGGTCTGCACGGGTGGGTGGTAACCACACTGTTACATATTCCACTGTGAGGGTCTGCACGGGTGGGTGGTAACCACACTGTTGCATAGGGTCTGCATGGGTGGGTGCTCACAAACTGTGGAATAGTCCACTGTGAGGGTCTGCAGGGGTGGGTGGTCTAAAAAATCTGGCATAGTCCTTTATGGGGGTCTGCATGGGTGGATGGTCTCAAAACTGTGACATAATCCACTGTGAAGGTCTGCATTGGTGGGTGCTCACAAACTGTAGCCTTGTCTGTCGTGAGGGTCTGCATGGGTTTGGTGGTCACCATAACCTCAGCAAGGTCCACTGTGAGGGTCTGTATGGGTTAGTGATCACCAGCATAGTCTGCTGTGAGGGTCTGTATGTGTGGGTATTCACCAAAACTGAAGTATCGCCTATTGTAAGAGGCGACTTAATGAATCGGGTAGTCAGCCTTGTCAATCATTGCATATTTAGTCCAAACTTGATGATTTACAGACTGCTGTTATAAAACTGGAATATTGCTGAGTGCAGCGTTAAACAAACAAAAACAATAACAGAGGCCTGCATGGAGTGATGGTTAAAAAACTGGCATAGCCTACTGTAAGGGTGGATGGTCACCAAAACTGTAGCATAGCCTTCTGTGAGGGTCTGCACGGATGGATAGAGCACCTACCATCTCTATTTTGGGAGTTTAACACGGTTGGGGAACCTTAAATTGACTGTGTCAGAGTTCTGACTTCAACTGAGGTTCCACATGACTGGGTTATCTCCAGAGGACATGCTCTGCTGTGAGGGTCTACATGGCTGGGTGTGTGCACAAGAATGACGGTTGTTGTTTTTGTCTGAGTTTATTCAGTTTGTGGAATGTTGT
Source organism: Haliotis rufescens (assembly GCF_023055435.1). Classification (NCBI taxonomy): domain Eukaryota; kingdom Metazoa; phylum Mollusca; class Gastropoda; order Lepetellida; family Haliotidae; genus Haliotis; species Haliotis rufescens. Next base: position 806,551 of record NW_025964393.1, on the reverse strand, counting down.
TATGATATCAAGGCATAACGTGCTCCTGTCATTCTGTTGTAGAAGTGACAATCAAGCAGCTGAAGGAACGTTTGAAGGATCATGAAGAGAGATTGGAGTCCACAGCTGAAGTAAGTAATTTAAGCCCGAAAGTACATGCGACCCGTGAAGATTCTGGGGTAGAATAGGTCTTCAGCAACCCATGCTTGCCGTAAAACCTGACTATGACTGTAAAGGGGATGTTCCAGTTAAAAAGTTACTCTACAGACTTGAAAAAAATAAAATATTTCGGTTTATGCTTTGTGTGGAGTGTTCCACAAAGTTTATTTCCTTGTGGTACTATCAAAAGCATTGCCATTATCCTCAAGCGAAAATGTAAACGTGTCTCTAATACACAGGAAGAATCTCTTATTTTTATTGTGGTTTTCATAAGATTATTGGGTTTATAAGCATGGAGCATAATTCAAAACCAGTCATCGTATGTAGAACAATTTCATTTTCATTCTGTCGTGTATTCCAAAGTTTAGTAACATGATTTGACCTTTCAGTTTCACCTTTTTCTCTCCCGGCATGAAACTTGGTTGTGAAGATTGTCCAACGTTTTTGACAATACTGTTGAATTTGTCTCTATGTGAAAAGAAAGAGAGTATTGTTTAGGATCATTTTAGATGTCAAAGTTGTAATGACCAAAGACTTTCCTGTAAGCTGTGCCACAACCAACTGTTCTACTAGGGTAACACAACTAATGGGCGCACTTGGACAGTGGCAAATAGTAGACGACTATCTAGGAGACATCAGGCATGCCTGTTATGAAATAATACCGTCCTACAAAAGGATTTGGTGAAATATTTTGGATATTTTAACATACATTTATTCAATCTTAACATTAAGTGCAGTCTGAAACATGCAATTGAATTTGCAAAGATTTACATTTAAATAAACTATGTCAAAATATATGGATACTAAAGATTTCCAATCATTGAGATCCTTGCAGGTGAAGTAGCGTGGTTAAGGCATTGGCTGGGTTTGATTCCACACATTGGTACAAAGAAGGATTCTCAGCCCATTTCTGGTGTCCCTGCACTGATAGGGCTGACATAATGTTAAATTATTGATACACAACATCTGTTCCATAAGTTGGCAATAGCACCATGCATTGATAGGCACTTAATCAGTACCATTTGTTGGTAGGCTATTAAAGTCCAAAATTAAGCATGAAAGTCAAAGAGTCCTTGTCATAGCCCTTTTGAATGTTAAGAGGTAAAGGTTTGTGGGTCCCTAGGTTCGCATAACATGGGAGCAAACCTCAAGGTCCCAAATGACCCCCCTTATCACTGCTATGCATTCATGGGGTATAAACAAAGAATTGTTGAAAGTCAGTAATTTATTATTAAACATTGATAGAAATAGATCAGTATTACTGAAAGACACTCAATGATTCAGTACCATGCATGGATAGAGAATAGATGAGTATGACAATGATTCACTACCATGCATGGATAGACAATACATGAGTACGACAATGATTCAGTACCGTGCATAGATAGACAAAAGATGAATATGACAATGATTCAGTACCATGCATAGATAAACAATACATGAATATGACAATGATTCAGTACACTGCATAGATAGACAATAGATGAGTAGGACAATGATTCAGTACCCTGCATAGATAGACAATACATGAGTATGACAATGATTCAGTACCGTGCATAGATAGACAATTGATGAGTATGACAATGATTCAGTACCATGCATGGATAGACAATACATGAGTATGACAATGATTCAGTACCATGCATGGATAGACAATACATGAGTATGACAATGATTCAGTACCTTGCATAGATAGACAATAGATGAGTATGACAATGATTCAGTACCATGCATGGATAGACAATAGATGAATATGACAATGATTCAGTACCATGCATGGATTGACAGTACATGAGAATGACAATGATTCAGTACCATGCATAGATAGACAATACATGAGTATGATAATGATTCTTTACCATGTATAGATAGACAGTAGATGAATATGGCCATTTTTAGTACCATGCATGGGTAGACAATACATGAGTATGACAATGATTCAGTACCTTACATAGATAGACAATACATGAGTATGACAATGATTCAGTACCATGCATAGATAGACAATAGATGAATATGACAATGATTCAGTACCATGCATAGAAAGACAATACATGAGTATGACAATGATTCAGTACCATACATGGATAGACAATAGATGAATATGACAATGATTCAGTACCATGCATAGAAAGACAATACATGAGTTTGACAATGATTCAGTAGCATACATGGATAGACAATACATGAGTATGACAATGATTCAGTACCATGCATAGATAGACAATACATGAGTATGACAATGATTCAGTACCATACATGGATAGACAATACATGAGTATGACAATGATTCAGTACCATACATAGATAGACAATGCATGAGTATGACAATGATTCAGTAGCATGCATAGATAGACAATAGATGAATATGACAATGATTCACTACCATGCATAGAAAGACAATACATGAGTATGACGATTCAGTACCGTGTATAGATAGACAATAGATGAATATGACAATGATTCAGTACCATGCATAGAAAGACAATACATGAGTATGACAATGATTCAGTACCATACATGGATAGACAATACATGAGTATGACAATGAATCAGTACCATGCATAGATAGACAATACATGAGTATGACAATGATTCAGTACCATACATGGATAGACAATACATGAGTATGACAATGATTCAGTACCATGCATAGATAGACAATACATGAGTATGACAATGATTCAGTAGCATGCATGGATAGACAATAGATGAATATGACAATGATTCAGTACCATGCATAGATAGACAATAATTCAAAATGACAATGATTCAGTGCCATGCATAGATAGACAATAGATGAATATGACAATGATTCAGTACCATGCATAGATACAATACATGAGTATGACAATGATTCAGTACCGTGCACAGATAGACAATAGATGAGTATGACAATGATTCAGTACCATGCACAGATAGACAATACATGAGTATGACAATTATTCAGTACCATGCATAGATAGACAATACATGAGTATGACAATGATTCAGTACCATGCATAGATAGACAATACATGAGTATGACAATGATTCAGTACCATACATGGATAGACAATACATGAATATGACAATGATTCAGTACCATACATTAATAGACAATAGCAGAATATGACAATGATTCAGTACCATGCATAGATAGACAATACATGAGTATGACAATGATTCAGTACCATACATGGATAGACAATACATGAGTATGACAATGATTCAGTACCCTGCATAGATAGACAATACATGAGTATGACAATGATTCAGTACCATGCATAGATAGACAATAATTCAAAATGACAATGATTCAGTGCCATGCATAGATAGACAATAGATGAATATGACAATGATTCAGTACCATGCATAGATACAATACATGAGTATGACAATGATTCAGTACCGTGCACAGATAGACAATAGATGAGTATGACAATGATTCAGTACCATGCACAGATAGACAATACATGAGTATGACAATGATTCAGTACCATGCATAGATAGACAATACATGAGTATGACAATGATTCAGTACCATGCATAGATAGACAATACATGAGTATGACAATGATTCAGTACCATACATGGATAGACAATACATGAATATGACAATGATTCAGTACCATACATTAATAGACAATAGCAGAATATGACAATGATTCAGTACCATACATGGATAGACAATACATGAGTATGACAATGATTCAGTACCATGCATAGATAGACAATACATGAGTATGACAATGATTCAGTACCATACATGGATAGACAATACATGAGTATGACAATGATTCAGTACCCTGCATAGATAGACAATACATGAGTATGACAATGATTCAGTAGCATGCATGGATAGACAATAGATGAATATGACAATGATTCAGTACCATGCATAGTTACAATACATGAGTATGACAATGATTCAGTACCGTGCATAGATAGACAATACATGAGTATGACAATGATTCAGTACTGTGCATAGATAGACAATAGATGAGTATGACAATGATTCAGTACCATGCACAGATAGACAATACATGAGTATGACAATGATTCAGTACCATGCATAGATAGACAATACATGAGTATGACAATGATTCAGTACCATGCATAGATAGACAATAGATGAATATGACAATTATTCAGTACCATGCATAGAAAGACAATAATTCAAAATGACAATGATTCTTTACCATGTATAGATAGACAGTAGATGAATATGACAATGATTCAGTACCATGCATAGATAGACAATAAATGAGTATGGCAATGATTCAGTATCATGCATGGATAGACAATACATGAGTATGACAATGATTCAGTACCATACATTAATAGACAATAGCAGAATATGACAATGATTCAGTACCATACATGGATAGACAATACATGAGTATGACAATGATTCAGTACCATGCATAGATAGACAATAGATGAGTATGACAATGATTCAGTACCATACATGGATAGACAATAGATGAGTAGTACAATGATTCAGTACCATGCATGGATAGACAATAATTCAAAATGACAATGATTCAATACCATTGATGAATAACAGCAATAGTTGTTTAATTATGTGATATTAAGTTCTAATATTTGAAAATCTCACAAGCAAGTTCTTGTATGCATGTGACACCACTGTCTGAGTGTTAGTCACAGTGCCATGTTGAATGCTGACCACATCATCAAGCTAGGAGTAGGAGTATGAGACTGAAGCAGTCTGTAACACTATTAGAGGTGATGATGATGATGGTGATGGTGTTGTTCAGGCAGCAGCAGCAGGGGACGAGGAATCACTAAGTCGCCAGCTCTCAGTGTTATCTCTCCAGAAGTATGGTTAGCTGACTTCTTCCAAACTTTTAACCCCTACATGTCACTGCAGTACTTTCAAATCAATTTGAGTGATTTTTGCAAAGCGTCCCTCCGATTCCAATTAATTCTGCCCGTCCTCCAGGGAGGCGTCCTCTATGTAAGAGTTATCAAAATGATGACCCAAAAGGACCTAGACACATTTATGATGTTAAAATCAGTCAAAGAATCATTTTTGACAATTACAAGCAAAGTTACGGAACCATTCTCCGATGATTTGAGCTCATCTCTTCCTTTCACGGCAACAATAACTCGACAATAAGAATGGGAGAGCACAATACCCAGGAGGAGGCATCTCAAAATGAATGATCTGGAATGTTTTCCTGAGCTCGGACATGAAGTTCTGGATGAGCATGATCAGTGGAAGTATTGCTCCACGCTCTGCTGAGTCGATAGAAATGGAGACGTGAAAGAGCTCTGTGACTGCGATTGGCTCTGTAGGGCTATCATTTGATTAAAACCCATGGCCACATCTCCCCTCTACTGATTCACTTGTTGGCTCCAATGGCCGAGAATCAATTTACGTGATTGCGATGAGCCTGTGTGGTGAGCTAGGATTGGACAGCAGACTGGCCACGCCTCATTGACTCCGCCACCAAGTGACCAGATAGAGGGATGCAGTGATCGGATGGTGATCAGCTCTCATCGGAACATCCCACCCCGGAGACAGCCGCTATTTTCACATATGCAGCACAACCACCAAACAATCATTATTCAAACTTTTTAAACTTTTGGTTCATTTTATGGAATGATCATATAAGTTCAACCTGTTTGATGTATGGTGTTCACTTCAGAAGTTTGACTTAATCCAACCTTTTTTACTAGATTGTCGATCAAATATGCCCTCATGAATGTAAGTTCAATGGTACATTCTTTAATTTGGTATATTTAGCCCAATATAAATAGCGAAATAGTGATACATTATAAATAGCAAATGAATGATTTAGTATATACAGCAAAGTATTGATTCAGTATATATAGCAAAGTATTGATTGATTCACTACAAAAAGCAAAATATGAATTCAGTGTACACAGGAAAATTTTGATTTATCTTATTTGTCTTTTGAAAAATACTCTCAAAAACACTTGAATTTTTTTAGATTGAAACATTAAAATGTTGAGGTATTTGATTTTACCTTCCTATGCTTTCTAATAAAATGTCTGAATGTTGACAGGATGGGCTTCAAGGTAGACAAACACCTGCTTCTGGCAAAATTTTGATATTGAAATATTTTGTATTGTTAATATTCATCACATGTTTCTGAAATAAAAATGACACAAACTTAATTTATGGTAATGATCATCCAACTGGAATTTGAATCAAATGGTGGTGATGTACGTCAATGATGTAAACCCCAGGAGTCGTCCTGATGAGTAGCGAGCTGGGAGCTAGGCCAGTTTGACAGTGTTAACCTCCCATTGACCACCAAGACAATCTCTTAAACTGTCCCATGACAGAGGAGAATGTCTTCATATTGAAAACAATTATGAGAAGTTGCAAGACAGGGGTACTGTAGCCTAGCTGTGGTGAGCGTCACAGCTGAGCGACCACGACGACAAGTGTGTCTGTCTGTAGAGGCGGTGTGATTCCATCAAAGTGTGATTTGTGCTGTGCTCTGTACTCCGATCACATGAACATCAGCTTACTGAACATGGAGGTCCTCCTCATCCCTCCCTACCCAGCAGGTCCATGGACTGCTCGGCCCGACACCCATCGGGGGCACTTAGATCAATCATGTACGATCCATGTGACAGAATGGGATCACTAGCGATGACCTGTGCTCACTGCATACACAGATATACATACACATATCCCATCCTAGATTTCATTGTTATTTATTACCTATCAGCGTACCTGACTTGTACAGATTGCTGGGCTCGGCGACAGTTTCCCCTCTTGCTGATTGGGACAGCTCTGTATCACATTGCTCTTGCTGATGTAGGCAACCTTTCTAACATGGAGCCATTCCTTCGACTTTCAGAACAGGGCCAAAGAAAAAGAACGGGAACTTCAAAGAATTTTTGCCGAAAAGGAACGCCAACTACAAGAAACTCAGTTGTCTGTGGCCAAGAAACTCGGAGAGGCGGAGCAAAAGATCACAAACTTACATTCAGGTAGGTTTCTAATAAGTGTATGCACAGGTAAATGTAGATGTATTTCAGTGTCATGTTGGTTGTCTGAATGTGTCCGTGTTTATGTGTGTGCTTATGTTGATGTGTGATACTGTCAGTGTACCTCTTTGTTTATGTGTGTTTGCAGGCGGATGTGTGATGGTGTTGTGTGTGTGTGTGTGTGTACGATGGTGTCTGTGTGTTTATGCATTTACATATGTGTATGTGTGATGGTGTTTGTGTTTATGCGTGTATGTTTGATGGTGTCTGTGTTTATGCGTATATGTTTGATGGTGTCTGTGTTTATGCATGTATGACTGTGTATGTGTGATGGTGTCTGTGTTTATGCATGTATGACTGTGGATGTGTGATGGTATCTGTGTTTATGCATTTATGTATGTGGATGTGTGATGGTGTCTCTGTTTATGCATATATATGTATGTGGATGTGTGATGGTGTCTGTGTGTTTATGCAAGTATATGTGTGGATGTGTGATGGTGTCTGTGTTTATGCATGTATGTATGTGGATGTGTGATGGTTTATCTTGTTTTAGGGATGACAGTGTCTGATAATATATTTGTGTATGTCGATGAGAGTGTCAGCCTTGTTTTGGGGATGGCAGTGTCTGATATTGTATTTGTGTCTGCAAGTGAGCTTGTTTGTCTTGTTTTAGGGATGACAGTGTTGATGTCTACTGGTCAGGGAGTGTCATATGCCATTGGCACTTGACAGGATTATTGTTCTTTGTGAGAAACTGAACTTGATATTAACGTCACAGACATTTCAAGAATGGGACAACAATTTGAGAGATGAGCTCAGAGCACCACATTTCCGTGACATAACAGGGATTGACCTGCTCAGATGGCCCAACATCTTCATCAAACTTCAGTTCAAATTCCCAAGTTGAAATGAATACTTTCCCAATTCATATTATGATAGTTAGGACTAATGATATGACTTTGTTGATGTCACTTGTATTTCAGTGATAACACTAACAGTAGCAATGAATAAGAGCTTTAGTGTTTAGAGGGGCACGGGTGGCCCAGTCGTCTAAGGTGACGCAATTCGCTGTGCAGAGTTGCGTCCCTTGGGCACGCCAGAAACCTATGATCGTGGGTTCGAATCCCGGTTCGCCCCGATTATGTTTCTAGGTTTGTCAGCACCATACCCGTGCTCGTGGGTTTCATCCAAGTGGTTAATGTCTAAGACCTGCATCACTTCGGGCTTTCCTCCCACATTAAGCTGACACGCCGTGATATAACTGGAATACTGTTAAAAAGTGGCGTTAAACCCAACTCACTCACTCATTTAGTGTTTAGACTTGAAGTAGTGCACTTAATGCAGTGGTGAGCAAAAACACCTGAATTTAATGAAATCTGAAAAAAATCAGATTTTTAAGAAATAAAATGTTTTTGCCAATTAACCTTCAGGGGCACTTTTTTTTTATCTTGGATGAATCCCTGCATTACCTGTACGCTACCGGCACTCATTCCTGGGACTTCCATGATCAGTGTGTTCACAGCATTTCAGTTCTGTACGGCCATATTGCTGGGGATAGTTGACAAATGACACATCCCAGATTTAGTTAATATTCACCCATCATTTGGGGTGGAAAGGTTACTGAATCATGCATATTCTCAACACGTTATGTAAGTCACAATCAAGTTTGATTTGAGCGCTCAGTTCATTGGATGAATGTCATTCATCATCCTGTGTCAACTCGTTTATCAGTGACGTGTACAATTCATTACCTCTGTTGTTTATTGTGAACAGTTTAGGGAGGGATGGAGATTAATGCAGAAACCTCATCTGGTGACATCACTTGATGGCTGTTTGTGAAATCAGTTGTGACATCACAGGATGGCTGTTTCTGAAATCAGTTGCAGCAATAGGAACTAACAGTTTTAGTGCACTAGTCCTTATAATGATAACATTTAGCAAAACCCTTAAAAATGGCAAATTTCTACTCGTCCTGATGATACCTCATCTATTGGGCAGTTTGGACTATAGGACTAGTGCCAGTTTCTACCGCTGAGTTGTCATCACTTGTTGGCTGTTTGTGATATCAGTTGTGACATCACCGGATGGCTGTTTCTGAAATCAGTTGCAGCAATAGGAACTAACAGTTTTAGTGCACTAGTCCTTATAATGATAACATTAAGCAAAACCCTTAAAAATGGCAAATTTCTACTAGTCCTGATGATACCTTACCTATTGGGCAGTTTGGACTATAGGACTAGTGCCAGTTTCTACCGCTGAGTTGTCATCACTTGATGGCTGTTTGTGAAATCAGTTGTGATGTCCATTGGCAGCTTTTGTCAGTTGTGACATATCATGAAGGACATTGTTGTTGTCAGTCATTACATCTCTTCTATGGCTGTTTCTGAAATCAGTTGTGACATTACTTGATGGAATTACAGGTTAGAACAGGTACCGAGCAACCCATGCTGGCCCTAGGAGGCGACCAGATGGATCAGGTGACCAGGCGCGGTGACTTGGTTAATTGCGTGTCGTACCCCAAAGGTGTGGATCGTTGCTCACAATAATGATCACTAGATTATCTGGTCTAGACTCGATTATTTACAGGCGGTCAGAATATTGCTGAGAGTCAAACATTAAACAAACAAGCTATTAATAAAATTCAGTGTTGTGAACGACAACCATTTGTAAGTAGTAGTCTTGTGAGAAAAGCATGCATAAGCTCCCAACTGATGTTAACGCTTTGTCATTTTACGGTATTTAATCTGTGTATTCCTTTATTTGGAGACACAGTTTGGAATTACACCTAGACAATGAAAGTAATACAAATCAATTAACTTGAAACATTTATGTATGGTGTAGAGGGTGTGGTAACAAGTACATTCATTATTTTATGATGTGTACTATTGGTAATGATTGGTTAGAAGTTCACAGACGGGCAATGATTTGTATTCAAGGTGGGACATCATCCTGTTAGCCTCCCTTGAATAGCAATAAGCATTGATCACATTCATCACCCTAACTGCCAAGCACTGCATCATCCACTGGACCAACACAGCCATGTTAAACTTGTGACAGGACCCAGTTTCATGAAAGTGGTCCATCTCCAACACATGTGTTTGGGATAGCCAATGTTTTGAGATCACTTTGTAAGGGACAACCTGGTCTATCGAAGCTACTATACATGGTGAGGGTTGGTTAGGTTTTGTGTTGAGTTTTGTTAGCGTGTCTATGTCTAGAGCATGGCAGCCCCTATAAGGAGTATGTCAGCCCCTATGAGGGGTATGTCGGCTCTATGCAGTAAGGATGCAGTTTGGTAGCCCCTATGAGTAGTGTCATCCCTATGAGGAGTATGTCTCCCCTATAAGGAGTATGTCTTCCCTATGAGGAGTATGTCAGCCCTATGAGGAGTATGTCTCCCCTATAAGGAGTATGTCAGCCCTATGAGGAGTACGTCAGCCTGTATGAGGAGTATGTCTCCCCTATAAGGGGTATGTCTCCCCTATAAGGAGTATGTCAGCCCTATAAGGAGTATGTCTCCCCTATAAGGAGTATGTCAGCCCTATGAAGAGTACGTCAGCCTGTATGAGGAGTATGTCGGCTCTATGCAGTAAGGATGCAGTTTGGTAGCCCCTATAAGGAGTATGTCATCCCCTATCAGCAGTAAGAATGCATTTTGGGATCCCCTATGAGTAGTGTCATCCCTATGAGGAGTATGTCTCCCCTATAAGGAGTATGTCTCCCCTATAAGGAGTATGTCAGCCCTATAAGGAGTATGTCTCCCCTATAAGGAGTATGTCAGCCCTATGAAGAGTACGTCAGCCTGTATGAGGAGTATGTCTCCCCTATAAGGAGTATGTCTCCCCTATAAGGAGTATGTTTCCCTATAAGGAGAATGTCAGCCCTATAAGGAGTATGTCTCCCCTATAAAGAGTATGTCAGCCCTATGAGGAGTACGTCAGCCTGTATGAGGAGTATGTCTCCCCTATAAGGGGTATGTCTCCCCTATAAGGAGTATGTCTCCCCTATAAAGAGTATGTCAGCCCTATGAGGAGTATGTCACCTCTATCACCAGCAAGGATGCAGTTTGGTAGCCCCTATGAGGAGTATGTCAGCCCCTATGAGGAATATGTCAGCCTCTAGACACTCTCTATCAGGAGTATACAGCCTATGTTAAAACAATGGCATGTTAGTCCCTATCAGGAGTATGCAAGAGCCTATATGAGTATTATGAAAACCTCCATGAAAAGTGCAACAGCCTCTTTGAGGAAATTTGCCAGCCCCACATTAGGAATACTCCAGCCCCTATCATGAGTATGGCACCCAAAATAAGGAATATGCAGGACTCCATGAGGAGTATGATAACCATGATAACCTTGATTCCCCAGTCGCCAGTTTGTTGGAATGAAGCTTGAGGTCAATATGATGTGTGTTGATATGATGATACCTGTATTGATGGGCTGATTTTCTTATCCAGCTGTTGCCATCAGTTGATTCCAAATGTGGTCGAATTCTCATCAATAATATTAATAACTCTCCAACAATGGTGCATGCAGCCCAGTGTAGGTTATATTCATTTACATATAGATACATTGAAGTTGACTTTTCTCTTGCAATGTGATTAGTGTTCCTAAGAATTTGACTATAGGTGATATTTTATGAACAGATGTGGACTGGTTGGCATTCTGTATTTTGTCATTATGATGTAGAGGTTTTGTCATGGATCACGCTGACATTACTATTTTGGGTTGTCTTCCTGAATCGTTGCACATCATTTACCATTCACAAGATGTTGTAGTCATCACCAACATTGATTACAATGAAAGACTTTGAGTGTCTCTTGATTACAATACAACAGCAGAAATGTAACATTGTATCATGAGTGACAGTGCATTGGGTGCAACGTTGTATTGGGCACAGTAACAATGCATTAAGTTCGTTTTGGTTCGTTTGTTGTTTTACGCCACACTCAGGAATATTCCAGCTATATGACGGCTGTCTGTAAATAATCGAGTCTGGACCAGACAATCCAGTGATTGATATCATGAGCATCGATCAACGCAATTGGGATCATTGACATGCTTCAACCAAGTCAGCGAGCCTGACCACCCGATCCCGTTAGTCGCCTCTTACGAAAAGCATATTCCCCTTTTACGGCAAGCATGGGTTGCTGAAGACCTATTCTACCCCGGATCTTCCCTGGTCCAATGCATAAAGGGTAATATTTTATCATAGCAGTAATAATTTATGAACTATAACATTATATTGGGAATAGTAAGAATACATAGGTATAACATTGTAGCAGAAATGTAATAATTTATTAGTGTTATGTGTAGTGTAGTGCAGCAGAAGAGTAATAATTCAGTGAGTTTAACATTGTGGCAGGAACGTAATAATTTAGTAGTGTAATAATAATTTAGTAGAAAAATAATAATTCATTGCACTTGACAGCAACAATGCATTAAGTGTAACATTGTATTGGGACGGTAACAATGCATTAAGTGTAACATTGTATTGGGACAGTAACAATGCATAAAGTGTAACATTGTATTTGGACAGTAACAATGCATTAAGTGTAACATTGTATTGGGACAGTAACAATGCATAAAGGGTAACATTGTATTGGGACAGTAACAATGCATAAAGTGTAACATTGTATTTGGACAGTAACAATGCATTAGGTGTAACATTGTATTGGGACAGTAACAATGCATAAAGGGTAACATTGTATTGGGACAGTAACAATGCCCTTGCTGCAGTGTCAGGAACAGTGACATTGCTGATGTGTGTTTGATAACTCCCTGCAGATTGTACCAGTGTGAGTTTTGTGTATGACAGTTCAGATTTTTGTCAAGCATCAATTGCAAATTGGCTCAATGTTGATGATGGAAATGAAAGTTTATTACTTCCTCAACCAGGAACAGAAAATAATCTGTATGTTGTCTGTGGCTGCCATGTTAGTTCGTTCCATTGTCCTCAAGTCTACTCTGTCACTTTATTGAATAAATACAACAGAATATTTGTAAGTATGGAAGTCATTTTACTGGCCAACTACAATTCGTGTTGGTCAGCTGAGCATAGGCTTGTATGATAATTGAAAGTTTATGACCTTTAGATTCACACATACATCATAGGGAGGGAAATCAATTGTCGTAGAAAACAGTCGTCCTGTGTTCATGCTGTCAGACTTTGACTGACGGAGTAAGTGAATAAAGATGTCCTGTCAACCGAGGTTTCGTGTAGAATGCTCAATTTATGACAGGTGCTACTAAAACAGGGGTGAATCAATCACTGTGACCATCAATGTCCGCTGCTGTCATAACAGGGAGGCCCTCCTCTGTTACTGTCCACAGTTGAGACGATCACTCGCAGAATCTTCCATCATCATCACCATCATCATGATCATCATCATCATCTTGGCTTTCCCTTCAGAAGATTGATGTTAGATTTAGTCCTGGCTGAGTTGTCTCTTAATATGCTGCAGGTACACATTAGCTTCAGTTGTTCCTGAGTCTTGTTCTTGTTTTGTTGAGACCGTTATGGACCTCTCCAGTCACCATTGTAAGCCCAGTGCGATGCATGCAATGGAGGTATTTTTCCTCCTTGGTGTTAATTATCACTTCTGTCAGCTCTCCATGTCTGTAATGAGCTTACAATGCTTTGGACCAAGTTTACAGCCTGTTATCCGGTCAGCCGGGAACTCTGTCATGTCAGCTGATTGTTTGATTGGTCAATTATATGATTACACTTTCCTGTAGAACACCAATGTTTAAATAGCCACTGTTGCTGTTATTGACTCATTAGGTTCCCTCATCATTGGCAGACTCATGATCTGTAGTCTGGCTAGGCGGGCAGTGGTGCTGTCAATGACTTCATGTATCTCCGACTGGTTCATATGAGATAAAGGTTCTGTTACTAGGTTGATTGACAAGGTCCCATCTGATGGGTACTGCTGTGAAGGTGTGTGATGCTTTTGTTGTTTAACACCACACTCAGCAATATTCCAGCGGTCTGTAAACAATTGAGTATGGACCAGATAATCCAACGATTGACCCCATGAGCGTAGCGAGCATGACCACCCGATCCCGTTAGTTGCCTCTTACAACAAGCATGGGTTGCTGAAGACCAATTTTAACCAGGCTCTGGACGGATTTCCACTGTAGAGGTAGAATAGTTTGTCAAGTACGGTAGTGGGACACAGAGGCCTCCATAATACCTTGCTGTTGTAGTCGGTCTCAGCAAGCTTGTGGAAGAAATTTGTCCACTCAAAATCATCTGATTATTACCCCTGTTGAAGAATGTGTGCATTCAAAATTAATTCTCAGCTTCCTGGGAGTATATCTGCTAGAGTTGGGAGGCATCCTCTGAACTTGTGGTCGATAATCAAAAAAAGAAAATGTTAAGCTCTCAAAAGTTTATGGTCATGTTTTATAGGTGCGTTTCAATGTCACGTTGTATTAAATATGACAATGAATTTTTCAGGGAACATATGCTATTAAAGTATGCGAATTAGTTCTTTATTATTGATTGTATAATTATGTGATCAATACCGGTAATCAAATTGGCCAATAATATGACTGATCGGTGCACCACTCATCTCATATCTATGCACTATGAATGATGTCACATGCAATACATGGAAGCCACAAAACCCTCTTTAGCCTGTAGTCAAAATTCAAATCTATATTTTAAATGCCAGGTGACCATCTTGTAACTGTCCGCGACTACTAGATTTTGGCACATGCTGGTTACCGATCGTGATGGGCTGTTCAATTTAGCTAGTTAAAGATCCATTAGGTTAACTATGCGTCATGAATGAGATCAAAGTGGCTTTATCTTAACCCTGTGTATTTAGCACTGTTTGTGCATTTAATTGTCTTGTTTGTTACCAGTTATTGTGTATGTGCAAGTTCAAGGTTTTGGTACTTTGTGTGGTGCTTCTTCTTTGCCGACAGTGTCTAGTGCTTCGGATGCTCAGTTGTGCCTACATTGGCCTGACAATCTCAGTATTGATTGACTCCCAGTCAGTTGGCTGCAGATCGATCATGCTTCTGATCACTAGAGCTATCTATCGACTCTGGGTTTTGTCTATCATTGTACATAAGCTGATCATCACAGTGGCTGATCACCGGCGTATCTTACCTGTTCCTCATCAGCGTCATGTCATGAGAGGAGGAGGAGGACCACTTACACCAGATGATTTGCACTCCACATGGCCAGCGTCTCCTCATCCACTGTTCATCTCCTCGGCAGGGCAGTGAGGGAGAAAGTTAAGTAAGCTAATTGAGGGGAACCATATTTCCCAGCACTGCTATTGAACAATGGACGTTCAGGATGCTGTATCAGTGTACATATCACTGTCTGTCACTTGATCCTTTGTTCGCGACATGTGCTCTCATGTCTGTGACTGAGTCTGTTGCTGTGGTGTCTGTGGTTGTAAGTGTGTTCTGATTGTGACTGTAGGTCTGTCTGATTGTGACTGTAGGTGTGTTCTGATTGTGATTTTAGCTGCGTTCTGATTGTGACGGTGTGGCTGTCTGTGACTTGTTGTTCTTTTCGATACCTGTTGTAGCAGCACTCATATCCATGACATGTACTGTGGTACCTGTGTCTGACTGATGCTATGGTACCTGTGTCCGACTGATGCTAAGGTACCTGTGCCCGACTGATGCTTTGGTACTTGTGTCCCACTGATGCTGTGGTACTTGTGTCTGACTGATGCTATGGTACCTGTGTCCGACTGATGCTATGGTACCTGTGTCTGACTGATGCTATGGTACCTGTGTCCGACTGATGCTGTGGTACTTGTGTCTGACTGATGCCATGGTACCTGTGTCTGACTGATGCTGTGGTACTTGTGTCTGACTGATGCTATGGTACCTGTGTCTGACTGATGCTGTGGTACTTGTGTCTGACTGATGCTATGGTACCTGTGTCTGACTGATGCTATGGTTCCTGTGTCCAACTGATGCTGTGGTACCTGTGTCTGACTGACAGTGTGATGCCTGTATTCTTTGTGTCGTGGGTGTTAACTAGTGATATGGTAGAGTGATGATATGATTTTTTTCCACCAATTTGATGATTTAGACTGAGTACTTCTCGTTTTGGTTCAAACATTTTTACCAGAGGCATGATATATTGGCACATGTCTGTGGGGGCTTTGAACAGCATGGGACATTGATTCTGGCTTTGTTCAGTCTTTAATATGATGACAAGTTATGCTGTGATAGCATGTTTGCAATGCTTCGAACATTTCATCTCGCACACAAGATTAGTAGGAGCCCTTCTGATTTTCCATATGATGGATGAGTGGGACACTGCGATGGATAGGAGGGCTTCAGATTCATTTGTTTTTCATGATAGCAATTGGTTTGATAACATATTAAACTTCACATATTTGAAGTAACATGTTTTTTATGATTTTCTTTCATGTTGGTAACCATTTCCAACTAGAAAGTTTAATGTTCCTGATTTCTTTCACTGGTGTTGGTGATAGCAAATATGAAATGAATACAGTTTCTGATAGTACAACCACTCTGGGTGGCCCTGTGTGTATCAGCGTGCTGTGGTACAAAACGATCTTAGCGCTAAGGTCGTCGTTACTCCCATACCTTAACATAGACTAACGACAGTTGTAGCTCTAAGGTTGTTTTGTTCAACGGCACCCAGTACTCTTTGGACAGTCCTGTTTTACACCTTTTGAGGCTGGCCCTTGGATTAACATTTCTGATAGTGCAGCCTTCTGAGTGTCCCTGTGTAGATTGTTACTGTGTCCTAAGCCTGTGGTAAGACGTATGTCCAATACATCTACACTGCCTTACAGCAGTTGCATTGTTGAGCAAGGCCCCTCTTTTTGATGAAGTGCTTCTTTCTTAGAGCGATACATCCTTTGCCCTGTGAAGATAGTTAATCTGTGGAACGTAAGGCTGGTATGAGTCCAAATTTACTACCCAGGTACCTGACACCCTATTACCCGTCTCTACTTGGGAATCTGCTGTAGGTCTCGAGAGTTGGGTACAAAATTTCCGAATGGAAATTGTTTTTCCGCAGCCCTGGCCAAAACGATTTCAATACATGCACACAATTATAAGATTATGGAATTCACTGAAGTTGAGTGAAGCTTTATCTTTATGAATCATTTAACAGTCAGAAGGAATTCATACATAGTCAGAAAGAAATGCAAACATTGGTGACTTGTAGTGTAACCATGTAGTTTTATTGTTATGTCATTAAGGAATATATAACATGAGTTCGAGTAGTCCTGTGGGTACAGGGGTGGTCGGGTAGCCTAGTGGTTAAAGCGTTCGCTCGTCCGAAGACCCGGGTTCGAATCCCAACATGTGTACAATGTGTGAAGCCTATTTCTGGTGTCACCCGCCATGATATTGCTGGAGTCGACTATGCTTGTAGTAAGAGGCGACTAACGGGATCGGGGGGTCAGGCTCGCTGACTTGGTTGAAGCATGTGATCGATCCCAATTGCATGGATTGATGTTCATGATATCATATCAATCACTGGATTGTCTGGTCCAGACTTGATTATTTACAGACCGCCGTCATATAGATGGAATATTGCTGAGTGTGGTGTAAAACAACCAACCAACCAACCAACCATCCAGAGTGGCCCTGTGTGGGTGTTGCTGTGGAGTTCAATTTTGGTGAAGGCATCCACTGTCCAGCAGTGATCAGGAAGAGGGGATTATCCTGGGTGGATAGGTGATGCAAGCTGTCACTGCTAGAGAGGGAAGGAAAGAGTTGACTGACCTGTCACCTAGGCTTCTGGATAAGCCACCTTAGCCAGTGCTGGTGACACAACTTCCAGTTATTACATTAACTTCATCATGCCTCTTTCAACAGCAGATTGTCTTTGTTCAAATCCCAAGTCACCCTTCATTTGACATCCAGCCAAATCTGTCCGGATTCCCTGTGGGGGACAACCTGACGTGGTTGCTGTGTTTTTATGAGTGCAGTAAAACTGTTAGGTGGCAGCGTTGAGATGCTGACGTCGAGCGGCTTGCAGCTTCCATCCTCCGTGTCCCTGCGACCATTAGTCCACGACTAGTCCAATAAATGTCAACACACCGAACAACTACATGTCTTGTTCGTGTAATTAATTTGACATAATTTCTTTATGTTTTTGATTTCAGCTCTTGAAAGTGTGCAAACTGAACTCTTTGAGGTCAAGGCCAAATATGACGAGGCTACATCTGCAAAGTAAGTAGACTTCAGATGCTTTTAGTTTAGGTATTGTCAGCATGCATGCAGAGCTGGGATAATCCGATCATTTCACCTTTGCACTTTCATTATTTTCAAACAGCATTTCATTTGCAAAATATAGAGATTTTTCATCGCAAACTTACTATCTAGACAGAATAATCCTAGACTGTGTAACACCAAACAGTTAAGCAAACCATCTCTCAAGACAGGCAAACCACCTTACTGTGAAGATAGATGAACCACCTTATTGGGAAGTTAGGACAACCACCTTACTGGGAAGATAGACAAACCACCTTACTGAGAAGTTAGGACAACCACCTTACTGTGAAGATAGATGAACCACCTTACTGTGAAGATAGACAAACCACCTTACTGTGAAGATAGGACAACCACCTTACTGTGAAGATAGGACAACCACCTTACTGTGAAGATAAGAAAACCACCTTACTGTGAAGATAATAAAACCACCTTACCCATTACTTTTTGTAAGGTTGACTTGGTTCATGCATGTCATTGTGCCCCAATTTACCTGGATCGATGCTCATGATGTCAATCACTGGATTGTCTGACCCAGACTCAATTATTTACAGACCCGCTGAATAGCTGGAATATCTGCAATTGGTCAAAAACAATCTATATTGTTGCAAATCTATCTTTCTGAAATCAGCAGTAAAACTGTTTTTTGTTGAGACGAGAGAATGTTTTTATGTGATAAAAGATTCCATGGAATATATACGTTAATCTATTGGACCCAGAGCTGGGTTGTTTGTTGGGTGTAGCAAGACGTCTCTCACCAGCATTTCAGCATATCATCAGTACATATGTATATCATCCAACATATTTATGTCCTGCCTAACCAGCCTAGCAATAATGTAGTCAAACATTGTCCAGTTGTGCTGTATAGAGAGGATGCAGCGAGGATGCAGCAGTATAGTGAAATCTTAATGGATTTGTAGAATATCAATAGCACAGCTATCAATTATAGGCCATCGATTGCTCCGTGATGAACACTTCCAATCAATAATTGAATTTGTAACTATAGAGTTGCCATGGTAACGGAGCCGACTCCCCTAGAGACAAAGAGAGGGAATTCACATACAAGACAGCCACACAACTAATTGACACAAATTGCTCTTTTCTCCATTTTGCTTTTCCTTTATTTTGTTCTTCATCTGTGACTAATCTGCAACAGTTGCTCCACATAGTCTGTGAGCCTATGTGTTCAAAGATGCCACTTAGCTTTTTCCCTGAATTAATTGAATTTTTCATCGCATTTAGATTTTTGAGATTTTGAAAATGATAGGCACTGTCATTGATGAAATGCGAAATATCTTCCATTAAAGATCACTAAGGCTGGAAATTTGAAAACGATGAAAGTCCATGATCAGATTTAAAAGGTGAAAAAGTAGAAGATTGAAGATAGTGTCAGTTGAGCAGTGAATTTGCTTTAATTATGATCTGTAATTATGGGAAAGTGTGAGGGCTTCCTGTGCTTGTAATGATGTGAAGTCCCTTAACATTCGCTCCAAACATTTCCCTGAAAACACTGAGTGTGTATCTCCTGGAGGGAGAACAAAGTCGCCTCGATCCCATTATGGTGAACAACACAAGGGCACCCTTTGTTGTGTCTTGTAATCAGCTCTCTAGCTTACCCCCCAATCCCCCCCCCAAGTGTTCCTCCCCTGACCCTGTGCAGCAGCCCTGGCAGCCTAGGCGTAGGTTCATACCCTCGCAATGTCAACTGGTGCTCAAGTACCTTGTTAGTTTCAGACTCGTGTCAGTTTCTAGGCAATAGTGCAGAATATTTTCATACGTTTTTTTCAAAAGCCTCTTACAGTCTGAAAATGATGATCTCAAAAAATGTTTTTTGTCCACCTTAGCTATTAGGCCTTATATAGGTTTATCGTAGTTGGTTTATTAGACCAACATTCAAAAAAATACCTGCAAAAAAAAGAGTAACATTTGATGATTTTTATTTTGTGGGACTCACAATTAGGTGAAATGAAAAGGTGAAATGAAAAGATCACAAGGTTTATCGCAGCTTTTTGTAAAAATTGGTGAATTATCTTTGGTATCTTGCCACGTTAAAACTTGTTTGTTTTTCATTCATTAATAGCAGCACCAATCTGGAAGTTGAAATTGTCCTTTATGGGTTTTTTCAACCACCAACATTAAATTTTGGGCAAAAACTTTGGTAAACCAACCAATACAAAATTGGGCCTTAAAACATATGTTGGGTACTGGGCAGCTGTCTTCACCTGTAGTCCCGACCAGACCAGTAACATTTCCTTTTGACTAATATGTAAAACTATGACAGCCAATATGTATTAAATACTGAAAAATAGTACCAAATCTACTGAAAACTAGATGTAAAATTGTTTTGCTCAAAACACACCTGTTTTCCTGCTCCCTCACTCACACACTTCTGAGCAGCCACCTCAACAGCATCTACCACAATCCGGCCACATCATCATCATCAATGAATAAGCATGTTCTGAGAATGAATCAAATATTGATTACCAGTGGTACATTTGACTGCTGTGTAAGAGAAAAGACCGAGGATCAACAACAGAAGGCTGTCCCTACTAAGCTGACAATGTTGGTCTTAGTTCAAGCTGTATGGAATATTACCTATTATTGATTTGTGAATGTTGTATGGAGTGTAATATATTGTATGTCCTGCAATCTGTGTCCGTCCTAGACATCCACTCTCCCATGTTCTTAGCATTCCCTATGAAATATCTATCAATGCTGTGCCGTGGTGGCCCGGCTTTGTGTAATGTTTCACTTTCTTTCGCAAACATCAATTTGTTTCTGAACATACATCAGCGTTCTCGATAGTGCCCGTTCCCTGATCCATTAGCCAAATAAAAGCATCAATACACGATCGCAGGGAAACATCGGTAAACAAGGTTCTCTGTCTCCTTTTGTGCGACTGTCTTTTGACAAGGTGTCACTCTCTGAATCACTGGTCTGTGTGGCCTTGCGAAGCACTTACCTCGTAGCTGAGATTACAGCCTCAGAAGGAATGTATTGACTAGTTCGATCGGCAATATATCTTTTTCAGGCTAGGTACACCCCATAATAGGGGCAAACTGAAACAAAATGCTCTTGTGTTTTTCTTGCTGGGCTATTGATCGAGCCAGTCCTTGAAGAAATTTGGTATTGATTGCAGAATCTCAGTTTACAGTCAATAATGTTTTGTGTAGAGATACACGTCGAGTTGTATCTGCTGGAACAATACTGTCCATCCTCTGTCATCATACACTTAGAATCTAGTATTGATCCTTCAGATGGGTGGCGGGGGGAAGGGAGACGGGGAGGGGCGGGGGATGTCTGGTAGCCGTGTGGAAATACCTTTCTATTCTGTACCTGCCGGGGATGTGACAAATATGGCTACCTCTGTGGTGTCGTCTGTCTGGTCAAGGAATTGTGTCAGCACTGCAGTCCCAGGTTACACAATTAACAAGTATCTGTATTTTCGGGCCAGTGGTTAAACGTCATTCTCATCCCAGAAACTAGAAACAAACACACAAACATGCATTACTTTGTTATCAATCAATTAATTAAATCATATACAGTGGTTGAAAAAATATAATGAAAGTCATGGGCCCTTTTCGTGGCCCTAATGTTAAGAATCAAAGCTCAATAGGCCCCTGGACTCAAATACTGGTCAACCACTACAACAGAAAAGCCAGCACCTCTAACACTCATGTATGTAAGTCGCTTGAATATGTCTATTCCGGAAGTAGAATCGACAAGCCCTGAATCCTACTTCCGGAATCAGCAGATTCAAGTGATTTCCTCAATTTAAACAATATGATTAATATATTATTTCTCCATAATTTTGCCTAATGACCTATAGTAGTGTGAGTTTGACTTGTTTAATTGTTGTTCCAAATGGACAGTGAATTCCTGGTCATAATCAACTACAACAATAGCGTGACGTCATCATAATTCTCTTTTAAAATGTTATTTGGTGTCATTTTCATCATACCCTTGTGAGATATTTACTCAAAGCCAAGGCTAACTTGACTTAGGAATCTGAATTGACTTATATTGATGGTTACGGTTGGAGTTTGGGAATACTGTGTGTTTGTGTTGTAATTCTGTTGAAGATGAAAGCTTGGCTCATGTATGTGTACCTATTGTGACTTGTTATGCAGGTCAGTCCGATATATAACATTCTTCCCCTTGACAGTTTTTCATCGGCCACAACCAGGGCTGAGATATTAAGCCATCCATCAAGATGCTGTTTGATAAGGACCTGAATTAATCAAGATGTTGGTACATAAGGCTATCAATTAATCAAGCTGTTGGAGGAGGTATAGGTGTGTTATGTAAGAGGGCTCTCCTACTGTGGAATGCTGCTAACATCCTGTCATTAGTTGTCTATATACATCCCGTTTATAATCCGCAAGCTGGAGAGAGAGAACAAGACGATCTGGAGACATATGTGAATGCATCACAGTGATGGATTTGTCTCCCCTGCGACCAGCTCCCCCCCCAAACCACATCCATCCCCCAGCCCCATCCCATCCCCCTCACATGACCACATTCTTCTGCATGGACAACAGACTTATTATCTACGAATTGTGGAGTGAGGATTTATTGTCTTCCTGCATGAGTTTGGCAGCCATAAATACAGTGTTGCTGGTGATGACTTGGTGGGAGCTTTAATGGGTGAAAACAAAGACATTAGAATGACCCTGGTAGGGCAATGAGAGAAGGTAAAGTTCTTGTGGTGGAGGTTAATATTTGAATATCTGCATGATTCCAGAGAGGATGATTCCCTTAATTTGTCATACCAAGTCGCCACACCCACTGCTCTTAACTCACTGCTCCACCCAATTTTCCCTAACCACAACCTCAGTCTTACCACCACTTCACATAAGTGATTCTACCCCTTCTTCCCAAACGTCAACCCATGCCTTGTAACCTCCACTTCACATGGCCCCTACTTCTCTTACAACCCAGGCCTTGTAACCACCACTTCACATGGCCCCTACTTCCCTTACAACCCTGGCCTTGTAACCACCACTTCACATGGCCCCTACTTCTCTTACAACCCTGGCCTTTTAACCACCACTTCACATGGCCCCTACTTCTCTTACCAGAAGCTTGGCCTTGTAACCACCACTTCACATGGCCCCTACTTCTCTTACAACCCAGGCCTTTTAACCACCACTTCACATGGCCCCTACTTCCCTTACAACCCTGGCCTTGTAACCACCACTTCACATGGCCCCTACTTCCCTAACCAGAAGCCTGGCCTTGTAACCACCACTTTACATGGCCCCTACTTCCCTAACCACAACCCTGGCCTTGTAACCACCACTTTACATGGCCCCTACTTCCCTAACCACAACCCTGGCCTTGTAACCACCGCTTCACGTGGCCCCTACTTCCCTAACCACAACCCTGGCCTTGTAACCACCACTTCACATGGCCCCTACTTCCCTAACCACAACCCTGGCCTTGTAACCACCACTTCACATGGCCCCTACTTCCCTTACAACCCTGGCCTTGTAACCACCACTTCACGTGGCCCCTACTTCCCTAACCACAACCCTGGCCTTGTAACCACCGCTTCACGTGGCCCCTACTTCCCTAACCACAACCCTGGCCTTGTAACCACCACTTCACGTGGCCCCTACTTCCCTTACAACCCTGGCCTTGTAACCACCACTTCACATGGCCCCTACTTCCCTAACCACAACCCTGGCCTTGTAACCACCACTTCACATGGCCCCTACTTCCCTTACAACCCTGGCCTTGTAACCACCACTTCACATGGCCCCTACTTCCCTTACAACCCTGGCCTTGTAACCACCACTTCACATGGCCCCTACTTCCCTTACAACCCTGGCCTTGTAACCACCACTTCACATGGCCCCTACTTCCCTTACAACCCTGGCCTTGTAACCACCACTTCACATGGCCCCTACTTCCCTAACCACAACCCTGGCCTTGTAACCACCACTTCACATGGCCCCTACTTCCATTACAACCCTGGCCTTGTAACCACCACTTCACATGGCCCCTACTTCCCTAACCACAACCCTGGCCTTGTAACCACCACTTCACATGGCCCCTACTTCCCTATCCAGAAGCCTGGCCTTGTAACCACCACTTCACATGGCCCCTACTTCCCTAACCACAACCCTGGCCTTGTAACCACCACTTTACATGGCCCCTACTTCCCTAACCACAACCCTGGCCTTGTAACCACCACTTTACATGGCCCCTACTTCCCTAACCACAACCCTGGCCTTGTAACCACCACTTTACATGGCCCCTACTTCCCTAACCACAACCCTGGCCTTGTAACCACCACTTTACATGGCCCCTACTTCCCTAACCACAACCCTGGCCTTGTAACCACCGCTTCACGTGGCCCCTACTTCCCTAACCACAACCCTGGCCTTGTAACCACCACTTCACATGGCCCCTACTTCCCTAACCACAACCCTGGCCTTGTAACCACCACTTCACATGGCCCCTTCTTCCCTTACAACCCTGGCCTTGTAACCACCACTTCACATGGCCCCTACTTCCCTTACAACCCTGGCCTTGTAACCACCACTTCACATGGCCCCTACTTCCCTTACAACCCTGGCCTTGTAACCACCACTTCACATGGCCCCTACTTCCCTTACAACCCTGGCTTTGTAACCATCACTTCACATGGCCCCTACTTCTCTTACAACCCTGGCCTTGTAACCACCACTTCACATGGCCCCTACTTCCCTTACAACCCTGGCCTTGTAACCACCAGTTCACATGGCCCCTACTTCTCTTACAACCCTGGCCTTGTAACCACCACTTCACATGGCCCCTACTTCCCTAACCACAACCCTGGCCTTGTAACCACCAGTTCACATGGCCCCTACTTCCCTTACAACCCTGGCCTTGTAACCACCACTTCACATGGCCCCTACTTCCCTTACAACCCTGGCCTTGTAACCACCACTTCACATGGCCCCTACTTCCCTAACCACAACCCTGGCCTTGTAACCACCACTTCACATGGCCCCTACTTCTCTTACAACCCAGGCCTTGTAACCACCACTTCACATGGCCCCTACTTCCCTAACCACAACCCTGGCCTTGTAACCACCACTTCACATGGCCCCTACTTCCCTAACCACAACCCTGGCCTTGTAACCACCACTTCACATGGCCCCTACTTCCCTAACCACAACCCTGGCCTTGTAACCACCACTTCACAACTCCCCTCATTAGCCTTTTTTTTTACAATCATTCCACCTCCTCTCTATCCCCATGGCCCCTATCCAGCATTGAGACATCCCATCTCCCCTCCCCCACCTCTCCCCTCTCATCCCCCAACTCTGTCATCATCGCCTCAGGCACAAAGCTCTGCAACCATGTCTTTAAGCATACCGTATCAGTTGTAAACACATCAGGTAAAAATTAATATGGACATATCCACACAAATAAACAAATGATGTCTCTGCACTAAACAATGAGCCGTCCATCTCTGTCACTTCACAGAATATATATCTTAGACTTGAATAACTGCACTGACCTACAGTGTCTCGCGTCTACCGTGTCACGCGGACAACCAACACTTAATGGTTTGCACGATATTGAAGCAAGTTCACTGCATCATATAGAGCAGGTGGATTTATGCAACATGTTACCCAATGTTTATAACGGCAATTTAAATATTGAATTCCATAAGTGTCTCATTTCCAGCAGTTTGTACGGCAGACTAAATGTTCAAGTATTTGTGTGTACAGCAGGGCAGGGATAGCTTCAGTTTTAAGTCTGCAATTAATTACAATTCATTTACAAGTTTATGATGCTACCACTAGTCTTTGATTCTGTCATCTAACAATTAATGCTTCATCACTCGTTGGTGATTCTGTCTCTGCAAGTTCATGCTCCATCCACTTGTATTTGATTCTTTGCTTGACAGATTCAGCATTCAAACACTAGTCAGTGACTCTATCTTATGGTCCACTTGTCTTCGCTTCTATCTTCTACAAGTAAATGCTTCATTCTGTAGTCAATGATTCTAACTTCTTCTTAATGCTTCATCAGCTAGTCAGTGATTTTATCTTCTACAAGTTAATGCTTCATTCTGTAGTCAGTGATTCTAACTTCTACTTAATGCTTCATCTGCTGGTCAGTAATTCTATCTTCTACAAGTTAATGCTACATCAGCTAGTGAGTGATTCTAACTTCTACTTAATGCTTCATAAGCTAGTCAGTGATTCTAACTTCTACTTAATGCTTCATCCTATGGTCAGTGATTCTATCTTCTACTTAATGCTTCATCTGCTGGTCAGTGATTCTACCTTCTACTTAATGCTTCATCAGCTAGTCAGTGATTTTATCTTCTATTACTTAATGCTTCATCCGCACTTCAGTGGTTCTATCTTCTACAAGTAAATGCTTCATTCTGTAGTCAGTGATTCTAACTTCTACTTAATGCTTCATAAGCTAGTCAGTGATTTTATCTTCTACAAGTTAATGCTTCATCCGCACTTCAGTGGTTCTATCTTCTACAAGTAAATGCTTCATCCTGTAGTCAGTGATTCTAACTTCTACTTAATGCTTCATAAGCTAGTCAGTGATTTTATCTTCTATTACTAAATGCTTCAACAGCTAGTCGGTGATTTTATCTTCTACAAGTTAATGCTTCATCTGCTGGTTAGTGGGTTTATCTTCTACAAGTTAATGCTTCATCTGCACTTCAGTGGTTCTATATTCTACAAGTAAATGCTTCATCAGCTAGTCAGTGATTTTATCTTCTATTACTTAATGCTTCATCAGCTAGGCAGTGATTCTATCTTCTACAAGTTAATGCTTCATCTGCTGGTTAGTGGTTTTATCATCTGCAGGCTAATGCTACCTGTACTTGTCTTTGTTTCTATCATCTGCAGGTAACCGCTCCAGTTTTTAGTCTGTGACAGTGACAGAACCATGTACTGTTATATCTGTGTACAGGAATTCCTTATCTCCATGGCTATCCTATATTCACAAACAGTAAATTGTTTCAGTGACTGACCTCTCTTCTTGATTAGCGTGTTTTCTCATATTAAATACGATTGTGCCCGCGGCAGTAGTTGTTGCTATCCCCACCGATGTCAGCAAGGCAGGCTAATTACCACGTAATATATTAGCATTGAGATCTCAGTCACCTTCAGCAGTTTGACACGCGTCACGAGAGGTCAACTGCCAACCCTGTGATTAATAGTGTGGAATGGATAATGACATCAAAATGACACAAGGTGATTATTAATAGATTCAGAATGAGACAATGAACAGAGTGTTAGTCCTGCTACGCCCAAATCACGGCCACTTTTTGTGGGTCTTTATTCGTTTGAATTATGAAGATAGTGTATTATGTTGACAGCAAGGGAAGCACTCCCATTGGATGAAAGTTGCAGCCCTGCTACCATCAGCATGCTCAACTTGTTGAACCAATAGCCCTGCAATGCCCGCTAGAGTCACGGAGCACCTTCAGAAGTATCAACACTTATTAACTGTTGAATTGAAGTCCCATTACTGAACTAAACATCTAGCAGATAACTGCAGACTGGTGTCTGTGTGGTGAAATGATGTGTAGTGTTATCATCATCATGTTATCTGCTCTTAGGAAGTTCTTCATGAATCAAACTTGTCATGTACTTGAGTATACATGGCCAGGCTTTCAGAAAGATGGATCAGAAAGGGGGTCATGCTTGAGAATAAATACTGTGAACACTGGGAAGGGGTCATGACGAATAAATACTGTGAACAGTGGGAGGGATCAGGGAGAATAAATACTGTGAACACTGGGAGGGGGTCATAGAGAATAAATACTGTGAACACTGGGAGGGGGTCATGACGATAAAAATCTGTGAACACTGGGAAGGGGTAATGGAGAATAAATACAGTGAACACTGGGAAAGGGTCATGACGAATAAATACTGTGAACACTTGGAGGGGGCCTGGAGAATAAATCTGTGAACACTGGGAGGGGGTCATGACGAATAAATACTGTGAACAGTGGGAGGGGTCAGGGAGAATGAATTACTGTGAACAGTGGGAGGGGTCAGGGAGAATGAATACTGTGAACAGTGGGAGGGGTCAGGGAGAATGAATACTGTGAACAGTGGGAGGGGTCAGGGAGAATGAATACTGTGAACAGTGGGAGGGGTCAGGGAGACTAAATACTGTGAACACTGGGAGGGGGTCATGACGAATAAATCTGTGAACACTGGGAAGGGGTAATGGAGAATAAATACTGTGAACACTGGGAAAGGGTCATGACGAATAAATACTGTGAACACTTGGAGGGGGCCTGGAGAATAAATCTGTGAACAGTGGGAGGGGTCATGATGAATAAATACTGTGAACAGTGGGAGGGGTCAGGGAGAATGAATAATGTGAACAATGGGAGGGGTCATGCAGAATAAAAAATACTGTGAACATTTGGAAGGGTCAGGCAGAATAAATACTGTGAACAGTGGGAGGGGTTAGGGAGAATGAATACTGTGAACAGTGGGAGGGGTCAGGGAGACTAAATACTGTGAACAATGGGAGGGGTCATGCAGAATAAATCATGTGAACAGTCGGAGGGGTCAGGGAGACTAAATACTGTGAACAATGGGAGGGGTTAGGGAGACTAAATACAGTGAACAATGGGAGGGGTCATGCAGAATAAATACTGTGAACAATGGGAGGGGTTAGGGAGAATAAATACTGTGAACAGTGGGAGTGGTCATTGAGAATAAATACTGTGAACAGTGGGAGGAGTCATTGAGAATAAATACTGTGAACAGTGGGAGTGGTCATTGAGAATAAATACTGTGAACAGTGGGAGTGGTCATTGAGAATAAATACTGTGAACAGTGGGAGGAGTCATTGAGAATAAATACTGTGAACAGTGG
Source organism: Haliotis rufescens (assembly GCF_023055435.1). Classification (NCBI taxonomy): domain Eukaryota; kingdom Metazoa; phylum Mollusca; class Gastropoda; order Lepetellida; family Haliotidae; genus Haliotis; species Haliotis rufescens. The sequence goes on along the minus strand of NW_025964393.1, from coordinate 777,342 downwards.
GAGGGGTTAGGGAGAATAAATACTGTGATCAATGGGAGTGGTCATTGAGAATAAATACTGTGAACAGTGGGAGGAGTCATTGAGAATAAATACTGTGAACAGTGGGAGGGGTTAGGGAGAATAAATACTGTGAACAGTGGGAGGGGTTAGGGAGAATAAATACTGTGAACAATGGGAGGAGTCATTGAGAATAAATACTGTGAACAGTGGGAGGGGTTAGGGAGAATAAATACTGTGAACAGTGGGAGGGGTTAGGGAGAATAAATACTGTGAACAGTGGGAGGGGTTAGGGAGAATAAATACTGTGAACACTGGGAGGAGTCATTGAGAATAAATACTGTGAACCCCATCGGTTTATTTCTTCCCCCCCTTGTTGATCTACGTTCATGATCAAACTGACACAAGCCACAACATTCTGACTGTATGGGGTTCGTGTGTCTGTCCAGTTGAGATCTGGTAGACAGACCCACTACACAGTGTACAGGTCGTCATCATAAGCACTTAACTTTTTTCTATCGCAGCCAAAGCAATCCCAGGGGAGTGGTGGCCATTATGGCAGTTTTAACTGCTAATGCAAAATAAAAGAACGCTACGTGGTTCAACAACGTTCATGATTTTTTATCCTGAAAGTCCTTCGGTTTAAAAACCGCATAACAAACACAATGGAGGTTATAGGTTGTTGTGTGAATTGAAGACACACACACTGTTTGCTGAGGGCAGTGTGATGGAAAAATGTCAGCTTTTGACAAGAAACAATTTCACGCCGATCAAAGCTATTTTCCTTGCAACGCTTTTTGATTATTGATTTTTAGTGATAGCATATCGTGAATAATTTGTCAAGTTGAATTAAAGATTAAAATCATCACAGCACCCACTGGCGATGTTTAACAAGCCTGTAATAAATTGTAACCTGTTGGGGAAATCTGTTGTGCAAACATGTACAATGGTTTTATCTTATTAGCGGACATTATCGACGCCTGATTGATGCATATGGCTGTCAGAGCTGCAGGCTGTGGGCTCTTGCTCATAGCTCGGGAGCACCACACTCTTTGTCAACATACAGCTATTGAACTGTGTAACTTACAGTAATCATACTTGCAACCTTTAAACAATTGCCTGAGATTTCCTGTTGTATGAGAGTGTCTTACATTGACAAGACAGTATGGGCATACAATGTGTATTTCTCGTATAGGGCTGACACCAGTAACTCACCTCAATGCCCTGTTTGCAATTTGAGCATTTCCGAAGTTTATTCATGTGCAGTTACTGTTTTGAATTCTATGTCAGTGTTGGTTTACTTGTGGAATGTTGCGAGTATATCTTAACTGAAAGCAGGAATGAGAGTCGAGATCAATATTACTGTAGAACAGATAGATGCTGCAACTTAAGGTTCCATCCTTCACTTGATATTGATTCTTGACGGTATTGATCTTGAAATAAATGATGTGAGTATCAATATTTGTAGGAGATTAATTGACAATATCCATTATTCAACAAACGTTAAACAGTTGGGATCTGATGTTTCCCTGACTGCCCAGCCTGCATCAATCTGTATTTAGACATTACCAGATACCTTCTGTTGCTAGGCAACCAGTTAACAAGGTATGAAGTGATTGACGCCATCTGATCAGGTATCGATCCCAAAGATCAATAAATCAATGATTTCAAGGCGTGAGCCAAGCTGTGATTGGTCGACTGTAACATTATGGCTGGAAATCGACACAATCTCTCATCTCTTGATCCCAGGATTTTACACAAAATTGACGAAAGGATGATTTCATTGCTATCTATCAGAGGATTTGATTTGATGACGAAATTGTGTTTATTTGTATTATTTGAAATATTCAACTTGCGGATAAGGGTAATTGATTGTATGATTAAAATTAATTTGCGACAGAGGGATAAATACCATGTCATATTGATTATATACTTGTTAGGGTTGATGGATTAGCAAACACAATGTTTCTGTCTCCAGTGAAGGAGAGTTCTTGGTCCTCTCTATCAAACAGTTTATCTTCATACTATTATGCAATCTTTCAGGTCGGATGAGATGGACATGGTAATGGCAGATCTTGAACGAGCCAATGAGGTAAGTCCGTTTGAATTTCGTAAATGAGGCACATTTTAAATACGTAATTTTTCTTTTAGTTAAATCAACTGTTTTGTTTTGATATTTTGTGGGGCATTTTTAAAAAATGTTGTTTTGATATTTTGGGGTTATTTTTTAATAATGATGTTCATCATTATTTTATCTTGTAGCGTGCTGCGGCAGCAGAACGAAACGTGGAGACATTGAAGACACATCTGGCATCGGCCAATCAGAACCTAGCACAGGCCGAGCACATGCAGACTGCACCTGACATGGAGCAGGCCATTGACATCCTGAAGAGATCCAACTTGGAGGTGGAGCTTGCTGCCAAGGAGAAGGAGGTGTGTAGACTGATACCTGGCTGTAGTGGTACCCAATCTAGACATGTAGCGTCCATGGATGTAGGGTGTAGACAAGCTTGCTCAAGAAGGTGTAGACAAACTTAATGTAGTATGTAGAATCCTAAGGGTACCACCATCTAGAATGTAGACAAGCTGACTCTAGGTACCTCCAAAAAGAATGTAGACAAGCTGACTCTAGGTACCTCAAAATAGAATGTAGACAAGCTGACCCCCAGGTACCTCCAACTAGAATGTAGACAAGCTGACCGTATGGGTACCTCCATCTAGAATGTAGACAAGCTGACCCCCAGGTACCTCCAACTAGAATGTAGACAAGCTGACCGTATGGGTACCTCCATCTAGAATGTAGACAAGTTGACCCCCAGGTACCACCATCTAGAATGTAGACAAGCTGACCCCCAGGTACCTCCAACTAGAATGTAGACAAGCTGACTCTAGGGGTACCTCCATCTAAAATGTAGACAAGCTGACTCTAGGTACCTCAATCTAGAATGTAGACAAGCTGACTCTAGGTACCCTCCATCTAGAATGTAGACAAGCTGACCCCCAGGTACCTCCAACTAGAATGTAGACAAGCTGACTCTAGGGGTACCCCCATCTAGAATGTAGACAAGCTGACTCTAGGTACCCCCATCTAGAATGTAGACAAGCTGACCCCCAGGTACCCCCATCTAGAATGTAGACAAGCTGACTCTAGGTACCCCCATCTAGAATGTAGACAAGCTGACTCTAGGTACCCCCATCTAGAATGTAGACAAGCTGACTCTAGGTACCTCCAAATAGAATGTAGACAAGCTGACCCCCAGGTACCTCCAACTAGAATGTAGACAAGCTGACCGTATGGGTACCTCCATCTAGAATGTAGACAAGCTGACCCCCAGGTACCTCCAACTAGAATGTAGACAAGCTGACCGTATGGGTACCTCCATCTAGAATGTAGACAAGCTGACTCTAGGGGTACCTCCATCTAGAATGTAGACAAGCTGACTCTAGGGGTACCTCCATCTAGAATGTAGACAAGCTGACTCTAGGGGTACCTCCATCTAGAATGTAGACAAGCTGACTCTAGGTACCCCCATCCAGAATGTAGACAAGCTGACTCTAGGTACCCCCATCCAGAATGTAGACAAGCTGACTCGAGGTACCCCCATCTAGAATGTAGACAAGCTGACTCTAGGTACCCCCATCCAGAATGTAGACAAGCTGACTCGAGGTTCCCCCCATCTAGAATGTAGACAAGCTGACTCTAGGTACCTCCAAATAGAATGTAGACAAGCTGACCCCCAGGTACCTCCAACTAGAATGTAGACAAGCTGACCGTATGGGTACCTCCATCTAGAATGTAGACAAGCTGACCCCCAGGTACCTCCAACTAGAATGTAGACAAGCTGACCGTATGGGTACCTCCAACTAGAATGTAGACAAGCTGACCGTATGGGTACCTCCATCTAGAATGTAGACAAGCTGACTCTAGGGGTACCTCCATCTAGAATGTAGACAAGCTGACTCTAGGGGTACCTCCATCTAGAATGTAGACAAGCTGACTCTAGGGGTACCTCCATCTAGAATGTAGACAAGCTGACTCTAGGTACCCCCATCCAGAATGTAGACAAGCTGACTCTAGGTACCCCCATCCAGAATGTAGACAAGCTGACTCGAGGTACCCCCATCTAGAATGTAGACAAGCTGACTCTAGGTACCTCCATCTAGAATGTAGACAAGCTGACCCCCAGGTACCTCCATCTAGAATGTAGACAAGCTGACCCCCAGGTACCTCCAACTAGAATGTCGACAAGCTGACCCCCAGGTACCTCCATCTAGAATGTAGATAAGCTGACTCTAGGTACTCCCATCCAGAATGTAGACAAGCTGACTCGAGGTACCCCCATCTACAATGTAGACAAGCTGACCCCCAGGTACCTCCATCTAAAATGTAGACAAGCTGACTCTAGGTACCTCCATCTAGAATGTAGACAAGCTGACTCTAGGTACCTCCAACTAGAATGTAGACAAGCTGACCGTATGGGTACCTCCATCTAGAATGTAGACAAGCTGACTCTAGGGGTACCTCCATCTAGAATGTAGACAAGCTGACTCTAGGGGTACCTCCATCTAGAATGTAGACAAGCTGACTCTAGGGGTACCTCCATCTAGAATGTAGACAAGCTGACTCTAGGTACCCCCATCCAGAATGTAGACAAGCTGACTCTAGGTACCCCCATCCAGAATGTAGACAAGCTGACTCGAGGTACCCCCATCTAGAATGTAGACAAGCTGACTCTAGGTACCTCCATCTAGAATGTAGACAAGCTGACCCCCAGGTACCTCCATCTAGAATGTAGACAAGCTGACCCCCAGGTACCTCCAACTAGAATGTCGACAAGCTGACCCCCAGGTACCTCCATCTAGAATGTAGATAAGCTGACTCTAGGTACTCCCATCCAGAATGTAGACAAGCTGACTCGAGGTACCCCCATCTACAATGTAGACAAGCTGACCCCCAGGTACCTCCATCTAAAATGTAGACAAGCTGACTCTAGGTACCTCCATCTAGAATGTAGACAAGCTGACTCTAGGTACCCTCCATCTAGAATGTAGACAAGCTGACCCCCAGGTACCTCCAACTAGAATGTAGACAAGCTGACTCTAGGGGTACCCCCATCTAGAATGTAGACAAGCTGACTCTAGGTACCCCCATCTAGAATGTAGACAAGCTGACTCGAGGTACCCCCATCTAGAATGTAGACCAGTTGACCCCAAGGTACCTCCAACTAGAATGTAGACAAGCAGACTCTAGGTACCCCCATCCAGAATGTAGACAAGCTGACCCCTAGGTACCCCCATCCAGAATGTAGACAAGCTGACCCCCAGTTACCTCCAACTAGAATGTAGACAAGCTGACCCCCAGGTACCTCCAACTAGAATGTAGACAAGCTGACTCTAGGGGTACCTCCATCTAGAATGTAGACAAGCTGACCCCAAGGTACCTCCATCTAGAATGTAGACAAGCTGACCCCCAGGTACCTCCAACTAGAATGTAGACAAGCAGACTCGAGGTACCCCCATCTAGAATGTAGACAAGCTGACCCCCAGGTACCTGCAACTAGAATGTAGATAAGCAGACTGGAGGTACCCCCATCTAGAATGTAGACAAGCTGACCCCCAGTTACCTCCAACTAGAATGTAGACAAGCTGACCCCCAGGTACCTCCAACTAGAATGTAGACAAGCTGACCGTATGGGTACCTCCAACTAGAATGTAGACAAGCTGACCCCCAGGTACCTCCATCTAGAATGTAGACAAGCTGACTCTAGGTACCTCCAACTAGAATGTAGACAAGCTGACCGTATGGGTACCTCCAACTAGAATGTAGACAAGCAGACTCTAGGTATCTCCAACTAGAATGTAGACAAGCTGACCCCCAGGTACCTCCATCCAGAATGTAGTGTGAAAATCCTAAAGGTACTCCCGACTAGAATGTAGAATGTGGAGCGACAGCCAACTTAATGCAAGATTGTCTCAGGGTACTAAGTATTACACTTTTCCTTCTTTCAACGTCTTACATGAGTATGCACTTATTTTATTTTTGACCCTAGGCATAATTTTGTCACTTTGGGATGAAAGTTTGTCACAAAGTGCCCTACCGAAACTTTAGCGATGTGTTTCTTTGGATGTATTGAAGGCCTACTTTCTTTGCCCCTCTATTCGTCTTACTGACAGTTGGAGATTAAAGATGAACATGAAATAGACATGAAATAATGGCAGGCTTTGATTGTACCACAGCAAGCTGATGTATTGCTTCTCTTAGTATTTGGCCTCAAAACTGTCTATGAGAAATCATTAAAACCGATCAAATTGACCTGAAAAACATTGGTGACATCAATGAGTTTGGGCCAAAAAACGTATCATTAACTCAGGAGCTTGATTGATTGGAAGATTGATTGACGGGAGGCTATTGATCACAGTCGGTTACCATGGCAACAGTTCCTGGGGTGTTTTCAGATAAAGATTTGAAGTCAATAACGTGACTGCTGGATTGATCTTCGATTGGGTGATTGATTATGCATCATTGATCATGATGATTGATTTGAGTAATCAATCAACTTTGTCACTGCTAGCTGTGACAATGGAGTGTCATGACACATGCTGGAGAAAGGCCTTTGTCTTCAGTTGGATGTACATAGAGATAGGCTGTTTACACTCTGGTATGGCTGGTTGAGTCAGCAGAAATGTCTTATGATGAAGGATGCCGTGCTTGATAGGTGGATGTTGAATTAAATTTGGATGGAGACTGAAAACTTATGTGTCAACTTACTGGGCCTGTCCTACAATGTGACCTTTAAAGCTACAACTATATGAAGATTGTTGGTGTGGGAGTTAATTGGTGGAGTAGTGAGATGGATTTGTAGAACAGGACACTGGTTGGTATGTAGCTCATTCCTTGTGGGGCTGCAGCAGAAGAACGCATGGATGCATGTCATTGTTCCACGGTAGCGGATGTGGCTCATTTTATCATCCAAACTGGCTTCCACAGGAGATATCGCTTGGGTGAGATCAAGCGATATCACCTGGCACTTGCGATAGAAGTTTTAAACTCCTTGGCAAGTCTTGGAGTTTTTAACTTTTATCGACTTGTGTTGATATATTTGATGTCAAAAGACACTTGGGTGGACACTTCTCTATGCCACTGGTTACACCAGTGTTTATAGCTGGAACATTGTTGACTGCAGCATCAAACATTGTTCACTCACTCACTCACTGCTGTGTTGTCACGATGGTTAAGGTAGTAATAGGAAGAGTACCCAGAGCGAGGTTCCTCATCGTGTTTGGTTGCCAGTTGATGGAGATAGTGATATGGTTACAGAGAATGAAGTTGCACAATAACTGCTTGTTGTCACGATGGTTAAGGTAGTAATAGGAAGAGTACCCAGAGGGAAGTTCCAAATCGCGTTTGTTTTGTTCTCAGGTGACTGAAATAGTTATATATCGGTAGAATAGCATTTGTACAATTACTGATGAGTTGTCATGATTTGTGATCATGGGGCTATACAGACAGTAATGTTTTCATTTGGTGTTTGCAGATTGCCCAGCTGGTGGAGGATGTGCAGAGGCTTCAGGCATCGCTGACGAAGCTGCGAGAGTCGGCAGCCAGCCAGGTGTCACGGCTGGAGGAGGAACTGAACACAAAGAACAAGGCATTCCGCCTGCTGGAGGAGAGAATCAAGTCCCAGGACGACTATGAAGAGATCAAGCGGGAGCTCAAGTGAGTCCACACTAGGGCTGGGAGGGGTAGCTCAGGTACTCAGGGTGGGTGGGTCCACGCCAGGGCTGGGACGGGTAGCTCAGGTACTCAGGGTGGGTGGGTCCACGCCAGGGCTGGGACGGGTAGCTCAGGTACTCGGGGTGGGTGGGTCCACGCCAGGGCTGGGACGGGTAGCTCAGGTACTCAGGGTGGGTGGGTCCACGCCAGGGCTGGGACGGGTAGCTCAGGTACTCAGGGTGGGTGGGTCCACGCCAGGGCTGGGAGGGGTAGCTCGGGTACACGGGGCGGGTGAGTCCACGCTAGGGCTGGGACGGGTAGCTTGGGTACTCGGGGTGGGTGGGTCCACGCCAGGGCTGGGAGGGGTAGCTTGGGTACTCGGGGTGGGTGGGTCCACGCCAGGGCTGGGACGGGTAGCTTGGGTACTCGGGGTGGGTGGGTCCACGCCAGGGCTGGGACGGGTAGCTCAGGTACTCAGGGTGGGTGGGTCCACGCCAGGGCTGGGACGGGTAGCTCAGGTACTCAGGGTGGGTGGGTCCACGCCAGGGCTGGGAGGGGTAGCTTGGGTACTCGGGGTGGGTGGGTCCACGCCAGGGCTGGGACGGGTAGCTTGGGTACTCAGGGTAGGTGGGTCCACGCTAGGGCTGGGAGGGGTAGCTCAGGTACTCAGGGTAGGTGGGTCCACGCCAGAGCTGGGAGGGGTAGCTCAGGTACTAAGGGTGGGTGGGTCCACGCCAGGGCTGGGAGGGGTAGCTCGGGTACACGGGGCGGGTGAGTCCACGCTAGGGCTGGGACGGGTAGCTTGGGTACTCGGGGTGGGTGGGTCCACGCCAGGGCTGGGAGGGGTAGCTTGGGTACTCGGGGTGGGTGGGTCCACGCGAGGGCTGGGACGGGTAGCTTGGGTACTCGGGGTGGGTGGGTCCACGCCAGGGCTGGGACGGGTAGCTCGGGTACACGGGGCGGGTGAGTCCACGCTAGGGCTGGGACGTGTAGCTTGGGTACTCTGGGCGGGTGAGTCCGGGTCCTCGGGTTGGATGGGTCCTGAGTAGGATCTTGGTACCCAAAGGAATACCCAGACCTTGGTTAGTCGCGTGACACATTGTTTGATGACAATAAGAATAACAACACCATGGTTACACAACAAGTTACAAATGTTCGCATTTCATTTGACTTTGATATGTTTGAGTAAGGCTCAAACTTCAGTCAACATCAGTGAATGCATAGTCAGATCGTTTAATGCGCATATCTAAGTAGTTTTTGCCAGAGCTCTGGTAAACCATATCCCAATTGGACATTTTGTGCCCAATTCTTGAGACCTACAGCGGGTACCAAGGTAGGATCGGGTACTAGGGGTCGGGTGCTAATACCCATCCCCGCCCTAGGAGTTACTGCATCACAGCCTGCTTGACCTTGTGCAGTCTCGGAATTTCATCACATATCTTCCAAATCTTTAGGAAGATTACCTGGGAGGATATCAAACTAAGCCAGTCTGTATGTATGGTCGGAAACATCAGGCTCGTGAACTTTAAGTGAAATTGTTTCCGTTGTGATTTCCCCCCCAAATTACGTGACTCCTTCTTTCAAAGAAAACATTGTAGGTCTTAAAAAGTCCCTGAAATTGACAGCAAAGGCTGCATAGACTAAAATGGTTTGAGCAAAGTATGCTCAGCTACTAACTTAATCTCAGGTCCACTGTAGTTGGGATGAGGATTAGAAAGTTGTATGACTGACTATAGTTCTGATACAGTTTTGACCTATTTTAAAAGCTATAAGGAGTCTTTGTTCTTGCAGCATCATGAAGTCGGTTGAGTTTGCCAGAGTGGAGGAAGAGGAAGGGGAGACAACTCAGTCACCCAAGTCATTGGAGATGCTTCTGCTGGAGAAGAACAAAACCCTACAGTCAGAAAACACCCAACTGAAGGTGGCCAGCGCAGACATCAAAGGTAGGACAGCTCTTTCTCTACAACCAACTTCATGTTGCCTTGCCAGCTGGGGACTTCCCCATCTTCTTCCGAAACATGCTACGGCAGCCATTTGTGTGAGTGTTGATGAAGGCGGCATGAAGAGGGTGATGGCATGGAACTGGATTGACCTTCATGTCAAGGCCAATCCAGTTGCTGCCTGTCTTCTGTTCAGTATAGAGGTGATACCCTGTGCTCCTTGGCCAGTTGGTAGTGGTTTTGTGCTTTTACTTTCTTTGTACTTTTTGTTGGCGTATTGTCAATCTGTTATTATTTATGATGACCACAGTTGTAGACTGTTTTAGCATCTGTGTGATTGTATTGGTTATATTCAGGCTTAGTGATGGAAGGTGGTGACCACCATTGCTGTCAAAGTGACAGCCACACAGAGAGACCAACAAGTGTTAGAGAACTCTACAGTATATAGGTGATACAAGTAGTCACACACTACATCACTCTACATCACTCTACAGTAGGTAGGTGATACGTGTGGAGTCACAAACCACAACACTCTTCAGTAGATAGGTGATACCAGTATAGTCACACATCTCTCTTCAGTGACTAGGTGATACAGGTAGAGTCACACACCACATCACTCTACAGTAGATAGATGATAGCCTCGCTACATTGAGATGCAACAGGGAATTGTCTTTGGACATACTCATAGATGTGATTCAAATTTGTTTTAGAACAAGACAAATCTTGGTTTGTTGATGCGCACTTTCCCCTACTGATCTACACTGACTAATTCACACAAGCACATAAAGGCAAACTGGCCACACTGTACAGCTCATGTACACACAGCTTCATAGTTTTTGCATCCTCCAAATGTTCCTCCTATCATTGAGATAGTTGTCCTGCTCGGTGGGGAGCAGTTTCGTCACTCACGACGTCACTAGATGATAGTGCTAGATCTCAGTGCAACGCTTTCTGGCTACCATTCTAAATTCTAATTCAATGACTCTTCTCTGTCACTACCTGAATACATTGCTGCCATCGCTTTTACCTACCAAGATTGCCTCCCCTTGACGGAAGGCCACCTTTCATTCCGGGAACAATCAGCCAATCTGCGTGGGGCCCTCTCCCTGGGTGACCATTGTTACCGGCGTCCGCGTGTGCGTCGCTGTAAGAAAGGTGTATGTGCTCATGTCTCAGACATCCAAAGTTTACCCAATTTTGGCCAAAATTGTCCTATGAGAAAGAGTAAGCATACTGCTAATAACATAAGGAATTTGGTAGGACCAGCTACTATATAAATGATAATGGATATAGTAACCGATGACTGAAGATTGGCGGATGACGTGTGATCTACTGCATGCTCAGTGAACTTCTATCCCGACTGGCCGACTTGTACGTCCTAACCTCTGACCAGTATGTTGAAGTCATGCGCATTCTACACCTTTCTTGCAGGGCCGCCTGACACACCCACTCCTCCTTCTCCAGCTGAAGATGTGCCCGACGGGGCCACCACCGTTCCCGAAGATTCCGCGGAAAAAAGCGTGGCACCTCTGAGACAAACGCCGTCGTCACAAACCCCATCATTGGCCGACTCAGCTGCCGAGTCGCCCGTGTCAAACGGAGTCCCGGAAACTCCTCCTTCCACCACATCTCACTCTCTTGCCAGCCCTGACGCCCACCTCTTCCACCCCCCACCCTCACCATACTTTGCATATCCTAACAATCATATGCCTACAGGCTTTCTACCCCCAAATGTTATCAAGTCCGAAGGCAACTCTCAGCAAGGGGGCTTGGACACTACTTATGTTGCCAAAAATGTGCGCGAGCTCCTAAGCATACACAATATAGGGCAAAGACTGTTTGCCAAACATGTGCTGGGATTGTCCCAGGGAACTGTCAGCGAACTTTTATCAAAGCCAAAATCGTGGGATAAGCTAACCGAGAAGGGTCGTGAATCGTACCGGAAGATGCATGGATGGGCGATAGATGAACGCAACATTTTGGCTCTCAAGGCCATCTCGCCCAAGAAAGGTAAGGCATGTGAGTATTGCTTTTTTTCTTCTTTTGTTTCGACAATTATATTGAGTTGCGTACATGTACCAAATTGAGTTTCTTTAGTTTGATTCTTGTTGTTTTGTGCCAAGTTGTGTTGTGACGGTGTCATGGTATCTCATGGTTCTTACTTCTCTTGTTCCTTCACCCTCAATTGTAGCACTGGAAATAAAATGTTCTAATCAGTTGGGAACATTTACGTTAAATTGGAATTAACGTGTAATGGACCATCTTGACTGGAGTGGATTAATTTTATCTGTTTTATTCAGATTTCAGATTATTTATCTCACTGTATTGATACAAAGTTCCCAGTGGTGATTCCGGATCAGAATCGATTCCAAGTACTCATACCCCGTCGTTATTCTCAATTGGTTAGAATAAGTCCCCAGCAACATATTCTAAGTCGACCAAATAGATCTGTGGTCATGCTCAGTGACTTGGTTGATTGGGCATCATTGGAGTGTGGATCGATATTCACTGGATTGTCCAGTCCAGACTCGATTTTTGCCATCATATAGCTGGAATATTGCTGAGTGCAGCATTAAACAACAAACAAAATACCTCATAAGAGCTGAGTACACAGAGATTGTGTGTCTTTGTACCCTAAGGCCATGGAGTGTTGCTCGTGCTATCAGACATTGCTTGTATGATGGGGGCACGGGTGGCAGTCGTCTAAAGCGCCGCAATTCGCAATGCAGAATTGGGTCACTTGCCCACGCCAGAAACCTAAGATCGTTGGTTCGAATCCCGGTTCGCCCCAATTATGTTTCTAGGTTTGTCCCCGTGCTTGTTGGTTTCACCAAAGTGATAAACATCTGACACTTACATCACTTCGGGCTTTCCTCCCACATTAAGATGAAATGCCGTGATATAACTGGAATTCTGTTGAAAGCAGTGTTAAGCCAACTCCCTCACTATTATGTATGTACAGGCTGCGCTGAAAAAGCTGAAAGTGTGCACCATTCACAGTATTCACCAATTCAGAAAATTCTACCTTCGTTATTTCCAACATCACATTGGTCCTTGATATTGTCCTTGACTAAGTCCTTGGTCTAGTTGTATTGTTCTGTGGGTAGATCTTGCATGACAAACTGGCCTTTACAAAAACTATCTGTTTGTCTTCATTTTGTCAAGTTTGATATCTGTTTTATAATTCCTGTCACCATGGTAACATCAAGATTATTATTCTTATGTCATAGTTCAGTGGATACCGTTTCATTATTCATCAAGATCTTTTTCCACCACATGAAATTGTGTCAGACATCGTCATGTTGATCTAGGACGTCTTGCTTGAGTATTGATCAGTTTTGAGTGACACATGTATGTCTTGTCTTGTGTCTTGCAATATGATGAGTAGTTTTCTGTTTAAGAATAAGAGTCAGATATGTGACACATTTTTAAAAATTTCCAGTGAGGCCATATATTTTCTAAATTTAGTTGGTTTACAAATTTTTGGCCTAAAATTCAATATAGGTGATTTTTTATCATTTTTATGACAACATTTTGAAAATGCCCTATATTTTCCATAAGTTGGTTTGCAAAACTTTGGCCTGAAATTCAATGAAGTTTATCAGAATTTGTTTTTTGTATTTTAACTTCCAGATTAGAACTGTTACTAACGAATGAAGACTAAAAATGTTTTAACAACAAACTGAAAACTAACTCATTTTTTTTTTGAGATTAAAGATTTTGTTTTATTTTATTCTTACAAACAACTCTGATAAAATTCTGTTTTTTTCATTTCGCCAAAGTGAAGCAGTAGATCCCCCCCAAATGGTCAAAAGTTTTTTTTCTTACCGGGTATTTCTTAATTTTTTGTTAGTCAGTTCTGTAGACCAACTGAAAACTGTTCTGTTTACATATTATATTTTCGAAACAACACACTTTGGCAAGTTTTCATGGAGCTCTTTCTCGTCACGATAAATTTATACCAATTTAACACCATTTCAGTTTTGTACATCATCAGGTGACCATAAGAAATATATACAGACTATTTTCCAAAATTGGGAAAGGAACTAGATTAAGAGCTGTATCTTGTTCGAGCAAAATGGTGTTTGGTAATCTTGAAGTATCCGATACTGGTGATGTGATGATGATAATGTGCGTGTGTGACGAGTGTCATTATAAGGGACACATGTAACAATCCTTGTCCTCTTGCAGGTTCACAACCGCTGGTGTCAACCGTTCCAAAGGAGGACAATGCGACAGAAGATCGCATCAACCAAATCCTCAATGAGGCCCAGGCTGCCATGCACATGAAGCAAAGCCTGGAGCAGGTAATGACAATGGCTTACGGAAAGGCACACTGGACCAAATAAAAAAGATGGACTCCCTGGACAGTCTGATAAACAGCAGACACTGACAGCCGTTAGACACACAGAGACATAACAGACAGAGCTGCACAGAGGTCAATGTGAACTAGACAGTCATTAGACGCAAAACACAACCGACTCACGGATGCAAATTGGACCATAATGAGACAGTCAATAGAGTTGTCAGACAGATTCAGACACAACACAGACAGACAGACAGACAGACAAAGATGGACATGAACCAGCCCAAGTTAGATAGAAAGTCATTAGAGTTGTCAGACAGACTGACACAACACAGACAGACAAAGACAGACATGAACAAGCCCAAGTTAGATAGAAAGTCATTAGAGTTGTCAGACAGACTGACACAACACAGACAGACAGACAAAGACGGACATGAACAAGCCCAAGTTAGATAGACAGTCATTAGAGTTGTCAGACAGACTGACACAACAAACACAGACTGACCAACTGGCATAAACTGACCCAAATGAGATAGACAGCCAACAGACGTTTAGACAGATTCAGACACAACACAGACAGACAAACTGACCGACTGGCATGAACTGACCCAAATGAGATAGACAGCCAACATGCATTTAGACAGATTTAGACACAACACAGACAGACATACAGACAGACAGACAGACAAAGCCAGACAGATAAACCTGAACCGACCCAACATAGACAGACCCTTATGAAACAAACCAACGTACACAGACCCTTATGAAACAAACCAACATACACAGACCCTTATGAAGCAGACAAACATACACAGACCCTAATGAAACAGACCAACATACACAGACCCTAATAAAACAGACCAACATACACAGACCCTAATGAAGCAGACTGAAATACACAGACCCTAATAAAACAGACCAACATACTCAGACCCTAATAAAACAGACCAACATACACAGACCCTAATGAAGCAGACTGAAATACACAGACCATAATAAAACAGACCAACATACTCAGACCCTAATGAAGCAGACCAACATACTCAGACCCTAATGAAGCAGACTGAAATACACAGACCATAATAAAAAAGACCAACATACTCAGACCCTAATAAAACAGACCAACATACACAGACCCTAATGAAGCAGACCAACTTACTCAGACCCTAATGAAGCAGACTGAAATACACAGACCATAATAAAACAGACCAACCAACATACTCAGACCCTAACGAAACAGACCAACATACACAGACCCTAACGAAACAGACAAACATACACAGACCCTAACGAAACAGACCAACATAGACAGACCCTAACGAAACAGACCAACATAGACAGGCCCTAATGAAGCAGACTGAAATAGACAGACCCTAATGAAACAGACCAACATACACAGACCCTAATGAAACAGACACAGACACAAACAGGCATAAAAATATCCTGACTGATCCAGACAGCAAAATTGACAAATTATATTGAAATAGTACGTTATATAATGAATTTAAAACAGATTTTGTTGAAAGATTTGTAGCTGCAGGAACAGAAATAGTCGACTGACCCCAGTAACGATAACGTGGTCTGAAGCTTGTATTTGCTATTGCCTGCACCATCCACTCTGTTTGTTGCAGCAACAAGTTGCAAATGCGGTTGTGACAAGCATCTACCAGCGTGAACTGTCAAAGATGGTAGGGTCGGAACGACGGTACCCCAGCGCCCCACCCACTCCAGTCTCTTCCTCAAAACCCCATAGAGACAGTGAGAGCACACGACGGAGTTTGGATGGAGGTCGCACATCACGGAACTCTACCAGTTCTATTGAGAGTGAGGCATCTGCCCAGGAAATGGTTGCGCGGATATACAGACAAGAGCTGGAGAAACTGGCTCGGGCGGCGGAGAGTGCGGGAAACATTGCTGCCAGCTCGATGTACCAGCAGGAGTTGGCCAGGATTGCCCACCAGGCTCAGATAACCAACCTGCACAGCCCCATGAGTGCTCATGATCAGCCGAGCTCCGCAGATGGACAGAACGGTTTCAGTGTGAAAGCGGAACCGCCTGACAGTACTTCGGATGACACTACATCTCACATCAACAACTGTGGACCAATCGATCTCAGCAAACCGCATAACTCACCTCCCTCATCTACATCCTCCTCTTCGGATACGCCTCACTCCGACTCACGCCATGCAGGAAGTGCCTTCTTTCTTGTCCGCCCACGCATCAATGGGCATGACAGTTACGAAAACCCCCACTTTGCCCAGTACGGACCCCATGCTGAGAGCCTATCTCCGCTCCAACGCATGCAGAATATAGCGAACTCACTCAGCTCACGCCCAAATCTCAATGTGCCAACATCGAAGCCTCTCCGAGCAGTGCTGCCACCAATAACACAAGAACAGTTTGACAAATATTCTAATGTGAACACTGATGATTTGGTGAAAAAAGTGAAAGAGACACTTAGTCAGTACTCCATAAGCCAAAGATTGTTTGGTGAGAATGTGCTGGGACTCTCACAAGGCAGTGTTAGTGACTTGCTTGCCCGACCCAAACCATGGCACATGTTGACACAGAAGGGGAGAGAACCTTTCATCCGCATGCAGATCTTCCTGGAGGATGCCGAGGCCATCCCCAAACTGGTGGCGTCACAGTACCGCATCCCCCCAGACAAGTTGATGCGGAGCCAGGGTCAGAATGTGCAGGAGTCAGGGGTGCCGATGCCCATGCCCGTCTCCATGGCAGGTATGTGTGTCTGTGTGCGTCCTCCTTTAGCCTAGAGCCTGGTGTTGTAGTCAGTTGTAGATAGAACTTCACAAGCATAAGAGTAGCTGTCGAGACTTGCATGATCCTTCCTGATGATATTGTTTCTATTCTTCATCCCATGTGATGAGTAGATGATACTGTTTTGATGTTAACAATGATCTTGGATGTTTTGGCTATGTGAAATACAGTTGATCTAGAAGATAAATGGTAGGTATCGGCAAGCTGTATCACCTCCCTGTTAGGAGAGTGGATCTGACAGGGGAGGTAACTGTGTGACTGCACGTGTTGAGTTGTAGCATATCCTGATTAGCGACCTTCCTGATCCTCAGACTCTAGTTGGTCTGATCCTTCTGCAGCTCTTGCTCCAGCCGACCTCACAGACATGTGCTAACGGAGGGTCCTCATTATACAGTAGGCAGAAAGATTTAGAACCTCAGTCAGCAGGTTGTAATCGTTTTTATTGAAATCAACATGATTGTTATTATGTTATTTAGCACAGAAGAATCAGTTCTTTTTTTTGCTCTTTTTTACTTCATGGAATCCATGTTTGACCAATTGTCTTGGACTGACAACTGTCTGAAAGCTGTAGATAACAATGCATTGTAAAAAGCTCCTGGGACCAAAAACAAATTTTTTTCTGTTGCATTTTTCACTTTTATGATACAGAAGTAAATCTTTTGCATTTTTACGTTCTATATTTATGGAAAAATTAAGACCAGCATTACACTTACAATAGAATTTTTGAGTCCTTCTTCGCTAATCTGTAAAACCCATCAGGACCTTCAGCATCTCTGATGTTGACTCATCAGCTGCAACAGTGAGAACAGTTTGTGAATTGTCAGCACATCCTGAGACTCGGCAGAGCAAGAGCAGTGCAGGGAACAGATCTGACGATTTTGGAATCTGTCTTTGCTTGTAACATAGTTTTTGTTTCTCCTCTTATTTTTGTTCTTTAGATATTTTGCATTATGTTCACTTGAGAATTCTTCATTCACACTCTGTCATCATATTCATTCCTCCATCATCCATCGCTCCATCATTCATCGGTCATCCATTGCCCATCATTTGCCCATGTGTCATCTCTGCTTGTCTAACTCACTGCTGCCACCTACCTGCTTCCTAGCGCAGTGATACGCTGCTAAAGCTTCAGTTAGTAGGGTAACTTAGATATCACATCCTATCATACTTTGGGCGGAAGGCTAGCCTTGTGGGTGAAGCGTTCACATGTCAAGTCTTAGACCAAGGTTGGATTCCCCTCATAGGTACAATGGGTGGAAATATCACTGAAAGTGAAGTAAAACCATACCCACTTTATTTTAGGATCTAGAGCCCCAAACCATGAGTCTACAAGCCCCCAAATGATTTTTGGATCCTTTTCAGTAGATTTTGGTCTGTTCACAAAGACCTGACGTTACTGAACCAAAAGGGATTTTACCAGCCTCAGATTTTTGACTGGTGGCTTAACTGGTGAACTGTTTTCATATTTATGCTGAAGGAATGGTGTGTGGCAGGACTGATATTCCTGCTTGGTGGCTGTAAAGACACACTGGCACATTATCATGGTAACGAAATAGTTTCAGTTTCAGTAACTTGAGAATAACAAACAAGCTACAATTTTTATTACCTGATCCAAGTGAATTGGTTCATTTCGGATAGATAACCAAGGGACATAATCCCTATTTGTGAGCTTTGAGGAGGCTCTGATTTGTATCTTCAGTGAAGGAAATTGTTGTTCTTGTGAACAATATTAATATTTGTTGACATTATGAACAGTGGATAACTTTCATGTTGCCACAATGTAGAATGACGACATTTGAATTAAAAAGCAATGATGATGTGACCCATTAACTTGAGATACACCAAGAGCTGATAGGAGAAAGCAATGTTCACAATGGGATGGTAATTGCACTGATGTTTTGGGTAGGATGATACAACAAAAAAATAGTGTCCATCCTTTGGGGCTACGTTCAGCTGTTCAAGCTTCAGTAATAACCACATGTTCATCGTGGAATAGCCACCCCTTCATTATGGTATAGCCCGGTCTCATCCTTCTGTTCCCAATACTAATACCTGCAATACTCTTCAGCCTCTCTTGCTTCTTCTTGATGTCCTACAACAACTATATACCCAGTTCCCACCTCAGAAGCCCCACAAGTCATTTTACACAGCCACCATCACCACCTCCACCACCAACTACACCAACTACACCTCCTACAGTACCACCAGACTCTCCCCAAACTACATGTGATGTCATCCTAGACAACCACCATCACCACCACACACCAAAACACACCACCACCGATTGACTGCCTCTGTG
This sequence comes from Haliotis rufescens, assembly GCF_023055435.1. Lineage (NCBI taxonomy): Eukaryota > Metazoa > Mollusca > Gastropoda > Lepetellida > Haliotidae > Haliotis > Haliotis rufescens. Next base: position 758,308 of record NW_025964393.1, on the reverse strand, counting down.
GTCTTGTTGATAAATAATCTCCAAGGAAAGTGGAAGTTTGGTGATTCAAAGCCATGGCTACATCATACCACAAGACATTAAAAGATGGTATCTGTTGTTACCCTGCCTGGCATTCAGCATTAAGGAGATAAAACGGTCGGCTTGGAGACGGTATGATGTGTCTGAAGGTATCCATTAGAAACTGCAGCATGGTATCTCAGTGGGCTAGGGCTGTATAAGCGCAATAATCTTCAACACAACGTTAAACCCGATTTCACCTCACCTCCTGTTTTGTCATCTCCCCATTCCCATGCCATCATGAGTCTCCTCAGTTTCCAAAAATATCCTTCACTTCCACACCATGGTATAAAGTAATCTGCCATTAATTTCACTCTACATGTTTCTATCTTTGACACCTTGTACTTACGTCTTTCTGAAACATCCATTCCGCCCTTGTACTAGCTCTGTGCTGTTGTGTTCCCTCACATTATACCATCCACTGTCACCTGCTCATATGTGCCATCCACATCTGAATCAATGCATCTCTTGTCCTCCTTGCAAATGTATCTAGTTTTAGTCCTTTATTTACACATTCTTTCAGACACAGCCTACACTCAATCATCTTTCTCGTTGCATTCATCCTGACCATCACACACTTATTCTCACAGAAGCAGAGTTTGTATCTCACCTACATCTTTCTCTTACTTCTATTGTACAGTCCGCCAACTTGCCCAGCCCTCGCTTCCTGATCACTCACTCATCACTCACTCATCACTTGATCTCTCTACTACCGTTGCTCCAACAACCTTTTCTGGCATGTCTGGCATCACTCATCCACACATCACTCACTAATCCATCACTTGCACATCATTCACTAATCCGTCACTTGCACATCACTCACTAATCCGTCACTTGCACATCACTCACTAATCCGTCACTTGCACATCACTCACTAATCCATCACTTGCACATCACTCACTAATCCGTCACTTGCACATCACTCACTAATCCGTCACTTGCACATCCACTCACTAATCCGTCACTTGCACATCACTCACTAATCCGTCACTCACTAATCCATCACTTGCATGACTCACTAATCCATCCCTCTCACATCACTCACATCACTCACTAATTCCATCTCTCACTAATCCATCACTTGCATTACTCACTAATCCACCATTCACATCACTCACTAATCCATCACTTGCATGACTCACTAATCCACCATTCACATCACTCACATCACTCACTAATCCATCACTTGCATGCCACACTTATCCATCATTCACCTCACAATTCATTTGCACATCGCTCATCCATCCACCATTCTCACGTGTCTCATATCACTCACTCATCACTTTCCCTCCCCACCTATGCTCTACCATCTCTCCTGGCATACATATTGCCATCACTCATCACTTTCCTCCTCCACAATCTCTGGTGGCATACATCTGGTCCATCACTCATCACTTCCCTCCCCACCTATGCTCTACCATCTCTCCTGGCATACACATCGCCATCACTCATCACTTTCCCCCCCACCATTTCTGGTGGCATACATCTGGTCCATCACTCATCACTTTCCCTCCCCACCTATGCTCTACCATCTCTCCTGGCATACACATCGCCATCACTCTTTACTTTATCTCCCCACCTATGCTCTACCATCTCTCCTGGCATACATATCGCCATCACTCATCACTTTATCTCCCCACCTATGCTCTACCATCTCTCCTGGCATACATCGCCATCACTCATCACTTTATCTCCCCACCTATGCTCTACCATCTCTCCTGGCATACATCGCCATCACTCATCACTTTATCTCCCCACCTATGCTCTACCATCTCTCCTGGCATACATCGCCATCACTCACTCACTCATCCTGTCACCTGCTGTGCTCCCTCCAGACTGTCTCTAGTTTGCTGTTACCGTTTTGTTTTCCGTAGAGCCTCCACCTCCTCTGCCCACCACCTGTCCTCCTACTGAGAAGACTTCCTCTCGTCCCCCCAACCACCGTAGCTCTGCACCACCTAGCCATGCGCCCTCTCTCGCCACGGCAGCTGCTGTTGCCGCGGCAGCAGCGGCAGGTGACGTCGTCTTCTCTCCTCACGATCCACCTCCACGTAACTGGGGCAGTTTGGCGTTCCCCTCCTCCACTCTGGAGGTGATAGCCATGACGTCTGAGATCGATACTCTGGGGCTCACCAGTCGAGTTAAAGATGTACTGCAGTTCCACAACTTAGGACAAAAGCTTTTCGGCGAGGCTGTACTAGGCCTGTCTCAGGGCTCAGTTAGTGAGCTACTGTCAAAACCTAAACCATGGCACATGCTCAGTATCAAGGGGAGAGAACCCTTTATCAAAATGCATCTATGGCTACGGGACCCGCAGAGTGTAGAGCGACTAAAACATTACCAAAGTCAGATGAAAGGTAGGTCTGCCCCATATATAGAGGCGCCTCCATCAACAAACTAACGAACGTTTTCTTTAAATAGTGTAAGTCAGTCAGACAAGCACATGCTTCTCCTAAAACCAGTTTAACTCTTCAACTGAATATTTGACTAAGCCATTGAATAGTGACACATGTACCATTGTAGAACAGGATTATGAAATAACTGTGAGAGTGCTTGCTGCAGTTTACATACCTCTGACGATAACGCTAACACAGACATTCAAACTTCAGACATAGTGAAGGAGAACTACAGTGAACTAATCCTCAAATACTGGAAACATTTTAATACCTGTTCAGATATAACAGACATTATGCACAATACAATACCCTTAACCGAAGAAGGGAAGCCGTAAGGTCATGCCTGGAGGCAAGGTTGATCATTTGTCGAATGATGACATTTTGTGCACTCCTCTGTTTCCGGAAAGTCAAGTTTGTCCGCTCTATTCTGTCCTCACCCATCCTTCGTCTGTCAGCAATACCAGTCTCTTGTTGTAAATATAGAATGGGCCTGTAGGTTTCCTTGATACAGGTTGCCCCACTAACCAGTCTGTCCACATAAGGCTATTGTGATCACTTTACCACTGTGTATAATGTTGTAGACAGATTATGCTGCAGGTTGTCTCTATTATAGCTGCCCCACTGTCCTCATTCTGCACCACAACATGAGTTTATTATTGAGACATAGGCAGGAGATTGTAGTATTCTCTTGGTCAGCAATCTAATTGGAATAAGTAGAATAGCCTCCAGGTCAAATTTAGCCCTTTCTTATCAGTGTTGATACAGAATAACTCTTGGTCCCAAAAGACTGCTGTTTTAGACAGAGATCTATTGAGTAACCTTGCTGACACATCGTCTCTCCGCCCTCTCCATCCCTCCTGTCACAGAGGCTCCTCTAGGGCCACATTGGACTACAGTTTTAGATAGACAGAGATCTATTGAGTAACCTTGCTGACACATCGTGTCTCCACCCTCTCCATCCCTCCTGGCCACACTGGACTACAGTTTTAGATAGACAGAGATCTATTGAGTAACCTTGCTGACACATCGTGTCTCCACCCTCTCCATCCCTCCTGTCACAGAGGCTCCTCTAGGGCCACATTGGACTACAGTTTTAGATAAGCAATGATACTAATAGTAACCATGCTGACATCTCGTCTCGCCACCCTCTCCATCCCTCCTGGCCACACTGGACTACAGTTTTAGATAGACAGAGATCTATTGAGTAACCTTGCTGACACATCGTGTCTCCACCCTCTCCATCCCTCCTGTCACAGAGGCTCCTCTAGGGCCACATTGGACTACAGTTTTAGATAAGCAATGATACTAATAGTAACCATGCTGACATCTCGTCTCGCCACCCTCTCCATCCCTCCTGGCCACACTGGACTACAGTTTTAGTTAGACGGAGATCTATTGAGTAACCTTGCTGGCACATCGTGTCTCCACCCTCTCCATCCCTCTGCCATAGAGGCTCCTCCAGGGCCACACTGTTTTAGATACACAGATACAAGGAGTAACCTTGCTGACATGTTGTCTCTCCACTCTCTCCATCCCTCCTGTCACAGAGGCTCCTCTAGGGCCACACTGGACTACAGTTTTAGATAAGCAATGATACCAGTAGTAGTCCTTCCTTCCTGTCATAGAATATCTTCCGGGGCCACACTGTTTTAAATATACAGAGATACAAGGAGTAGCCCTGCTGACATGTCATCTCTCCACCCTCCCCAGCCCCTCCACATGCAGTCCTCCTCTCCGGCCTTTACTATAGCTGTAGCCACACACCACCTAGAGTAGCTTGTAGCTGCCTGCTTTTAGTAGTCCTAGTTAGAGGAACAGTAGAGCAAGTCACATGGAAATTGATTGAAGTATCTTTACACATTTGTAAATCTTCTAAGCTGCACTTTTGATTTTAATTTGGTAATTGTATTTGTTTCATGTAACCTTGGATATCTCTTTACTTCCCCTGTTTCTTGTGTTATAACAGAGCTTTGTTTCTTGTCTCTTCAGCTCACCGACGGAGGAAGAGTAGCTTGGATGAACGGTGCTTTGACTCACCCACTCAGCCAAAACGACCTCGGGTCTTTTTCACAGAAGAACAGAAAGATTCACTTCGCCAGGCCTATGCACAGGACCCCTACCCAAACCAGAGCACCATTGAAGCATTAGCTAATGATCTAGGTGTTGGTGTGAAGACAGTTATAAACTGGTTCCACAATCACCGGATGCGGGCCAAACAGCAGCACCATGCAAGCGGCGGAGGAGGCACCCCAACCCAGAGCGACACCAACAGCATCAAGGCAGAGCCTCAGGATGAAAGCTCCAATCAAAGTGACATGTCTAGTGCTTCAGGTGACACAAACCAGTACCAAAGTTATCAAAACAACGAAACGAGTCAGTGGATGTTTCCACGCTTTGAACCGGTGGCTACTCCGGGAGGTCAGAGGTCACCAGAGAGCAGGAACAACTCAGTGAACAATGAACAAGAAATGGCAGATGATAAGAACGATTCCGAGGAGTCGCGGGTTGACAGTGTAAGTGAAAGTCAAGTGTTCCCCGATTCGGATGACAAGAACCTCCCTCCTCCACCAACACCAGCCTCGGGTGTTAATAAACGGAAACGGTCAAACCCACAGAGAGTGTACGAAGGAACGCAGTTGGAACGAATTAAAGCAGCAACCATAAAGAAAGCAGCCAACATGGAAAAGTTTGATGGGGATGATGAGGCAGAGGAGAAGGAGAACAAGGAGGTCGAGGAGAACAGCAATGACAGTAATAGTAACAGTGTGACGGACCTGACCCTGAAGCGGGGCGAGCATGTCGACAAAATAGAGAAGTTGCAACGTGCTATTGAGACAGTCGAGGAGAACTGGGAAGAAATAGACCGTGATGCAAGTATCGAAAAACTACAGAAAAACATCGAATCTAGTGAGGATGAACATTGGGAGTTCTGATAATGATGCATTGTGTTTTGCATCTAGGCCTGTGTGTGAGGGGTACTATGGCTGAAGGGAGGTGTGCCCTAGCCGGTGTGCTGTATGCTCACATAAAACCAGACACACCCACACACATGCCCTTTCGTTCGCTAATTATGACATCTTCTGTAATCATGGCATGGCTACCATTCTAGACTGCCAAGGGTAAAACGACAACAATCTATTTTTGTACTCATCGTAAAACTCAAATATATTATCTTTTCTACTTTCTGATGTAAATGTTGATGTTGTGCAACACGTGTACAGTCTATATCCATTTATACTAATTATTTGTGCCAAGTCGGTGGGTTGTTGACATCATGACATGATGTTGTACCTCATGGTGTTGACTCTGCCTGTTGCCCGGCCTGGTCAGAGTGTGGTCAGTGGGGCGACCTCGATAGCAGGTACAGGAGGTTCTAACTCTCATATCAACACCTGTACGTATATCCTATCAGCTTTCTTGTATATTCATCAGCAGCCACTGACCACTGTTTGAACAGGAGGAAGGCAAAGTCAATCATTGTTAAAGCGTCTGTAGACTGGGAAGCAGGCTTATACAGGCTGGGAGGGGGAGGGGGTCACATGGACGACCTGTGAAGCCCCCCACCCCTGCTGGTCCTGACTCTCCCTGCTGGGGACTACCTCACTACCTCGTGTGTCAGGGCCCTGCTCACTCACTCACTCACTCACTACCCATGTTAACTCACTCATCCCACAGGGCCTTAAATAAGAAAATAGAGTAAAACATTATGTAAAAGTGTTTTCCAGTGCTTAGTACTGAGAATTTTTTCCGACATGTTTTGTTTATGCTGCTCAGCAGGTTTGAGCATGTTTCTTTTGATCGGTGAAAACATTAAGAATTTAAATTAATTTCTATACAGTAATAAGTATTCAAGGGTTTTTTGGTTTGCTTTTTTATGTTTGCAGTGACTTTGATCAATTGATATGAAATTTATTTTTTTCGCATCCATCAAAATATGCATAGAAAAATACTGTTTCCATCTTGAAGATCTCTATTTTGTTAGTGCCTTTTGGCACTGGTCTCCCCAAGTGAAAATTTACAAAATTAAGAAAATTATCATGGTTGAGTTTAGGCCTGGCCCAAAGTATGTGAGTAGTGTGGTGGTGGTGGGCGTGTCACTCAGTGTTGCCCTGAACTGAGCAGGCTGTGGGGTAGGTGTGAAACTGGCAGGGATGAAATTGACTTGCAATGTAATGGGAAGTTCCGTCACTACCTGCAGAGCTTTCTGATGTTAAACAATTGCCAAAAATAACCATCTGATCATTAATGTCATTATCGATTGAATATTTTCATCTGTTTAACACAGTTTTATATTCAGATTTGTTTTGTCTGTAATGGATTACCTGAACTGGGTCAAATTGTGTCCATTACATGCAAGTCAACACCCATTGGGCACGCAGTGCCACTCTTGTCACCAGCTTCAGTTGTCTCCCTTTGTTCATACAGGACTGTCAATCATGTACTAATATTGTGGTGCTAAGCTTCAGTCTGAACAGATTGAGGTCCATGGAAATGTGGAGATATTTTAGTCTTGTGTTTCCCATGTTAAATCATGTCAAAATAACCCTGATCGTCGTGCTTGCTAGTTGCACCGCTCGGAGCCAAATACATCAATGCTTCTGTATCAGGGGCAGCTCATGTTAATGATACTTTGTAGTGCTCTCTTACTGCTTTCATTCTCATTACAAGGGAGATAACTCCTTTGCCAAGGGAGACCACCCTTTTACCAAGGGTGACAACTCCTTTTTTCTTCTTCATGGTTTAAAAGTGTGACAGTTCACCTCTCAGGTGTATTGACAACAAAGGGGGACAACTCCTTTCTTTCTTCATGGTTTAAAAGTGTGACAGTTCACCTCTCAGGTGTATTGACAACAAAGGGGGACAATCTGGCTGGAATTTGTGTTGTGTCTTCACTTCAAGTGATTCCTCTTTCTTTGCAGTTTGGATATTGTGGGAATGAACTTTGCTCACTGACTTCAGATCACTGTACCTATCTATGCACTATGTCCTACTACAACAGCTATTTCCGCAATCTTCCACTTCAATATATGCACACCAAAGATCTAGTCTTGTTGAGGAGTTGTACCCTTACACTTACTTTTACATTGTATATTGTTGTATGTGTCGACCGCTATGTTATATTTGCTTGTTTGTACATTACTTGTAATACTGCCAAAGTAGATAGTCTCCTTGTAGTAACACCTAGGAATGTAGTTATATACACATGGCTCAATCAGCAGACTCAAGTCAGTTTTCATCCTAATGGCTTTTACTTCTGATATTTTGATTTTGACTGTGAGTAGTGTTTGTGTTACCATGGTTACGTGCAAGTTATGTGTGCAATATCACAGCCAGTGTCTACAAAGTCCACCTATGCAGGGAGAAACTGATAAATTGTACAAGTGATTTATTCAATGAGATATTAAATCAAAATAATTGCCTTTTTGTGAGCCAAACGTAGTGATTTATATTCTCCAAAGGAGAAATATTTGTGCAATATTTAGATTGAAACTGATGCCTAGATGGCCTTCTTATACGTCTGACTGTATTTGTTGTATGTTAAAGACGTCTCGAGAAGACGGATGTTTCAGCTGTACGTAGTGTTAAGCAAGGAGCCTATGTCATGAGACTGGCACGGTCAGGCTGTCAGTAGGAAAGTAAATGTTAAATCATGAAGTGTTTAAGAAAGGACTTCTTGTTACATAGTAGAAGAAAGTTAAGAATGTTCTGGTGCGATGTCACGCAGGGTAACATAGAGCTACCAAGCTGCCGTAGAAGAATCTCGCAATGCCCTAAATGATCTCAATGCTGAGTTTTGCAATTCTTTATCATAAACGCTCATGTATTCTAGTTCATCTTCTGGACCATATTTGCAATTTGTTCATCTATTGGTCCCTATTTTGGGTTATAATTCGTTCGAAAGTAGATGTAGTGAAACATTCATTGAATATTTGTGTGCACTTATTGAAAACATGTCAGAAGGTAATCTTATGGACAAAAGTAAGATCAGTGAAGAAACTGTAACCATAGATACGTGTGAATCTGTGATTTCTGATAATTACTAAGGCGGCGCCAGCATGTTCTGTGGTAGCGGTCCAGATGGGCGGACCACGGAACAGGCGGAGCAGCTTCTTCAACTGTTGTGTGGTGTTGGTGGTTGTGTGTGACACAGCTGTAACCTCGGGATGGTTGTGGTTCTACCGTGCCTATGCTGGGCTGGCCTCCCGCTTCTTGCTGTCTGGTACAGGCATATCTGTAGTAGTAGGTGTTCTCCATACCAGTGACCAGTGTTGTCAAGTCGGACATGACTAGCCCCAGGTGTCATACCAGCCTCGTGTTGGTATACATACTAGCCTCTATATAGACATATATGACTAGCCCCAGGTGTCATACCAGCCTCGTGTCGGTATACATACTAGCCTCTGTGTAGACGTATATGACTAGCCCCAGGTGTCATACCAGCCTTGTGTCGGTATACATACAAGCCTCTGTGTAGACATATATGACTAGCCCCAGGTCTCATACCAGCCTCGTGTAGGTATTACTAGGCTATTTGTAAACGTATATGACTTATCTCAGGTGTACATGAATAGCCTTGTGTAGGTATCCATACTAGCCTACTTGAAGACGTATATGACTTTACTCAGGTGTCCATACTAGCCTTGTGTAGGTACACATACTAGTGTATATGTAGACGTATATGACTAGTCACAGGTATACATGACTAGTCTTGTCTAGGTGTAGATGACTAGCCTATAAGCAGCTGTGAAAGACTAGCTTGCTCTTGGTGTAAGTGTCCGTGACTAGCTTCAGGTGTACATGACTAGCCTCCATGGAGGTGTCAGTATTTGGTTCTCTGTAGGTGTACATGACTAGTCTCTTTAGGTGTAAATTACAAGTCTTATCAAGGTGTACATGACTAACTTTAACTAGCACATACACATCCTTCATTCAGGCCTACATGACTAGCCTACATGACTTGTTGTACGTAAATATCCTTTATTTAGATGTACATGACTAGTCTGACTAGTTGTACGTAAATATCCTTCCTTCAGGTGTACATGACTAGCCTTGACTAGTTGTACATGAATATCCTTCATTTAGGTTACATGACTAGCCTTGACTAGTACGTAAATATCCTTTATTTAGATGTACATGACTAGTCTTGACTAGTTGTACGTAAATATCCTTCATTTAGATGTACATGACTAGCCTTGACTAGTTGTACATGAATATCCTTCATTAAGGTTACAAGACTAGCCTTGACTAGTACGTAAATATCCATCTCTTAGGTGTACATGACTAGCCTAGACATAGGGACTGGCATAGGGGTAGCCAGGACGATCGTCTCACCAGGTTTCAGAGTTGGGGAAAGTGTTGCAGGACTATTGTAGAATGAGAAAACCTGAAAGCCAGCACAGATACAAGAAGTGGTGGGCCTAGCCTTTAAATTGCTCTGTAGCCTCCAGTAGAATATTTTCTAATATCACTTGTTAGTCTTGTCCAATTCAACTTACATCTATCCTGTCATTTTCACTGTTTCAGCTGTTTCATAATTGACATTGTTGCATTTTGATCTTCTCAGTATGCCATTTGATTGAGATAGTGCTATCTACCCGTAATGTTTACAATTACCAAAGCTTTAATTTACATATTGTTAATTTAGCATTTTGCATTTGCTAGTGTTTGGACGTCCTTGTGAGCCTACAGCCTATATGTTGATAGCAAGGTGTGGGGAGTGGTGGAAGAATGGCCGAATGATTGACCCGACTACACTATGGGCTGAAGGCTCATTGGGAAAGGACCAGTGTTTTGATACAAAATATTAACAGAAACATCTGTAAAATGTACTGAAAATTTTTCATGTGTACATCACAATTAGCCTGACAATAGTCACAGTTATCTCCCTTACTTACAGGAAGAGTTTTAGTTTAGGCATTTATATGACTGGATCATGCAGCTGTAGACAGCTGCTATGGAAGCAGTTGTTTTGTTGACACTAACTTGTTGCCAAATGTTTTGTTTGTATGACTGATCATGTTTCGTTTTAAATACTGAAATGTTTACGCTGGAACAATTTAAGGGACATATGGTTTCTGTTCAGGGTTTTAGGATTTATTTGTGTTTTGTTTAAGACAGGGCCCCTTCCACTTTCACTGACCAAGTGACCTAGTAGGTCATGCTTCCTTCTCATTGACCGCTACCAAGAATATTTTTACCAAACTATCAACACTGAGACATATTAAAAAAGGTTGATTTAATGGTCCATCTTTTGTATAGGTTGTAAGCGATCAGTAATGAAGTTTTTTATTTTTTTCCCTTTTCAGTACGGAAGGTAGAAATGACTATTTCCTACTCATTTTAAACAGTAACGCTCAGAAGAATGTAGTCCAGTTTGAATCACTTGTGCCTGCATGTTGGCTGCAGAATGGGAGTTAACCCTGTGGACTGGTCATTTAATACTGGACAGGATTGGGGAGGGTCAATTATCAGTACAGGTTCAGGGTAGTGCTGTCCAAGAAATAAAAGATAGCGACAAAATTTATTTCAAAATGTCACTCATTATGTTTTGTCATGAACTGATTTGGGGTCATGTAAAAATTGTAAGAAAAAGGCCAAGGGGTTTTTAAGGTATGGGGAGGAGATTCTTTTTCCTGCTGTGTAAGATCTCGTGCCCCTCCTCCCTGTAATAAATGACCAATCCATAGAGGGAATCTCATGCCTGCATCAGCAGCTTGCTCCTGCAGTGGGCAGAGAGTCGGTGTGTGGCTAGGGTAATGCAATCATTTCATAAGACGGGGGAACTGTCCTGACTCCATCACAGCCCAGTGGACGTGACCACATGACAAGTAGAAATATGTTCACTTAGTCATTAGCTAGGATTTAGTTACAAAACCTAAACATATCTAAATGTTCGGCACTTTGATTGTATATTTTTATACCTGGATAATTAATTGATTGATTGATATTACTGCCTGGCACATTGAGTTGAGGAATGTTGCAATAAATGATGGCTTGAAGCTAGGCCAGTGGTGTTGCAATCGGTAATGCATTCACGTTTATGTTGCTTTAACTCATTAACTAGCCTGTGTATCATTCATTGTGCAATAACCACTGTATATACACCTCATATTTACACAGGAATTCAGGCTTAATTCCACCACCTGCAGCTAAGTGCGCCATATCGACTTGCAGCCAGTATGGGCTGTCGGTACAAACTGGATCATTGTACAGTGCTGTCAGTACAAGCTGGATCATTGTACAGTGATTTCAGTACATGCTGGATCATTGTACAGTGCTGTCAGTACAAGCTGGATCATGGTACAGTGCTGTCAGTACAAGCTGGATCATTGTACAGTGCTGTCAGTACAAGCTGGATCATTGTACAGTGCTATCAGTACAAGCTGGATCATTGTACAGTGCTGTCAGTACATGCTGGATCATTGTACAGTGCTATCAGTACAAGCTGGATCATTGTACAGTGCTGTCAGTACATGCTGGATCATTGTACAGTGCTGTCAGTACAAGCTGGATCATTGTACAGTGCTGTCAGTACATGCTGGATCATTGTACAGTGCTGTCAGTACAAGCTGGATCATTGTACGGTGCTGTCAGTACATGCTGGATCATTGTACAGTGTTGTCAGTACAAGCTGGATCATTGTACAGTGCTGAGTAGGAACAAGTTACATTTCAGTCTGGTGCTATTGGAAGGACAACATGTTGTGATGAGATGGAGGTGGGGTGGGGATATAATTATTAGCAGGGCTGATCTCTTCTTGGGTTATGTGCAGAGGCACGGTTGTTCTCATGGACTTGGTTGGGTGGGGAGGCAGGCATTTGCAAGGGTGGGTTGCACCGGTAGCTGTCAGGGGTACAGCTTCATTCTAGTGGGCAGGGTGCAGCTTCATTCTTGTGGCCATGGTGCTGTGGTAACTTTCTTCTAGTGGGCACGGTGATGTGGTTAATGCAGGGTGCAGAATTAGCTTTCTTCTGGCAGCCAGAAACAGGTCTCTTTTGGCATTCATATTATTCTTATTTTGAAATAGGCAGTGAGGGATCTTTTGATGGGCATTTGACTATTGTTTCTCTGACAAGCTCATTAAAATCTGATCTTTTACCCCTGTGCGATACCTCTCTTCATGAAGACCATAGTAGGTTACGTCAGCCAATCAGCATCAAGGCTTCTTAATTTTCTGTACATGTGAGCAATGCAATCTGTATAACGATAACAACTATTATGTTGCTGTGGATATTTTAGTAAGTTCTGAACGCCATAATATCTACACTCAAAAGGTTGTACTATTGTGGCGGTTTTCTTTTGCTAACATCGAAAGATTAATCATTTTAGAAAGCTGACATCTGATTTGTTCAAGAACCCACTCATCCTTCATTTTGATTGGTCAGTCAGTTTTCACTCAGGGTGAACCTGATGTGACGTATGGAGGTTTCTTCAGATGTAAAAGGCGACTATGCTTGTCGTAAGAGGTGAATAACGGGATCAGGTGGTCAGGCTCACTGACTTGGTTGAAGCATGTCATCGATCCTAATTGCGTGGATTGATGCTCATGATATTAATCACTGGATTGTCTGGTCCAGACTCGATTATTTACAGACCGCTGTCATATAGCTGGAATATTGCTGAGAGCGGCGATAAACAACAAACCAACCAACAAACCAACCAATCTTCAGATCTTGAGGCACAGAGGTTTCTAATCGGAGTAAAAGATCTGATCTTAATGAGATTCTATTTCTGATAGATCGCTCAAAGCTATTCTGATGCACAGGGATTTTGGTTCCTTTATGTAAGGAAATTGTTATTGTTACAGTGAGGGGATAAGGCTTATCGGAAGGGGCAGGGGTTGTTTTGATGACATATGATGGCTTTGAGTGTTTTGGGGGTGGTAATTTGGTGCCACAGCAAGAGACGAATGGAAGAGTTCTGGTGCTACAGTATAGATGGAATGGCAGTACAGTGATTTGTATTGGACTTGAATGTAGGTAGATGGGTGTGTTCATCACTCAGAGAACAGGTACCGTGGTAGTTGTAGTCCTGAGTTTGCTGTGCATGTCGATCCAGTTTATGGGTTTTATCTTGTTTTTCTGAACACCCCTACCTGAACTTTTGTTCTTATTGTTGATGCTATTTTGTTACAGTCAAAGTTTTCACGTTTAATAGAACTGCATGGTCATGGACACATGCAGGAGTGACTTGTTCGTGCTTGGCACTGTACTGGCGACACAGGTGGCGCTTTCATTGATATTAACAAAAACATGGCAGGGGGCGGTGCAACTTGGGTTGGGGGTGGGGGAGGGGGGTACAACTTGGGTGGGGGAGGTGCAACTTGGAATGAGGGGCAACTTGGGTGTGGGAGGTGCTATTGGGAATTGGGAGGTGCGACCTCGGAAGGTGACCAGTTTGCGAGTTGGATTTTGAAAGGTGGAGTGAGTAACGACATGGGACTGTGCAACGATGGAAGGGTAGGGGGACGAATGTACAGTAGATGTAGCCGAGAGGGGACTAGTGCAGCCAGCTAGTTCTTTATGTTATTTTATTATTGTGCAATTGACAATATAATCAAAATGTATAAGACAATCCATTATCTGTCAAAGTGTATGTTAATTATATTGCTTTGAGTTTTACTGGAATGTAGGCTTGCTACATTGAGTATTTGCTTGAGCTTGTAGACTGCCATAGTATTGTACATAGAAACGGAGAGTTATATTCAGATATAGAGTTTATTATATCTTTGTATGTATTGATGTACTCAAATTACGCAGAGCTTGTGTTGTAGTTGTAGACGGTACCTGACTGCCGACCCCTCTCATAGTACAGCGGTGAGCAATATTATCTCACCGGATGGTGATGCTGGGTGCCCCTTCAGGGTGGGGATGGGGTGGAGGAAGGGATGGTCACACCCATGTTCCTCCCTCATAACAAATATACATCATGAAATCATAAGCAGATACATTTTAGATTTCACAGTATGCTTTTTTATATTTTATTTGTTAGCATTTATCAGTTGAGTTATCTCAGTGCAAAAATTATCTTTTTTTAAGTGTCAGTTTATAAACTGATGCACATTGTTTTTGCATTTTCCCAATATTACCGTAACCTAGTTGAGATATATTTTATGCAATCGTGTTTCAAAATAATGTATTTTTAGTTGTAACAAACATTTTGCAGGTACTCCCTACATATCTAATGCTAGATTGTAAGTTGGAGGTGGCCAGCTGAGCGGAAGCGCATCCCACTGGTGTTGCCATGGCAACACCAGTGTCGCTGGCCGCGTTACACTCCCTCACAGGTTACACGACAAACACACCTCATCCAATATATTGTCATCATTGTGCATATTTCTCAGTAAAATCCTTCAAATGCAAAATACCAAATGCAATGTATATCATTTGTACCAAAGATGTTTTTTCTTCTTTTTGCTATAAGATAGTGTATTAGCACTGAGTAGCCAGCCAAATGAGGTCTGCCTCTGAAGGAGAAGAAGAGGCACTGTGTTATGTCAGGAGATACGATATTGACTTTATGGTTTACAGATTTTTTTAACCAATTGGCTTGAGTCCGGTAAAATAAAAATAAAAATAGATTTATATACCTCCTTAATTTTGATAGTTTGTACTACTCAAACGAAGATAAAGGACACCTGATTATTTCATATTACTATAGCTAAGCTGTCACGGCAGGGTGTTCTTTAACATCTTTTGAGTAGTATATTCTGAATGTTTGGGTTAGCGGAAGTAGTGGGGAAAATAAAGGCTAATACTTTGTGATGTTTGGTATTTTTTACTGTAAAACGTGTATGTGTTTACTTCTGGGCAGGCTGTGGTCTCTTTGTAAGAGATTTGCGCTGACCAAGAACAGCATACAATGCATTTGATGAAATATTTGAAAAAAAGATAATTCAATTTGTATAATTTTCGCTATTTCAAAAAAGAATTCCTTGATGTCTAAGATGGATTAGTTGGGTAAAGAAATAATTGAAACTAGTTTTAGTTTATTTTTTGACTGTGTCTCTTGGCTAGTTGGTCGAATCTGTAAACCGATAAAATGAAAAAGTGCCGTCTTTTAACAACCTGGTTTCGGCTTTAGTGTAAAAGTCCAGTGGTAAATATATCTGTTATATCTCAGTGTGGTGTTTGCTATTGAACGGTACACTGGATTCATGAATGCACCACCTTCTATACCAACTTTATGATAATCTTTTTACCATGTATTTGTTATTTGTACAATGTATTTTTTAAGATATTTCTTATTATCAACTTATGCAGAACTGGGTATTGTAACACTCCCTTTCAGTCCTCAGTTGATTGCTCGCCTGTGTTTGGTTTGCTATGTAGTTCTGAAAGCTTGTCATTATGAACATCTACTACTAATCACAGGCAGGAGAAGGGTCTGATACCAATGTTATCCCATACACTGACTATGTAACTGTATATCCAAATAGTAATTAACTTGATAATATGCTCCACAGCTATCCAAGGACTAGGACAACGTTGTTATACATTGTTGCATGTAGCACAACGTTGTTATTCATTGTTACATAGATTGATCACCTCACTTGAAAAGAGTTGAGTTTGCCTGTGCAGTTGTGGGGTTACCCCTCGACTGCACTATGTTACATGTTAAATATTATCTAGTCTTCAATTCTTCAAGTGCATTTATATACTTTTCCTAGGTGCTTCAAAATATGTTAATAAACATATATGCAAGACTACTGACGTGTTTGTTTTTCTGTGATACTTTGGTGTTTTTGTTGATTGCCATGGTCATGATTGTGATTATGTCATGGCAGGTGCTTTCTGTCGTGTCACTTTGTCCTGTCGGCATGAGAGGGATAGTGCTTCCTCCAAATATCGGTTTTATTGTATTGACCCTGCTCTAGAAGGTCAAATACCTTTTTCTTCTATCGACCTAAAGGGAAAGTGTGCATAACACTTTAACACAAATATGCTAACACAAGGTATCATTTTCTTTTAACAACCAACTAGGGGAAAGTGTGCAGTCCAAGTGTTATATTTTCCTATCCATCCAGTACAAAGAAAGTGGACCAATATATAAACATTCTCATATTAACAAGACACAAGGGAAAGTGTGCAATACAAATATCACATTCTTATATCAAATGTAAGGGGAAAGTGCAATACAAATACCACTTTCTCATATGTCAAAAACAAGAGGAAAGTGTGCAATGCAAATGTCACTTTCTCATATCAAATACAAGAGGAAAGTGCACAATGCAATTTTCATTTCTCATGTCAAATACAAGAGGAAAGTGTGCAATGCAAATGTCACTTTCTCATATCAAATACAAGAGGAAAGTGCACAATGCAAATGTCACTTTCTAATATCAAATACAAGAGGAAAGTGCACAATGCAAATGTCACTTTCTCATATCAAATACAAGAGGAAAGTGCACAATGCAAATGTCACTTTCTAATATCAAATACAAGGGGCAAGAGCACTACAATTCTCATGAAATCAAATACAAGGGAAACATGCAATGCAAATATCATATTCATATATCAAATGTTAGGGGAAAGTGCAATACAAAAAACACTTTCTCATGTCACATACAAGAGGAAAGTGCACAATACAGTTCTCATTTTCTTATGTCAAATACAAGGGGAAAGTGTGCAGTTCAAATACCTCTTTCTTATATCAAATACAAGAGGAAAGTGCACAATACAGTTCTCATTTTCTCATATCAAATACAAGAGGAAAGTGCACAATACAGTTCTCATTTTCTCATGTCAAATACAAGGAGAAAGCACAATGCAATTTTTCATTTTCTCATATCAAATACAAGGAGAAAGTGCACAATACAATTCTCATTTTCTCATGTCAATTACAAGAAGAAAGTGCACAATACAATTCTCATTCTCTCATGTCAAATACATGGGGAAAGTGTGCAGTACAAATATCCTTTTCTTATATCAAATACAAGAGGAAAGTGCGCCGTACAATTCTCTTGTCAAATACAAGAGGAAAGTGCACAATACAATTCACATTTTCTCATGTCAAATACAAGAGGAAAGTGCACAATACAAATACAACTTTCTTCTTTCAACCTAATTCAATGTACAAATATCATATAACATATTCTCTTTCTGTCCCAAAACATTTTACAAATCTCACATGCTTTATATATCATGCATGTATTTCTGTAGCCATTGACCCAGGTATGGGTTCAGCATTCAAATATACATGTCAGATGTAAATAATCGAGTCTGGACCAGACAATCCAGTGATTGATTTCATGAGCATCAATCCACGCAATTGGGATCGATGACAGGCATCAACCAAGTCAGCGAGTAAGTGTTTTTGTCAGCTGGTCTATAAACTGGTAGGAAGCATGTAAGTGCATGAGTGTGGTGTAGAGATGTGATCTCCTCTCCTCCTGTCACAGATCAGCTCAGCAAGCTGCAGGTGGTTTACATGGAGGCGGCCGGAACAGTCCAAGAACAGAAGTCCCTCATCACCCAGCTGGAGGAGGACCTCCGCAGTGTCAACGCCTTGTCCTCCATGTTCCGTGGGGATGCAGAGGTAATGTCCCCACCATTCCAGTATATGCTTTGTCCTCGTATGTTCAAATTGAGGTGCCATGTCCTCCATGATTCCATTGAGATACTGAAGTAATGTCCGCTCATATAATACCTTACCATAATCTACATAATAGATGCAAGTAAGTACCTTTTCCTCCAACTTTCCTGGAGATGCCATTAAGTACCTTGTCCTCCATCCTTCATGGAGATGCCATTAACTACCTTGTCCTCCATCTTTCATGGAGATGCCATTTAGTACCTTGTCCTCCATCTTTCATGGAGATGCCATTAAGTACCTTGTCCTCCATCTTTCATGGAGATGGCATGAAGTGCCTTGTCCTCCATCTTTCATGGAGATGCCACTAAGTACCTTGTCCTTCATCTTTCATGGAGATGCCATTTAGTACCTTTTCCTACATCTTTCATGGAGATGCCATATTTAGTACCTTGTCCTCTATCTTTCATGGAGATGCCATATTTAGTACCTTGTCCTCAATCTTTCTTGGAGATGCCATTAAGTACCTTGTTCTTCATCTTTCCTGGAGATGCCATTTAGTACCTTGTCCACCATCTTTCCTGGAGATGCCATTAAGTACCCTGTCCTCAATCTTTCATGGAGATGCCATTAAGTACCTTGACCTCAATCTTTCATGGAGATACCATTTAGTACCTTGTCCTCAATCTTTATTGGAGATGCCATTTAGTAACTTGACCTCCATCTTTCATGGAGATGCCATTAAGTACCTTGTCCTCCATCCTTCATGGAGATGCGTTTAGTACCTTGTTCACCATCTTTCCTGGAGATTCCATTAAGTACCTTGTCCATCATCTTTCATGGAGATGCCATTAAGTACCCTGTCCTCAATCTTTCCTGGAGATGGCATTAAGTACCTTGACCTCAATCTTTCATGGAGATGCCAGTAAGTACCTTGTCCTCCATCTTTCATGGATATGCCATTAACTACCTTGTCCTCCATCTTTCCTTGAGATGCCATTAACTACCTTGTGCACCATCTTTCATGGAGATGCCATTAAGTACCCTGTCCTCAATCTTTCCTGGAGATGGCATTAAGTACCTTGACCTCAATCTTTCATGGAGATGCCATTAAGTACCTTGTCCTCAATCTTTCATGGAGATGCCATTTAGTACATTGTCCTCCATCTTTCACGGAGATGGCATGAAGTCAGTTGTTCTCCATCTTAACTGGAGATGCCATTTAGTACATTGTCCTCCATCTTTCATGGAGATGCCATATTTAGTACCTTGTCCTCTATCCTTCATGGAGATTGCATGAAGTGCCTTGTCCTCCATCTTTCATGGAGATGCCATTAAGTACCTTGTCCTCCATCTTTCATGGATATGCCATTAAGTACCTTGTCAACCGTCTTTCTTTGAGATGCCATATTTAGTACCTTGTGCACCATCTTTCATGGAGATGCCATTAAGTACCTTGTCCTCCATCTTTCATGGAGATGCCATTAAGTACCTTGTCCTCCATCTTTCCTGGACATGCCATATTTAG
This sequence comes from Haliotis rufescens, assembly GCF_023055435.1. NCBI lineage: Eukaryota > Metazoa > Mollusca > Gastropoda > Lepetellida > Haliotidae > Haliotis > Haliotis rufescens. The sequence goes on along the minus strand of NW_025964393.1, from coordinate 738,796 downwards.
TACATTGTCCTCCATCTTTCCTGGACATGCCATATTTAGTACATTGTCCTCCATCTTTCATGGAGATGCCATATTTAGTACCTTGTCCTCTATCCTTCATGGAGATTGCATGAAGTGCCTTGTCCTCCATCTTTCATGGAGATGCCATTAAGTACCTTGTCCTCCATCTTTCATGGATATGCCATTAAGTACCTTGTCAACCGTCTTTCCTTGAGATGCCATATTTAGTACCTTGTGCACCATCTTTCATGGAGATGCCATTAAGTACCTTGTCCTCCATCTTTCATGGAGATGCCATTAAGTACCTTGTCCTCCATCTTTCCTGGACATGCCATATTTAGTACCTTGTCCTCCATCTTTCCTGGACATGCCATATTTAGTACCTTGTCCACCATCTTTCACGGAGATGCCATTTAGTACCTTGTCCTTGAACTTTCCTGGAGATGCCTTATTTAGTACCTTGACCTCAATCTTTCATGGAGATGCCATTAAGTACCTTGACCTCAATCTTTCATGGAGATGCCATTTAGTACATTGTCCTCCATCTTTCACGGAGATGGCATGAAGTGCCTTGTTCTCCATCTCAACTGGAGATGCCATTTAGTACATTGTCCTCCATCTTTCATGGAGATGCCATATTTAGTACCTTGTCCTCAATCTTTCTTGGAGATTGCATGAAGTGCCTTGTCCTCCATCTTTCATGGAGATGCCAGTAAGTACCTTGTCCCCCATCTTTCATGGATATGCCATTAACTACCTTGTCCTCCATCTTTCCTTGAGATGCCATATTTAGTACCAGTTGTGCACCATCTTTCATGGAGATGCCATTAAGTACCTTGTCCTCCATCTTTCATGGAGATGCCATTAAGTACCTTGTCCTCCATCTTTCCTGGAAATGCTATATTTAGTACATTGTCCTCCATCTTTCCTGGACCTGCCATATTTAGTATCTTGTCCACCATCTTTCATGGAGATGCCATTAAGTACCTTGTCCTCCATCTTTCCTTGAGATGCCATATTTAGTACCTTGTGCACCATCTTTCATTGAGATGCCATTAAGTACCTTGTCCTCCATCTTTCATGGACATGCCATATTTAGTACATTGTCCTCCATCTTTCCTGGAGATGCCATATTTAGTATCTTGTCCACCATCTTTCATGGAGATGCCATTTAGTACCTTGTCCTCCATCTTTCCTGGAGATGCCTTATTTAGTACCTTGTCCTCCATCTTTCATGGAGATGCCATTAAGTGCCTTGTCCTCCATCTTTCCTGGAGATGCCATTAAGTACCTTGTCCTCCATCTTTCATGGAGATGCAATATTTAGTACCTTGTCCTCTATCCTTCATGGAGATGCCATTAAGTACCTTGTCCTCCATCTTTCATGGACATGCCATATTTAGTACATTGTCCTCCATCTTTCCTGGAGATGCCATATTTAGTATCTTGTCCACCATCTTTCATGGAGATGCCATTTAGTACCTTGTCCTCCATCTTTCCTGGAGATGCCTTATTTAGTACCTTGTCCTCCATCTTTCATGGAGATGCCATTAAGTGCCTTGTCCTCCATCTTTCCTGGAGATGCCATTAAGTACCTTGTCCTCCATCTTTCATGGAGATGCAATATTTAGTACCTTGTCTTCTATCCTTCATGGAGATGGCATGAAGTACCTTGTCCATCATCTTTTCTATAGATGCCACTAAGTACCTTGTCCTTCATCTTTCCTGGAGATGCCATTTAGTACCTTGTCCTCCATCTTTCATGGAGATGCCATTAAGTACCTTGTCCTCCATCCTTTATGGAGATGCAATTTAGTACCCTGTCCTCCATCCTTCATGGAGATGCCATTTAGTACCTTGTCCACCATCTTTCCTGGAGATTCCATTAAGTACCTTGTCCATCATCTTTCATTGAGATGCCATTAGGTACCCTGTCCTCAATCTTTCCTGGAGATGGCATGAAGTGCCTTGTCCTCCATCTTTCATGGAGATGGCATTTAGTACCTTGTCCTCACTTTCCTGGTGATGCCATTAAGTACCTTGACCTCAATCTTTCATGGAGTTGCCATTAAGTACCTTGACCTCAATCTGTCATGGAGATGCCATTTAGTACCTTGACCTCCATCCTTCATTGAGATGCCATTTAGTACCTTGTCCTCCTTCCTTCATGGAGATGCCATTTAGTACCTTGTCCTCCTTCCTTCATGGAGATGCCATTAAGTACCTTGTCCTCAATCTGTCATGGAGATGCCATTTAGTACCTTGTCCTCCTTCCTTCATGGAGATGCCATTTAGTACCTTGTCCTCCATCCTTCATGGAGATGCCATTTAGTATCTTGTCCTCCATCCTTCATGGAGATGCCATTTAGTACCTTGTCCTCCTTCCTTCATGGAGATGCCATTTAGTACCTTGTCCTCCTTCCTTCATGGAGATGCCATTAAGTACCTTGTCCTCAATCTGTCATGGAGATGCCATTTAGTACCTTGTCCTCCTTCCTTCATGGAGATGCCATTTAGTACCTTGTCCTCCATCCTTCATGGAGATGCCATTTAGTATCTTGTCCTCCATCCTTCATGGAGATGCCATTTAGTACCTTGTCCTCCTTCCTTCATGGAGATGCCATTTAGTACCTTGTCCTCCTTCCTTCATGGAGATGCCATTTAGTATCTTGTCCTCCATCCTTCATGGAGATGCCATTTAGTACCTTGTCCTCCTTCCTTCATGGAGATGCCATTTAGTACCTTGTCCTCCTTCCTTCATGGAGATGCCATTTAGTACCTTGTCCTCCTTCCTTCATGGAGATGCCATTTAGTACCTTGTCCTCCTTCCTTCATGGAGATGCCATTTAGTATCTTGTCCTCCATCCTTCATGGAGATGCCAACAGATGTGTTGAATATTGTACATTGTCTGTTTACAGGGGGAACCTGGACCAGCCTTACACGCGGACCCCGGGACTGAACTCATGGCAGAAGTCATGAAGGACGTCATCCCACCAGGTACACAGCAAATCCCTTTAACAGTTTAGGTTGAACCAAGCATAGGGCAACCCTTATGTAAACTGGCTGTATGGCTGTTGTATAGGTCGATCTAACGTAGGTCCCCTTAAACTGTTATAGTGTTGGCTGTGCATAGGTCGATCCAGCATAGGGCCCCTTGATGTTAACTGATATGGTGCTGGCTGTTGCATATGTCAGTCTGACAGAGGGTGTCTTTATGTTAACTGATATATGGCTAATGTATGGGTCAGGCTAACATAGGGCCCCTTGATGTTAACTGATATGGTGCTGGCTGTTGCATATGTCAGTCTGACAGAGGGTGTCTTTATGTTAACTGATATATGGCTAATGTATGGGTCAGGCTAACATAGGGCCCCTTGATGTTAACTGACATATTTCTCTTATAAACTGTTTGTTTTTATGTCTCTGTTTAGAATATTTCAAATTCATTGGTTAATGTATATCACATGACAAAATAGTAAGTTTCAATGCTGACCTAACAATAGAAAACTGACCCAAAAGTGATTGGAAATCATAAATCATGTGACAGGAATTGACCTGTCATCTTATCAATATTGACTTTGTCTGCTAGAAAACAACATGACGACTGCAACCTTGGTCCGGTCAGACCACCTCAGGGATCAGGTCAGACTGCCTCAGGGGCCCGGTCAGACCACCTCAGGGGTCAGGTCAGATCGCCTCAGGGGTCAGGTCAGACCGCCTCTGGGGTCAGGTCCAAGGATCCTTCTTTACACACGATGACCTTGCCAGAAGTATACTGTAGTGAAGATATCGATCCCTGTCTATTAATCTTGTGAAGATTCACTCATTTTGTGCAGATAGTAATGTCGATGTTTGATGTCTCAGGAACGACAGCAGATGGCTCCCAGTCTGCTGCAGGCTCCCTGCTGCCCATCGTCCAGAGCCAGCGGGAGCGGTACCGGCTCCGGGCCCAGGAGCTGGAAGCAGTGAGTTGACCAGCCACCTATGTGTGTCATTCTTGTTGGATGGTTCAGCACAATACACAATACACAGAAGTATTGACCACTCCATGGCAGTCATGGATCATGGCTCCATCAGACACAGTGTATCACGTCATGTATACATCTTGCTTGTTCAAAGTCCTTTGGACCATAAAAGAATGTCTGTTATCTTTAGTTCAGGTCCACCTTGGTATTTCTTATGCAAACTAAAAATTATTTCACTCGGGACATAAACTTGATATGAAATTGAAGCTTCCGTAATATCCTATTAATATTAATCTCTAGTTATCATAGCCCGTCATCCGGGAGATATTGCCGTGAGGGTTTCCATGACAAGTGCCCTCAAGATAACCTTGAGAGTTGCCCTGGATGTTGCCATGAGAGTTGCCCTGGACGTTGCCTTAAGGTTGCCTTTATCCTGCTCTCTGTCCACAGCAAACCCTGAGCCAGCAGCAGCAGGTCAGTCTGCTCCAGAACGAGATTGACAAACTGCGGTCAGACAATGTCAAGCTGTACGAGAAGATCCGCTTCCTGCAGAGCTATCCAACCAGTGTGAGCAGCATTATTACTATTACGGATGTCTGTCTAGTTTTGGGGACACGGGTGACCCAGTCGTCTAAGGCGCCATGATTTGCTGTGCAGAGTTGTGTCCAGAAACCGATGATTGTGGGTTCGAATCCCGGTTCGCCCCGATTATGTTTCAAGGTTTGTCAGCACCATACCCATGCTTGCAGGTTTCACCGAAGTGGTAAACATCTGAGACCTGCATCACTTCGGGCTTTCCTCCCACATTAAGCTGACATGCCGTGATATAACTGGAATACTGTTAAAAGGAATATGAATAATATTCTATGTTGCACCTAACTGTTTTGGGAAAATTATGGATCAGAAAGTCTTCCATATCCCCGCTTCCCTATTTAAAGTTGGGTGGTATAAAGTGGAAGCTGATCTTGTAGTTGATTACTGTTTTGTATCTACAGTCAACATCTGAGCGAGATGACACAACAGAGAATAGGTACTCCCTGCAGTACGAAAACAGGCTGGACCCCTTCTCCACATTCAGCAAGAAAGTGAGTAGCCCCACAATGTAGACTGGACCCCTTCTCCATATTCAGCAAGAAAGTGAGTAGCCCCACAATGTAGACTTGACCCCTTCTTCATATTCAGCAAGAAAGTGAGTAGCCCCACAATGTAGACTTGACCCCTTCTCCACATTCATCAAGAAAGTGAGTAGCCCCACAATGTAGACTTGACCCCTTCTCCAAATTCATCAAGAAAGTGAGTAGCCCCACAATGTAGACTTGACCCCTTCTCCACCTTCATCAAGAAAGTGAGTAGCCCCACAATGTAGACTTGACCCCTTCTTCATATTCAGCAAGAAAGTGAGTAGCCCCACAATGTAGACTTGACCCCTTCTCCACCTTCATCAAGAAAGTGAGTAGCCCCACAATGTAGACTTGACCCCTTCTTCATATTCAGCAAGAAAGTGAGTAGCCCCACAATGTAGACTTGACCCCTTCTCCACCTTCATCAAGAAAGTGAGTAGCCCCACAATGTAGACTTGACCCCTTCTCCACCTTCAGCAAGAAAGTGAGTAGCCCCACAATGTAGACTTGACCCCTTCTCCATATTCAGCAAGAAAGTGAGTAGCCCCACAATGTAGACTGGACCCCTTCTCCACCTTCATCAAGAAAGTGAGTAGCCCACAATGTAGACTGGACCCCTTCTCCATATTCAGCAAGAAAGTGAGTAGCCCACAATGTAGACTGGACCCCTTCTCCATATTCAGCAAGAAAGTGAGTAGCCCCACAATGTAGACTGGACCCCTTCTCCATATTCAGCAAGAAAGTGAGTAGCCTCACAATGTAGATTGGACCCCTTCTCCATATTCAGCAAGAAAGTGAGTAGCCCACAATGTAGACTGGACCCCTTCTCCATATTCAGCAAGAAAGTGAGTAGCCCCACACTGTAGACTGGACCCCTTCTCCATATTCAGCAAGAAAGTGAGTAGCCCACAATGTAGACTGGACCCCTTCTCCATATTCAGCAAGAAAGTGAGTAGCCCCACAATGTAGACTGGACCCCTTCTCCATATTCAGCAAGAAAGTGAGTAGCCCACAATGTAGACTGGACCCCTTCTCCATATTCAGCAAGAAAGTGAGTAGCCCCACAATGTAGACTGGACCCCTTCTCCATATTCAGCAAGAAAGTGAGTAGCCTCACAATGTAGATTGGACCCCTTCTCCATATTCAGCAAGAAAGTGAGTAGCCCACAATGTAGACTGGACCCCTTCTCCATATTCAGCAAGAAAGTGAGTAGCCCCACACTGTAGACTGGACCCCTTCTCCATATTCAGCAAGAAAGTGAGTAGCCCACAATGTAGACTGGACCCCTTCTCCATATTCAGCAAGAAAGTGAGTAGCCCCACAATGTAGACTGGACCCCTTCTCCATATTCAGCAAGAAAGTGAGTAGCCCACAATGTAGACTGGACCCCTTCTCCATATTCAGCAAGAAAGTGAGTAGCCCCACAATGTAGACTGGACCCCTTCTCCATATTCAGCAAGAAAGTGAGTAGCCCCACAATGTAGACTGGACCCCTTCTCCATATTCAGCAAGAAAGTGAGTAGCCCCACAATGTAGATTGGACCCCTTCTCCATATTCAGCAAGAAAGTGAGTAGCCCACAATGTAGACTTGACCCCTTCTCCATATTCAGCAAGAAAGTGAGTAGCCCCACAATGTAGACTTGACCCCTTCTCCATATTCAGCAAGAAAGTGAGTAGCCCACAATGTAGACTGGACCCCTTCTCCATATTCAGCAAGAAAGTGAGTAGCCCCACAATGTAGACTGGACCCCTTCTCCATATTCAGCAAGAAAGTGAGTAGCCCACAATGTAGACTGGACCCCTTCACCACCTTCAGCAAGAAAGTGAGATGCCACAATGTACAGACTAGATCTGTTCTCCATCTTCAGAAAGAAGTGAGCCAATAAAGTGAATTCTGTTATGTTTTTCAGGAACGACAAAGACGCTACATGAATCTCAAGCCATACGACAAGATCACACTCAGCATGGTGGGTATTCCATCATCATTCATACAACTATTGATATGCTTTTTAGAAATTCCTGCCACATTTTAACAACACAAAATGCCCTGGAGAAAATATTTTCACTGCTGCATCCTCTGAAAGGTGAAGCTGAAAAATTATTAAAAAAACAGTTTCCAGTAATTTTGGGGAAAACATCCTGGCCTCCGCCTCCATATCAAATGTTGTTCCATTACCATGGCCAGGCACTTCTTCCTTGGTAAACAATATATATATCCCTGGGGCATATCTGAGCCATGTCTCATGAAATGATTGTTAAAAAAATGAGAATTTATTCACGCAGTTGGCCTCAACTGGTCATACACTAGGGTGAGGAACACATTTTCTCTCATGTCAAAGGTGAAGGTGAACATTTACATGACCTGTCACATGATAAATTCATTTCAAAGTTCAAGGTCAAACAATGTTTGTTAAGTATTGTTTAAACTTCAACTTGGATATTGTACTTTGTTAGTCAACACATCTGTATAGATTATGCTCCCCTAATTACATTTCTAGGTTTGTCAGCACCATAACTGGTCCTTTTTCACCTAAGTGGTAAACATCTGAGACCTGCATCACTTCAAGCTTTCTCCACACTTAGCTGACACGCCGTGATATAACTGGAATACTGTTCACAGCAGCGTTAACCTCATCACTCACTAGATGCAGATCCTTGCAGATCAGCATTTAAGCAGATTTTTATATAAATGCATGTCTTCAAAAGCTAAATCTATGCTACATTGTTTGCAGGGACGCTTCATCATGGGGAACAAAGTGGCACGCACCTTCGCGTTCTTCTACACCCTGATGCTGCATTGCCTCGTCTTCCTGGTACGTTTGTCTCTTCTTCCTTACAACACTCTAATCCTGTAAGTCACTCGAATACCTTCTTCTAGGGACACCTCAATACTGTCACCCATCCTATCACTCCATTACAGTCTCTCATCCTGCCACTCCTATACTGTATTTCCCATCTTGTCACTCCAATACAGTATTTCCCATCTTGTCACTCCAATACAGCATTTCCAATGTTGTCACTCCAATACTGTATTACCCATCCTGCCACTCCTATACTGTATTTCCCAAGGTGTCACTCCAATACTGTATTTCCAATCTTGTTACTACAATACTGTATTGTCAATCCTGCCACTCCAATACTGTATTACCCATCCTGTCACTCCAATACTGTATTACCCATCCTGCCACTCCTATACTGTATTTCCCATCCTGCCACTCCAATACTGTATTTCCAATCTTGTTACAACAATACTGTATTTCCCATCTTGCCACTCCTATACTGTATCTCCCATCCTGCCACTCCTATACTGTATTTCCGAAGGTGTCACTCCAATACTGTATTACCCATCCTGTCACTCCAATACTGTATTTCCCATCCTGCCACACCAATACTGTATTACCCATCCTGTCACTCCAATACTGTATTACCCATCCTGTCACTCCAATACTGTATTTCCCATCTTGTCACTCAAATACTGTATTTCCCATCTTGTCACTCAAATACAGTATTTCCCATGTTGTCATTCCAATACTGTATTACCCATCCTGCCACTCCTATACTGTATCTCCCATCTTGCCACTCCAACACTGTATCTCCCATCTTGCCACTCCTATACTGTATCTCCCATCCTGCCACTCGAATACTGTATCTCCCATCCTGCCACTCCTATACTGTATCTCCCATCTTGCCACTCAAATACTGTATTTCCCATCTTGTCACTTAAATACTGTATTTCCCATCTTGTCACTCCAATACAGTATTTCCCATCCTGTCAGTCCAATACTGTATTTCCCATCCTGCCACTCCAATACTGTATTACCCATCCTGCGACTCCTATACTGTATCTCCCATCTTGCCGCTCCAATACTGTATTACCCATCCTGCCACTCCTATACTGTATCTCCCATCCTGCCACTCCTATACTGTATCTCCCATCCTGCCACTCCAATACTGTATCTCCCATCCTGCCACTCCTATACTGTATCTCCCATCCTGCCACTCCTATACTGTATCTCCCATCCTGCCACTCCTATACTGTATCTCCCATCCTGCCACTCCTATACCGTATCTCCCATCCTGCCACTCCTATACTGTATCTCCCATCCTGCCACTCCTATACTGTATCTCCCATCTTGCCACTCCTATACTGTATCTCCCATCCTGCCACTCCTATACTGTATCTCCCATCTTGCCACTCCTATACTGTATCTCCCATCTTGCCACTCCTATACTGTATCTCCCATCCTGCCACTCCTATACTGTATCTCCCATCCTGCCACTCCTATACTGTATCTCCCATCCTGCCGCTCCTATACTGTATCTCCCATCCTGCCACTCCTATACCGTATCTCCCATCCTGCCACTCCTATACTGTATCTCCCATCTTGCCACTCCTATACTGTATCTCCCATCCTGCCACTCCTATACTGTATCTCCCATCCTGCCACTCCTATGCTGTATCTCCCATCCTGCCACTCCTATACTGTATCTCCCATCCTGTCACTCCTATACTGTATCTCCCATCCTGCCACTCCTATACTGTATCTCCCATCCTGCCACTCCTATACTGTATCTCCCATCCTGCCACTCCTATACTGTATCTCCCATCCTGCCACTCCTATACTGTATCTCCCATCTTGCCACTCCTATACTGTATCTCCCATCCTGCCACTCCTATACTGTATTTCCCAAGGTGTCACTCCAATACTGTATTTCCCATCTTGTTACTACAATACTGTATTACCCATCCTGCCACTCCTATACTGTATTACCCATCCTGTCACTCCAATACTGTATTACCCATCCTGCCACTCCTATACTGTATTTCCCATCCTGCCACTCCTATACTGTATCTCCCATCCTGCCACTCCTATACTGTATCTCCCATCCTGCCACTCCTATACTGTATTTCCCATCCTGCCACTCCTATACTGTATCTCCCATCCTGCCACTCCTATACCGTATCTCCCATCTTGCCACTCCTATACTGTATCTCCCATCTTGCCACTCCTATACTGTATCTCCCATCCATCTATGCGAGACCTTGAGAGCATCTCTCATCATGTGTTGCAGGCGCTGTACAAGGTGGCCCACACCGAGTCCTGCAAGCGTGACCTGGCCGTGGACTGTCATGACAAGTAGGTCCCCCAGCTTCATTCTCTGTGTCCACATAGCCATTACCATCAATGTAACCTCAGTTATCAGGACCTAGCATTTATGATAAGTTGGTTCACAGAGGCACCCCTTCTCCACCGCTGTTAATCAGGTCAAACAGTTTTATTTAAGTGTACAAGCAAGTAGAAATTACTGGAAGCATTTCAGAATTTATACAATGGTGTTGTTGTTTGTTCTATAACGACGCTCTCTGCAATATTCCAGCGATATGAAGGCGGGCTGTAAATAATTAAGTCTGGAACAGACAATCCAGTGATTGAGATCATGAGCATCGATCCACGCAATTGGGATACGACGACAAGCACGGTGTTACAATTCTCTCGTTGTATGCAACTGTATAGTGTCAAATCTAGCTCACTGTATAACAAAGCTTTGTCCTATGTGTGTTTGTTTGTTTGTCTGTTGTAACACGCATTCAGCAATATTCCAGCTATATGACAGCGGTTTCCAAATAATCAGGTTGGACCAGACAATCTATTGATTAACATCATGAGCATCGAACCACACAATTGGGATACGAAGACATGCATCAACCAAGTCAGTGAGCCTGATCACCTGATCCCGTTAGTCGCCTCTTATGACAAGCGTTGGTTACTGAAGATCAATTCTAACCCGGAACTTCACGCGTAGCCCAATTCGGTTGCATCTTGAAACAGTTGTATACAACTTGTATAGTCATATCCAGCTCAGTGTATAACAACCCTTTTTCTTACATGTGTATCAGACTGTGTGTTTGTGTGTTAGATAAGTTGCAAGGATGATTCCTGTAGATGTTTTGACCATGTGGTTCCTGTATGTTTAGTTGTGTTTTCTATCCATCAGGTTTGCGGAGCACATGCTGAAGGTTCATGGTGACAAGGAATTTCATGTTGGCCACAACCACTAAATGGAGTAACCATGGCAACGTAGAGTAGACAGCAACAGACTGCTTCATCAGAGACAGCCAAAGACAATTAGGGGTTGAAGCATTTTCAAATGTCCAGACTCAGTGTTAAAGCTCCTCATCTGGCTGCAGAGGCTGCCCGACATCCTGGCATTTGTCAGTGAATCATCACCTTCTGGTTGTCCAAAGGGGGCACGGGTAGCCCAGTCGTCTAAGGCGCCGCGATTCGCTGTGCAGAGTTGCGTCCCTTGGGCACGCCAGAAACCTATGATTGTGGGTTCAAATCCCGGTTCGCCCCGATTATGTTTCTAGGTTTGTCAGCACCATACCCGTGCTCGTGGGTTTCACCGAAGTGGTAAACGTCTGAGACCTGCATCACTTCGGGCTTTCTTTCCACATTAAGCTGACACGCCGCAATATAACTGGAATACTGTTAAAAGTGGCGTTTAACCCAACTCACTCACTCACTCACTGTCTGTCCAAAACCTGGTTGAAAAAATGTCTACCTAGATTCTACAATTCTACATATTTTGTAATTTATACCACTCAAAAAAAGTTGAACACCCAAACGTTTTCATTTGACTGTAGTTTATCCGTCATAGCTAGTGGCACAGTCATTCAACTTGTTTTAAGTTGTATATTTATAAAGGCAGGAGGTAGAGGACTCCATGTACACTGACTCTGGACATTTGTATCTTCAACCCCTAAATAACAAGTAGAATGTAGACAAGTTCAAGATACCCAAATCTTGGGTATCCTATCAATCAGTTCTCTGACCAAAGGTCAGTGTGAGCTTGTCAGGCCGTCATGTCTGTTGTTGAACTTTTCTGTTTTCTGTTCACGTAATACATGACCTCTGAATGCAAGAAATCTGAAATCTGTGTGATACACAAGGTAATAGATAATACAGGTAATAATCTGTAATACATGATAATGGTGTCTCTCAAGGAATGGATACTTGTTTTATTAAGAAATGACTTCAATATTTTTGTGTTTACTGCAATATAAACATAAAATCAAGTGTAAACACCAGTTTTTATGTTTACTCCACAGAAGAAAAACACATTGAAGTCAATTTTTAAAAAGAAACACATCAACCACAACAACTTCACAGACTGCTTATTTAATGTTCAACATACAAAAAGCTGTAGGCAAAAATATGAAATCATGGAAACATAAATACCAAAACAATTGACTTTGTTAGCCAATTACGGCATCTTGTCACGGAATCAGTGTCTTTGTTAGCCAATTACGGCATCTTGTCACGGAATCAGTGGCGATATATTTATTCAATGCAGGAATCTTTCCACCAACTTTGACTACCACGCCTCTAAACATGATAGCAGCTATTCCCAAGGGTTCGGAATTCAGTCATTAATATAAATATGTAGATTTCTTTATTTTACTTCTATTACAGTTGATAGTGAGTTATGTATTCACCCAAGTGAAGGTGAGCCACAGAGCTTCATGGCTTCCCTAGTTTATTTATAAAGATATTTTACAGGTTATTTTTGTTTTAGCTGTATAAACAAACCACTAATACTTTGAGTGGACCGTGTCAGCTTCCCTTCAGGAACTAAAAGACGTTCCCTGTATTGAAACAGAATTGTGAGTCTGGCAGAGTTAGGCTTTTTGCATTCAATCTCCGTTACATGATTAATCCCATGTGGATGGACATGTCTTGCTTCTGAGTATAAAGCTGCTGCCAAGTGGGTCGTACTTGGCTGATGTGAGGAGAAGAATACTCTTTTGTACTGTATGTATCATGTATTTGATGAGTGGGACCATGGAAACTGTATCGTAGATGATGGGTGGTAGGGAGTCACACAACGATGATGGGGGTAGCGGGGTTGGAGGGATTCAGAGTAGAGCCGAGATGGTTATTGGTGTGGTCTTGTTAATCTTGCTGGTCATCGCATTGATTGTGTTCACATGCAGTCTGTGCAGAAGGGGCCATACACGATATTAGGTATTGCTTACAATCCACCAACGCCTATCTCAGTGCAAGAAGCACATCTGTGGTGTGTGGCTTACAATCAACCAACGCCTATCTCAGTGCAAGAGGCACATCTGTGGTGTGTGGCTTACAATCCACCATCGCCTATCACAGTGCAAGAGGCACATCTGTGGTGTGTGGCTTACAATCCACCATCGCCTATCTCAGTGCAAGAGGCACATCTGTGGTGCGTGGCTTACAATCCACCATCGCCTATCTCAGTGCAAGAGGCACATCTGTGGTGTGTGGCTTACAACCCACCATCGCTGAGCTCAGTGCCAGAGGCACATCTGTGGTTTGTGGCTTACAATCCACCATCGCCTATCTCAGTGCAAGAGGCACATCTGTGGTGTGTGGCTTACAACCCACCATCGCCTATCTCAGTGCAAGAGGCACATCTGTGGTGTGTGGCATACAACCCACCATTGCTGAGCTCAGTGCAAGAGGCACTTCTGTGGTGTGTGGCATACAACCCACCACCGCTGAGCTGAGCTTGCTAAAGTTGCAGTGTGATGACCAGGTGGTGACCACGAGACTTCCCTGCAGTGAAAGGGCAGTGGGCATGCTTCAGTGTGGTGACCACATGATGACATGATGACCATGTGATGACAACATGATGACCATGAGACCTCCCTGCAGTGGAACGGCAGCGGGCATGCTTCAGTGTGGTGACCACATGATGACCATGTGGCGACCATGTGGTGACAACATCATGACCATGAGACATCCCTGCAGTGGAACGGCAGTGGGCATGCTTCAGTGTGATGACCACATGATGACCATGAGATGACATGATGACCATGTGGTGACCTCGTGATGACCATGAGATGACAACGTGATGACCATGAGACCTCCCTGCAGTGGAACGGCAGTGGGCATGCTTCAGTGTGATGACCACGTGATGACCATGAGATGACATGATGACCATGAGACCTCCCTGCAGTGGGCATGCTTCAGTGTGATGACCACGTGATGACCATGAGATGACATGATGACCATGAGACCTCCCTGCAGTGGGCATGCTTCAGTGTGATGACCACGTGATGACCATGAGACCTCCCTGCAGTGGGCATGCTTCAGTGTGATGACCACGTGATGACCATGAGACCTCCCTGCAGTGAAGGGCAGCGGGCATGCTTCAGTGTGATGACCAGGGAAGGGGGTAAAAACGCCAGGTCAGGGCGAACTGTAAATGGTGGTGGCTCCTGTATCACTATATATATCTGTATTGCTTTATGACTCTTGCATGCATCATGTATTGTTTTCTGTCCGCATTGGTAAGAACATTTACCCAAGAGAATAAAGATGGCTATAAGATAAAGTTCTACACAGGAATGAGAATTAGGCATCATGTTGCAAACAGGTTTCAACTCTAAATGTCTTGTAGCATATTTTCTTGTTTCCATCAGCACTGCTGAAACATTCTCTCTTTATGTTGTTTGTCACAAATATGTACATATGTCACCACACATTTGTTGCTGGGCATGCTTCTGTAGGTCAAGGTTAAATGCACATATGATTGTTTCCATATCATACTAACCTTTATGTACATAATTGTTATAGAATTTTTATCTGAATGTGAAACTTAATTGACAATTTGGAATGTTGGAATCAAATTCATCAGAAATATTTTTCGGCCTAAATTCCCCATCTTGGATAAGCTTTCGGTTTTATTCTTTTTTATCCTGATGAAACTCCTTCAATGAAAGGGATCCAGTGACTAACTACATTTTTTATTTTAACTATTGGGGATTCATCCCACTGATGCACCATGTATTGGTATGTGGCAGATGGGTCTTACCAGCAGCCCTATTGGAACGACACCGGTCAGTGGTGGGAGAAGCACCTCACACAAGTCCTGTGGGGGACATCAGGACTCTATGTTGTGGGTGGCGAATGTGGTATAATGGGGGTAACAGAAATTCTTCTGGATGTATTTTAATATTTGGAATAAATGCTTTAATGGACAATGGTGTAATGTTCTTTGTTATCATAACCAACACCACGGAAGGAAAAAAATTTGATTTGGGTCCGGTTTTAACTCTCTGGACAGTATTTCTGTCAGATCATGGCATGGTCTTAGATGTTTATGGCTTTGGTGTAACCAACGAGAATAACGGTGCTGCCAAACCCAGAAACAATATCAGAGCAAATCTGGGATTTGAACCCACACCAAGTGTCGGAAGTCCTTGACCACCAGATCCTGACTTGGCTGACGACAAGCATGAGATACTATGGAATTCTGACAAGGTGTTGTCATGAGATGTGGTGTCTACTGTTCCATACATTACATTAGAGCCTCTCAACTGAGTTGATGGAGACTTTTGTTTTAATCATGTTATTGTGGAGAAATTTCGAAGTTGGTATTTCACACTTCATCACTTCGGTGATGGTTGACACTAGGGCTTGTAATTTACGACCCGGGTACAAGATGGGTACAAAATGTCTGATTGACAATTGTTTTACTGTGGCCTTTTTTAGACATGTATCAAATGATCAGATCATGCATACACTGAAGTTGACTGAAGCTTTATCTTTACTCAAACATATACAAGTCAAAGGAATGTGTGCATCGTCAGAAAGAAATGCGAACAGCAGCAACTTGTCGTGTAACCACTGAGCCACAGTGTGTTTTTGTCAATTAAGAATTTTTACACGTGAATAACCATGGGTCCGGATAGTCCTGTGGGTACCCGGGTCCTACTCAGACCAACCCGACACGAGGACCCGAGGATCCTAGTCCCCGAATTACCTGTCCCAGCCCTAGTATACACAAAAAAGGGTCAAGCTGTAGCCAAGACAGTTATCAAACAAAACAAAACACAACACAAACAGTACAAGTTAAGAATTTATTAAAATTGTGTATATAAATATTTTCATGTATTGAATAGCAAATGTCATATTTACTGTAGATATGTCCATCAGTAGCACTTTATGGTGACAAATCATTAGGGCTGTTCTCTTAGTGCCACAGTGGTGAGGGCACCACTGATCACCACCGCCATGACACCAACACCGCTACGGCACCACCAACGCTACGGCACCAACACCGCTACGGCACCACAACCGCTACAGCACCACCACCGCTACGGCACCAACATCGCTATGGCACCAACACTGCTATGGCACCACCACCACTTGGGCACCAGCATGGACCACCATGACAGCACCACTAGGGTACTGCGGCTGACGCTCACTGTCCCAAACACGACCACGTAGCAGCACTCCATGTCACCCGTGTGCATCAGGCGGCAAGGCAAGGATCTGACGTTGAGCTAAGGAACAAGATGTAAAGGACACAAAAACTAGACGTCAGTCTGTGATATCAGTGAACAAACACCAGTGTTGATGTTGATGTTAGTATGTTAACAGTTCTCTGTTCCACAAAGCGATCTTACCGCTGTAACTGTCATAAGTTGACGCTAAAGTAAGTGAGTGAGTATGGTTTTACACTGCTTTTAGCAATATTCCAGTAATATCACGCCGAGGAACACCAGAAATTGGCTTCACACATTGTACCCATATCGGGGCAAACCCAGGTCTTCGGCTTGAGGAGCAAACACTTTGACCACTAGGCTACCCGACAGCTTCTGCTAAAGTAAGGAACTTGTGATTGTCTTAGCTCTAGGATTGCTCTGTGGAAGATTGAGCAGGTCTCTGAAAAGAATTATAAAGGTAGACCAGCCTTTAAAACATTTGAATGCCCAGGCACTATCTACTGCTGATGTGGAGGTGAGGTCAAAAGGGACTTAATGTCGCCTTGAAGATAAATGCCCACTCAGATACCTCACCATAGTTTGGTTTAAACTTATTTTATTCACAAAAAAAGTGAATGGGATTGGATGCAAGTTCTCCAACTTTGGACACCTTCTCCCAGATATTTACAAAATTGATTTACAATTAGTACTACACATATACATGAGACCAACTCCGTGGTTTGGTGGAAAAACGTCCGCCCAGAGGGTGGAAGGTCAGGGATTCAATCCCCGTCTGCGTCATACCAAAAGATGGTACTTGTTACCCTGTCTGGTGCTCAGCATTAAGAGACTAAAACAAGGACTGGTCCACTCGGGAGTCAGTATACTGTGTCTGAGTGGGGTATTCATGTTAAACTGCGGCATGGTATCTCAGTGGGTTAGCACTATAAAATCGGCATAAGTCCGGACTAGTACAAGCAGCCACACACGCGCCTCCCCAACGCTATATAAATGCAATAATCTTGAACACAATGTTAAACCTCATTTCACCTCACCTCACCTCACCTCACCTCACCTCACTTTACTTCACCTCATTTCACCTAACCTCATTTCACCTAACCTCATTTCACCTAACCTCATTTCACCTCACCTCACCTCATTTCACCTCACCTCACCGACTATACTTGAACAGAACAGCAGTAAAGAAAAGACCAGGAAAGGTAAGTGAACAGTGAGAATAATTTACAAATATCTCTTTGTATAACATATATAAAACTGTACACAGTTTAATATTTTAACATTATGTTCTTGTGAATCCCCATTTCCATTTAATATCAACTTAAGATCAGTTGGTGTATTTTCGACTATTCTACTTACATTTCTAAGTCAAGTGTCTCTTTCTTCATTTAACATTTTGCATTCAAAGAAAATTTTTACTGCATTTTCACACTTACTACCACACAAATATTCTGCTGTGTCTAAATCATAATTTAATGTCTCAGCTTGATATTCACTATATGATGTTTTCTATATCCAATAGAAACTAACAATTTTAGTCCACCTGTCGATACATAATTATAACAAACAGAAAAACCCTTAAAATTGCAAATTTCTACTCATCCTTGTGATACCTTAACTATTGGGCAACTTGACAAGGACTATAGGACTTGTGCCAATTTCTAATGCTGACCATAGGGCATTGAGATGACTTAGATTTATAAGTGATAACATGATTAAGACATAATATACTGACTCAGGAATTGAATCACTTACCCTCTGCTCCCCGGGCAGAAACTCTATCCACTAGACCATGAGTGAGTGAGTGAGTATGGTTTTAAGCCGCTTTTAGCAATATCACGGCAGGGGGACACCAGAAATGGGCTTCAAACATTGTACCCATGTCGGGAATCGAACCCGGGTCTTCAGCGTGACGAGTGAACGCTTTAACCACCAGGCTACCCGACCGCCCCACTAGACCATGAAGGCAGTTGATAATATGGAGGAAAAACGTGGGTCTTAAATGTTTACCGCTTTCATGAAATCCCTGAGCATGGGTGTGGTGATGACACACTATCATGGCCATGGATCATAATTGGGTCAAATCTGATCATCGGATCCTAGCTCAACTAAGGGATATAACTGCAGTAAGCAAATTGCAACACCAGAGCCCACTGGTCTGTGTGTGAAAGGATACTTGGTTGTCGTGTTCCATGGTCGTGATGACTTTGAGGAGAGGATCAAACTGACGCAGAGTGCTGGCATCCCCGACTAGGATCAGTTTGTGTTTAGCTCGCGTCACGGCCACGTTCAGGCGCCGGATGTCTTGGAGCAGCTCTCCAGACTGAAAGTAACAGTATATAAATCACACGGGAGGACATAAATCTTCACCTACACCAGTGACACTGACCGAAATAACTGCCTGCCTGCCTGACCGTGGCTGGTAACTATTCTATTGGGCATGAGATTTTCCTCCACCTTCCCCGACTTTCTGGCAGATAATCCTAAGACTACTTACGTATCCAGTTTTATATTAACTCCTCAATTAACTGTTTGCATTATCAACTGAATCAAGATGTGATTTGTCTCTTATTTTTTAGATTTTTCACTATTTATAATGTCTGAATGCGGGCAGGTAAGTTTGAAGATGTGCAAGCAACATTTATGGGTCACCTGCCCGACTGCGGTGGGATTTACATTATTTCAACACAGACTAGCAATCACCACGGGACTCGCAAGAAAACTTGGCGTCTCATGTCATGAAGGTCACAGCGATTAAAGGCTGGTGACGTGTTTCCCGCTTCACTTGATTTCCAAGAATTCTTTTCATTTCATATCATTGCAGATGCTCCAAAGCCTATTCTAGATGGGGATTTCAATGTTAGATTGACATTGACACTTGAATATTGCGATGTCAGTTATATCGAAAAGCAACCTACAATTTTCATAAATGTAAAGATTTATTCGGTACGTTTTTGCTTCCCAAATGAAAATTGGATTCTGATTTTTCACGGGATGGAAGATGGATGGATGAGTTTGGTTTTAAGCCGCTTTTAGCAATATCATGGCGGGAGACACCAAAAATGGGCTTCACAGTGACACATTGTACCCATGTCGGGAATCAAACCCGGGTCTTCGGCGTGACGAGCGAACGCTTTAACCACTAGGCTACCTGACCGCGATTTTTCACTGGAAATATTCCTGCTTCATGTACAACTGCGGCATGAACTGAAACAAGCAGGACATACTCATATCCTCCGCTAATATGACATGTCTGGTTGTGTGCAAGGGAAGAAATATTGTATGGTTTTCAAGATCTGCTTCAGAAATGAGCACTACCGCTCAAAGTTGTTGGTATGGAAACTCGCAAAATAAATTTTCAAAATCACAAACTATCAAAAAGCACAAGTTCACCACTAGACCTATCTATGTGCCAAGTTTGGTTGAGATATCTCGAAACGTGATGGAAACGAAACGTGATGGATGGGCAGCACCCATCCCGATATCCCCCTTCCACGTCCACCTAGTCACCACTGAGCCCAGTATAAACCCACCTTGTTGTTCTGTGAGCTGCTGCGGACGAAGGACATGATGATGATGCTCTTGTCTCGGCCCTGGTACTGGTCGACGGTGTTGGCCTCTACTGCCACTAGGTGGCGCTGGTGAAGTAGCTGCTGCAGGAGCTTTACCTGGTGGCGGTAGGGAGCAATGACTCCAATGTCCTCCATGGACAAGCCACACTGGCAACAAAAGCAAGGAGATGAACGGGTACATGAGACGAGGACGGGGTACCTAATGGCAGACAAGCTTTGGGTACTGGGGGAGGGACAATTCTGCCCATGAATTCCCAATGGTAGACAACCACAGCGTACTTGGTCCCAATTCTGCCTAAGAATCCCAAATATTAGGAAAGCATGGGCTATTGGGTGCCGATTCTGCTAAAGAATCCACAAAGATAGAAAATCACGGGGTACTGGGTGCTGATTCTGCCCAAGAATCAAGCATAAAGCAAGCCTGGGTTGCTGAAGACAGATTCTAACCCAGACCTTCACAGGGGGTGACAAGCATGGGTTGCTGAAGACATATTCTAACCCAGACCTTCACAGGGAGAGACAAGCATGGGTTGCTAAAGACATATTCTAACCCAGACCTTTACGGGGGGAGACAAGCATGGGTTGCTGAAGACAGATTCTAACCCAGACCTTCGCAGGGGGAGACAAGTATTGGTTGCTGAAGACATATTCTAACCTAGACCTACACAGGGGGGAGACAAGCATGGGTTGTTGAAGACATATTCTAACCCAGACCTACACAGGGAGAGACAAGCATGGGTTGCTAAAGACATATTCTAACCAAGACCTTCACGGGGGGAGACAAGCATGGGTTGCTGAAGACATATTCTAACCCAGACCTTCACGGGGATACAGACGACTACTCACCTGGACCAGTGATGCCACGATGATGAGGACAAGCTCAGCCTCTACGGTGTTCTTCAACATGCCCTTACCATCGGACGACTCTGGGGCCGGCACCTGCAACAAGCCTTAACACTAGAGTACCTAGTCGTGGAATGGCACTTAGAAGAGATACACATTAGAGAGAGAATTTATGGACATGAAGTAAGTTGGTTGGTTGGTTTGTTGTTTAACGCCGCACTCAGCAATATTACAGCTATATAACAGCGGTCTATAAATAATTGAGTCTGGACCAGACAACCCATGATTAATATCATGAGCATCGATCCACGCAACTGGGATCAATGACACACATCAACCAAGTCAGCGAGCCTGACCACCCGATCCCGCATGAAGTAAGTAAGGACAAGATATATGGATGAACAACTTCTTTATTTAATTTACAATTTGGAGCGATGTTTCGGTGTAGGTTCTAACACCATTATTAAGCTAGTGTTGTACAGAGTATGGTTGACAAGTATATACAGGTAGGAGGCAGTGTCTATACAGTAGAGTAGATTAGTTGGTTGGTTGGTTTGTTGTTTAACGCCGCACTCAGCAATATTCCAGCTATACGACAGCGGTCTGTAAATAATCGAGTCTGGACCAGACAATCCAGTGATTAATATCATGAGCATCGATCCACGTAATTGGGATCGATGACATGCATCAACCAAGTCAGTAAGCCTGATCACCCGATCCCGTTAGTCGTCTCTTACGACAAGCATAGTCGCCTTTTACGGCAAGCATGGGTTGCTGAAGACCTATTCTAACCCGGATCTTCACGGGTCTAGCGTAGATTAGGATCTAGTTACACTGGAGTGAAGCCTGCTATGTACACAAAAGGGGGGATATAAGGTAAACACCTTAACAGGTGAAGCCAGTTTTATAAAAAAAAAGTGAACCTACACCGAAACATCGCTCCTCATTGTAATAAAGAAGTTGTTCAACCTCCTTACTTAGTACTCCAACGTGTAAATGCCTCCCAAAGAAGTTATTTTATTATGAGAAATACGTTTCGAAGTAAATGCTTACGCCATCATACTTCACCTGATGAAGGAGTAAGCGTATACTTCGATACGTTGTGTTCCTTATAATAAAGAAGTTGACGTACATAAATTTTCTCTTACTAGAATACCTCATTATACCCATGCCAAAAAGACCTGTGAAGATTCCGGGGTAGAATAGGTCCTCAGCAACCCATGCTTGCCGTAAAAGGTGACTATGCTTGTCGTAAAAGGCGACTAACAGGATCGGGTGGTCAGGCTCGCTGACTTGGTTGATGCATGTCATTGATCCCAATTGCGTGGATCGATGCTCATGATATCAATCACTGGATTGTCTGGTCCAGACTCGATTATTTACAGACTGCCTACATATATAGCTGGAATATTGCTGAGCGCAGCGTTAAACAACAAACCAACCAAACCAAACCAACCATGCCATAAACATTTACAAGCCAGTCAGTTTGTCCTGTGGCAAGTGGACAATATGAAAGGACAACTTGTTTTCTTAACAAATATGGCTATATTACATAAACCACCAGCTTGGAATGCGCTGTGAGTAAGTGAGTATGGTTTTACGCCAGGAATACATGCTGGTCAAATAACAAAAATGGGTTTTTCAGATTAAAAACGATGTTTTATTGGTCTGTTTTCAGTCGTACAATTGGGTATCTCATACCTCTAGTCGCACGTTAAAAGGAAGCTAGAAGCTGGAATGTAAACAATAAACTTGTTTCCGTCCGGTTGCGCACGCACCTCCCGATGACATGCCACAAATCTCGAAGAATAAGCCATCAAGCAGGACTGGACTGGATTACTTCCCAGTGGGGATGGCTGGGTGGGAACGTACGACTGAAAACAGACCAATAAAACATCGTTTTTAATCTGAAAAACCCATGTTTTAGTCTGTTTTCAGTCGTACAATTGGGTAGAATTCGACGGAACACTGGAAGGAGGGTCTGGAAAGTAATCCGGAAGTGACCTCTTGCACGTCGAATGTACCAAGTTCCTCACCCCCGTAGTGACAATAGAACATTCGACCAGATGCACGGACGAGACAAATTGTTTATCACGAACGCACAACATGGTTAATGCTCATCGACACACAACTAATTATCGATGCGACAGGACAACTGCATGCGTCAGTTGAATGGCGATCGAAGTGGTCGACGTATAGTTTAGTTACAGAGCAACTCGCAGTATACAAGGTAACTAAACAGCATCTATAATGCTCTTCGACCCACAAGTAAGTATCGATGCGACAAGGCAACTGCACACGACAGTTGAATTGCAATCGAAGTGTGGACGGCATATAATTTAGTTTCAGAACGACTCGTCGTATCCAAGGTAACTAAAACTGCATGTTTAATGCTCTTCGACCCACAAGTAAGTATCGATGCGACAGGACAACTGCACACGTCAGTTGAGGTGCGATCGAAACGTGGTCGGCTTATAATGTAGTTACAGAACGACTCGTCGTAGGCAAGGTAACTAAAACAGCATGTTTAATGCTCTTCGACACACTACTAATTATCGATGCGACAGGACAACTGCACGCGTCAGTTGAACGGCGATCGAAGTGGTCGACGTATAGTTTAGTTACAGAGCAACTCGCAGTATACAAGGTAACTAAACAGCATCTTTAATGCTCTTCGACCCACAAGTAAGTATCGATGCGACAAGGCAACTGCACACGACAGTTGAATTGCAATCGAAGTGTGGACGGCATATAATTTAGTTTCAGAACGACTCGTCGTATCCAAGGTAACTAAAACTGCATGTTTAATGCTCTTCGACCCACAAGTAAGTATCGATGCGACAGGACAACTGCACACGTCAGTTGAACTGCGATCGAAGCGGTCGACGTATAGTTTAGTTACAGAGCAACTCGCAGTATACAAGGTAACTAAAACAGCATGTTTAATGCTCTTCGACCCACAAGTAACTATCGAAGCGACAGGACAACTGCACACGACAGTTGAATAGCGATCGAAGTGTGGACGGTATATAAAGTGGTTCAGAACGACTCGTCGTATCCAAGGTAACGAAAAATAGCATGGTTAAGGCTCTTCGACACACAACAAATTATCGATGCGACATGACAACTGCACACGTCAGATGAATTGCGATCGAAGTGTGGTCGGCGCATAATTTAGTTACAGAGCAACTCCCAGTATACAAGGTAACTAAAACAGCATGTTTAATGCTCTTCGACCCACAAGTAACTATCGAAGCGACAGGACAACTGCACACGACAGTTGAATTGCGATCGAAGTGTGGACGGTATATAAAGTGGTTCAGAACGACTCGTCGTATCCAAGGTAACGAAAAATAGCATGGTTAATGCTCTTCGACACACAACAAATTATCGATGCGACATGACAACTGCACACGACAGATGAAATGCGATCGAAGTGTGGTCGGCGCATAATTTAGTTACAGAGCAACTCGCAGTATACAAGGTAACTAAAAAATACGAGCAGTACTTCTAGTCGGAGACAATGTCGAAGGCGACCTGATCGAGAGGCTCGTAAGTCTAACTAGACAGGTAGCGCAGAACGATATTGAGGTCCCAGGCCGGCAGGCGGAATTAATGTGACTCATCTTCAACCATGAAGGCACGTAGAATTTTCTGCAATTCCGGTATTTTAGTGAGCCTGTCGCCCGTAGGAGACGGCTCGTCTAGGTAGAAGGCGACCCTGATCGCCTGCCGACGGAGCCATTCTACGACCGTCTTCATGATCCGTGTGATGAAGTCTTCCCCCTACCGGTAGCTCGTCTAAAGGTAGTAGGCTCCGACGACGGTGACGGCGGGGAAAAGGGACCTCATTACCTCCCCCGCCGGCTCGCTGTCGACAGCATAGCAAGCGGTTGTAGCTGGAGACGAACAGCAGTGTCCATGGAACCCCAATGCCTGTCTACTACAAGAATCTTGGAGGGCGCTGGTTTCTTGAAGAGTAGCCCCCAATCCAAGTCCCTACTCATGGGTGACGAAAACGGCATGCCATAGATCGGGTAACGCGATCGAACAGGTGGTTTGCTGAAACTCTGCCCCGGCAGAGCAGAGGCAAGTTCTGGTCCATATCGTGAACCATGGCTCTGAAGACATTGGGAGGAGAAGACTGAAGAGACTGCGGCGTATCTCCAACCTTTAAGCCAGCACACGTCGGTTTGTCATCATCTTTTGATAACTCAGGCAGAAAAGTGAGATAGCCAAGCCATAGCCAGGCTGTCGTCACAATCCATCGTCGACGTCGATTGTGTAGATGTAGATGAAGGTACTGGTGTATTGGTCGATGGTCCATGGACCTCTGACGTAGTCGAATCCTTCTTGGTCGACGCCCTGGAGGTGAGTACCGCCGTCGTGATCTGGGCTATCAAAGCTGGGGCGATATGAAAGTGAGACGAGGGTGTCGATCGGTCATTATCTCTACGACGCTGTCGTCACAATCCATCGTCGACATCGATTGTGTAGGCGTAGATGAAGGAACCGGTGTACAGGACGATTGTCCATGGACCTCCGACGTAGATGAACCCTTCTCGGTCGACGCCGTCAAGGCGAGTACCGCCGCCGTCATCTGGCCTATCAAAGCCGGGTCGATATGAAAGTGAGACGAGGGTCACGATCGATCATTTTCTCTACGACGCTGTCGTCACAATCCATCGTCGACGTCGATTGTGTAGGCGTAGATGAAGGAACCGGTGTACAGGACGATGGTCCATGGACCTCCGATGTAGACGAACCCTTCTCGGTCGACGCCGTCAAGGCGAGTACCGCCGCCGTCATCTGGCCGTGGGGGCGAGGGCTACGATCTCTAACTGTAGAAGTACTACGATCCCCATCGTAGTTATCGTCCGAATCGAACTCCCGACGACCTCGAAGGCGACGAACGTCCTCGTGTCGTTTACTGTCACTCGACGAGGCCCTCGACCTGTCGTCCCGTGAACGGGAACGACTTCTAGAGAGGGATCTGTGTTCACTGTCGACCCGCACAACGTTCCTATCGTCGTTGGTAAGACGAGAGACGGACCGACTGGGGACCGTAGTCCCCTCGTGGTCCTCGTCACCACCCGGTCCCGTCGTAACGGGGGTGGCTGAGTGACGCTCTCGATCAACCGATTGACGAAGATCAGTCGTGCGGGTAGTATCATCAGCAGGCGAACGGTCCCGTGTCTTGTCAAAAAACATAAGTTGACTGAGGCGGGTCTTTTTCAACTGATTTCTTGGGTGTGGCCAACGGGCCACCCCCAGGGCCAGATGTAGGGGGTGCAGAGTCCAAGGATCCACCCGATGACCTCCTCTGCCTGTAGCGCTGGTCAGTAGCCCGCTTCGCCAACGCACGAAGATACAAGTTAAAGTTGATAGAAGACAAATGCTCACATTCTTAACAACGTTTATTCCACGAACACGTTGAAAGCCCGTCCTTATTTATGCAGGAAGGACAATACTTGTGAGGATCTACTTTAGACAGTTGTCCTTGACACGAGGCACAAATGCCCGACATGTTGCCACGTGTATAATCAAGTGAAACACGTGTTGAACCCAAACAATGGATTACCAATGATTACATTCCAGGAGTCTACAGGTAAGACATAGTATTATTACTGTATTAGAACAACTGTAGACACACGATACGGACTAGTAGAATACAAACTAGCAGTCTATCGCGAAAGGCCTTCTCGAGCGACCAGCTCAGAGGCGCGCTGCATGCGCAACCGGACGGAAACAAGTTTATTGTTTACATTCCAGCTTCTAGCTTCCTTTTAACGTGCGACTAGAGGTATGAGATACCCAATTGTACGACTGAAAACAGACTAAAACATATTGCTTTGCGTAACGAACTGTCTCGATTGACGAGTTAAATGAGAAATTTACAGTTTAAAACGAAACATTTTCAAGAGAATAACAAATGGCAAGAAGTGATATTAACTCCATAAAAGACCATCTGTCATTTTGCCTTGTCAATTTGGAACTAACGTAAAAAGGAAGTCAACAGTTTTTTTTCAGCCCAGACACTTACGATAAAGGGAGACAATTTGGGGGGTAGCTCTTGAATGACAATAGTACTGTCAAAGTGTTATGTTCACTGCAGTGAAATATCAAGTCACTGCAATGAAAATACCACTTTTCTCAACTTCAGCAAACTCTCACTGAAGTATGAATACACAATGCCATTTAGAAAGTGATCAAATGTAACAAATGTTATATTTGGGATAACACTTTCTTAGTAAAGTACAGATACTCGTACGTTTTTTGGTTGAGTCCCGTCCGAGATTTGAACCCACACTTGCCAGAGTGAGGCACCTAATCTCCAGCACAGTGTTGATCTAACCCACTCAGCCACCGAGGCTTCCACAAAAATGAAAGTCCGACAACTGGTAGTCTAGATCACGTACTTTGACGGGACTCAACCCAAAAAAGTACTAGAATCTGTACTTTACTAAGAAAGTGTTATCCCCAATATAACATTTGTTACATCTCACTGAAGTGGTCAATAAATCCCGTTATGAATGCCTATTATCCTGAACACTTTTATAACTGATAACTCTGTAATATGACCTTCACCTTGTTGGTGTCCAGGAAGATGGCTGCATGCTGCAGATCGGACGTGAGGACCCGGTCAAGCCAAAGTCGGCTGTGGACACTGGGTTCAGGCAGGACCAGACAGGTGTCGGCCACCTCGCTGCTCCCACACTGCAGCAGACCGCTGTACATCAACTCGTTGCTCAGGTGCATGATGGTCTTGTTCATTCGGTACTGGAGGTTCAGGTCAAAGGTTGCACCAGCGTCATCAAGACGAGCAAACAGACTCTCCCCCATACCCAGTTCCCTGCAGGGAATGGAAGAGATTCACGTTGTCATGGCTACTCTGCTACATACACCTAGACAATGGCAATACTATAAGACAAGGCCTACCCTGCTATGTACACCTAGACAATGGCAATACTTGTAAGACAAGGCCTACCCTGCTACATACACCTAGACAACGGCAGTACTTGTAAGACAAGGCCTACCCTGCTATATACACCTAGACAATGGCAATACTTGTAAGACAAGTGCTAACCTACCCAAGACAAAGCCAATCATTAAAACAAATTAAGGCCTATCACATTTTCAAAGCTAAAACCTAACTGCACTTTCAAACAGAATTATTAGGACATTCTTACTTTAATTCATTGTCAGCATGGCTGAGTTGTAGCTCAAAATAGACAGTTGACAGATGTACGTACAAACACTAATGTCACGTTACAGACTACATGATAAGTGTGAAAAAATATAAAATTTATCTAACAGAACAATTAACCATGCATGAATAATTCAAGGTCTCTTCACAGATGTTTTCCCATTCTAAGGGCCTTCTAAGGCTTCACTGCCAAACTTAGGCCTGTGTGCAAGGGCAACCATAATGACACAATGCTTACACTGTGAGGGCAACTGTAATTGAGACAAGGCTTACACCGCAAGGTAAACCGTAATTGAGACAAGGCTTTCACTGCAAGGGCAACCATAATTGAGACAAGGCTTACACAGCAAGGTCAACCATAACTGAGACAAGGCTTACACCCCATGGTCAACCATAATTGAGACAAGGCTTACACAGCAAGGTAAACCGTAATTGAGACAAGGCTTTCACAGCAAGGGCAACCATAATTGAGACAAGGCTTACACAGCAAGGTCAACCATAACTGAGACAAGGCTTACACTGCAAGGGCAACCATAATTGAGACAAGGCTTACACTGCAAGGGCAACCATAATTGAGACAAGGCTTACACAGCAAGGTCAACCATAACTGAGACAAGGCTTACACCCCATGGTCAACCGTAATTGAGATAAGGCTTACACTGCAAGGGCAACCATAATTGAGACAAGGCTTACACAGCAAGGTCAACCATAACTGAGACAAGGCTTACACTGCAAGGGCAACCATAATTGAGACAAGGCTTACACCGCAAGGTAAACCGTAATTGAGACAAGGCTTACACTGCAAGGGCAATCATAATTGAGACAAGGCTTACACAGCAAGGTCAACCGTATTGAGACAAGGCTTACACCCTATGGTCAACCGTAATTGAGACAAGGCTTACACTGCAAGGGCAACCCTATTGAGACAAGGCTTACACTGTAAGGGCAACCGTAAGTGAGACAATGCTTACATGGCAAGGGCAACCGTAAGTGAGACAATGCTTACACTGTAAGGGCAACCGTATTGAGACAAGGCTTACACCCCAAGGGCAACCTTAAGTGAGACAAGGCTTACATGGCAAGGGCAACCGTATTGAGACAATGCTTACATGGCAAGAGCAACCGTATTGAGACAAGACTTACACTGTAAGGGCAACCGTATTGAGACAAGACTTACACTGTAAGGGCAACCGTATTGAGACAAGACTTATACTGCAAGTGCCACCAAGGCTTACACTCTGTGACAGGAAGACGCCACTCACCGGGCCTCCCTGCTCTGTACAACTGGCGGCAGCTGCTTGGGGTCCCCGACCAGCACAAACCGGTCTGCTGCAAACAGAGGTCCGAGACAAGCTGGCTGCAGCACCTGCGACGCCTCGTCCACGATGCACACGTCAAACCTGCGCTGTGAGAAGATAGGGTGGTTCACACCCAGGCAGCTGGTGGCTACTATGTTCTGAAACAAATATGTGAATGAATCAGCAAAGGAAAGCCATAATCAGAAATGTCAAAGGAAAACAATCCACAGGCACAGTATTTCTGCAATTTCCCAGAAAATGTATTTGGTTGCTTCTTTTTGAGTGTTTCAGGATACTAGGCAGAAATGGTTATTATTACTTACTGTTTTTTGTGTGTTAATATCATTAATTGTGCAAAGACATTGATTTTAAAGCAACCACTTTCATGACTTTATTAATAAAAAATATAGAGAAACAAAGCTCGCAACGGCTATCAATGATTTACAAATAGCATTTATTACCTACGAGGGCAAACATATCTGGCTTCATAAAAATCATATGTGCCCTAGGGTCATATCATGTCACACGACAACATTGTACTGTTTCTGTTATCCGGATGGCATTGTTGATATCATTCGATTCTTATTGTGATGTGAGGTCGGAATGACGTCACACTAGAAACAATGTCATATCTGAAGATTGTTGATGTCACTCGGCAAATTGTGGCTCTGCTGCTGTTGCAACTTGCTGTCCCTATAGGTAAACACTAAAATTCGTCTCTGTATGTAGACATCTTCTATGGCTCTCGCTTGGGAAATACGGGAATTTAGACACTCGTGTCATAAACACAAACACGAATATAATATCCTCTATAAACTTGTGAGGTAAGTCAAGCTTATTGAATAATTGACTTCAATAATGTTCACAAACAATTTACTCCACTATCTTTGAAGGCTCATCGACTTCTAATAGAGATCTTGTTATTGTGCTAAAAAACAGACAGAATGTCCAGTATTTAAATCCCACTGACCTGTGACTCGTAGAATGTGCGCAGCTCATGGACGGAGGTTATCTTGGACGTGAGGACCTCCCCGGCGTGGTCATGAAGATCGGGGTGGATCCTGCCGAGACGACCCAGCCGTAGAAAGTTTACATTCAGCTGGAATATGATTACCGTATTCGTCGTATTAAGCAACCCCTGACCAACGTCTCGACCAATCTATAAGTAATCATTATAAGTACCTATACCAAGTCAACATTTTCTTGTGTATGTTACAGATTTATTTTTACAGAAATGTAGCAATGTTGCAATGCAAACTGACAAGTAACAATTATTGAAAACGTTTTAGCTCAATCAATGTTTGAGTGAGTGAATGAGTGAGTGAGTGAGTGAGTGAGTGAGTGAGTGAGTGAGTGAGTGAGTGAGTGAGTGAGTGAGTTGGGTTTAATGCCGCTTTTAACATTATTCCAGTTATATCGCTACGTGTCAGCTTAAAAGCCCAAAGTGATGCAGGTCTCAGACATTTACCACTTCAGTGAAACCCACTAGCATGGGTATGGTGCTGACAAACCTAGAAACATAATCGGGGCGAACCAGGATTCGAACCCACAATCATAGGTTTCTGGCATGCCCAAGGGACAAAACTCTGCACAGCGAATGGGGGGACCTTAGATGACTGGGTGACCCCAATCAATGTTTGAACAAAGTTTAGTCACTACTGCTCATTCTCTGAAAACAAATTTAACTTACGCATGGTCTTGATGAGCTTCTCCCTTTGTCACTTTTGGGCACTTTATGGCTATGATGATACTACAACTAAACTGATGACATACATACCTTCTTGAGTTTGAGCAGGATGTTGTCGACAGCGGAGTGGGTGTAGCTGGTCAGGAGGACGGAGAGACCGAGGCAGCTGAGGATGCGGACCAGGGCCACGATGGTGGAGGTCTTACCTTCACGAGACATTTACATTTACATTTACATTTACAGTTACAGTTACAGTTACAGTTACAGTTACAGTTACATTTACATTTACAGTTACAGTTACAGTTACAGTTACAGTTACAGTTACATTTACAGTTACAGTTACAGTTACATTTACATTTACAGTTACAGTTACATTTACAGTTACATTTACAGTTACAGTTACAGTTACGTTTACGTTTACGTTTACATTTACAGTTACAGTTACAGTTACAGTTACAGTTACATTTACAGTTACATTTACATTTACAGTTACATTTACAGTTACAGTTACAGTTACATTTACATTTACATTTACATTTACAGTTACAGTTACATTTACAGTTACATTTACATTTACATTTACAGTTACAGTTACATTTACAGTTACAGTTACATTTACAGTTACAGTTACATTTACATTTACATTTACAGTTACAGTTACAGTTACATTTACAGTTACATTTACAGTTACATTTACAGTTACATTTACATTGACACCGACCAGGCTTATCCAGTATATCTACATTCTGTTATGATAAATACAGATCCATACAGACCATTATTATTCTGTAAATAATCGAGTCTGGACCAGACAATCCAGTGACTGACATTATGAGCATCGATCTAAGAAACTGGGATACAATGACATGCATCAACCAAGTCAGCGAGCCTGACCATCCGATCCCTCATGAAGTAAGTAAGGACAATATATATGGATGAACAACTTTTTTATTTAATTTACAATTTGGAGCGATGTTTCGGTGTAGGTTCTAACACCGTTATTAAGCTAGTGTTGTACAGAGTATGGTTGACAAGTATATATACAGGTATACCAGCAAACCTGACCACCCTATTCCGTTAGTTGCCTCTTACAACAAGCATAGTTGCCTGTTACGGCAAGCATGGTTGCTGAAGACCTAATCTACCCTGGATCTTCACGGGTCAGTCGTAGCTAAGTCAGTACACACCAAGGCAGGGGGCGAGAGCTGGTGGCACTGTTTGTATTGCTGCCTGATGCATCATGGAAGGACAGCGTAATTTGATTAGACAACTATTTTTAGCATCAAGACATTCCTGCTGGCTAAAAAACGAAGCTGTGGCGGCAAATTACTCCCGGGGATTTATCACAATAGAATGAATGGTAACCATGGTAACAGAATGTCTTGACACAGACATGGTCGACGCTGCATTGGTTGTATTTAGGTGATGGTTGCTCAAACCCTCATCATGTTTATTATATTGTTTACTATTGACTGTCTTTTTTTGTTTTTTGTTTGTTTGTTGTTTAACACTGCACTCAGCAATATTCCAGCTATATGACGGCGGTCTGTAAATAATCGAGTCTGGACCAGACAATCAAGTGATTGACACCATGAACATCGATCCACACAATTGGGATTGATGACATGCATCAACCAAGTCAGCGAGCCTGACCACCCAATCCCGTTAGTCGTCTTACGACAAGCATAGTCGCTTTTTACGGCAAGCATGGGTTGCTGAAGATCTATTCACCCGGATCTTCACGGGTCACTTTTGACTGTCACACAAGCTAGAAGTCTTGGGCTAAGGGACTCGCAAAAATTTTCAATGGCTGTACCGTACTATAGTAGGGGTGTCACGATCAATCGAAATATCGATGTATTGCTATTGGTAAGCACTTAAAGTCAATAAATTGATTGTTAAATCAGTTTCCAATCAATAGTATCGATCTCAGTTAGGAATATTGATAGTTTCCATTGTATTTACCATATCATGTGATTGAGTCAATGCTCTTCAAATTTGTTTTTCTTTTGATCATGAGTGGTAGTAATTTACACATAGTAACGTGGAAGTTACTTTTTCTTAAATTATTAGGGTAAAGAAAAAACAAATCAGCCATATCTCAAACTTTACTTTTTATTTGTTGTTATGGTTATCACATTCAAAGTAAACTTCAGTTCCAAGGTTTAATTCAACTCTAAAATCCATCTAAAATGATACACTGAAAACTATCAATATTTGTCGCAATAGTTGCTTGCAATATCAATAGCTATGGCAATAGTTTCTTTCAATATGAATAGTTATCGCAATAGTGATTTCCAGACCAATAGTCACCCCTATACTATGGTATCAATCAACGTTGTAAGCACATTATTACCGATCAGACTGACAGGGTTTGGTTTAACGCCGCTTTCAACATTATTCCAGTCATATCACAGCGTGTCATCTTGATTTTGGTTAAAGCCTGAAGTCAGGCAGGTCTCAGACGTTTCAGTGAAACCCACTAGCATGGGTATGGTGCTGACAAACCTAGCAACATAATCAGGGCGAATCTGGATTTGAACCCACAATCATAGGTTCTGGTGTGCCCAAGGGACACAACTCTGCACAGCAAAATGTGGTACCTTAGATGACAAGGCCATCCGTGCGGATGAAAACAGCTAACTGGATGTACTAGGGAAAAATTAATCCGGTTTAGGATTACACAAATTACATGATAAATAATCCTTTGTCGCACAATTTCAGTCCAGATTAGACAGATTTCACTTGATGAGAAACTAACAACGTAAATTCTGGACTGTATTTGGTTTGGTACTGATCCAGATTAGTCAGTGTCCAGTTTAAACAGGTTCCACTTTATATGATAAGCTGTAACTCACCTGTACCAGGGTAGCCCTTGATCAGCACGTAGTCCTTGCTCATCAGTATCTGCCAAACAAACCCAGTCAATGTGTACTGAAACCAGTCAGTGTGTACTGAACCCAGTCAGTGTGTACTGAACCCAGTCAATGTGTACTGAACCCAGTCAATGTGTACTGAACCCAGTCAGTGTGTACTGAACCCAGTCAATGTGTACTGAAACCAGTCAGTGTGTACTGAACCCAGTCAGTGTGTACTGAAGCCAGTCATTGTGTACTGAACCCAGTCAGTGTGTACTGAACCCAGTCAATGTGTACTGAACCCAGTCAATGTGTACTGAACCCAGTCGATGTGTACTGAACCCAGTCATTGTGTACTGAACCCAGTCAATGTGTACTGAACCATGTCGATGTGTACTGAACCCAGTCAGTGTGTACTGAACCCAGTCAATGTGTACTGAATCTAGTCAATGTGTACTGAACCCAGTCAGTGAAAGAATCTCCACCAAAAAGGAAAGGTGTGTTTCCCAGTGTGAGTACTCATCCATAAACTTATTTGTTTGTTTCTTGTTTAATGCTGAACTCAGCAGTGGCCTGAAAATATTCGAGTCTGGACCAGACAATCCAGTGATTAACATCACAAGCATCAATCCATGCAATCAGGATATGATGACATGCACCAACCAAGTCAGCGAGCCTGATCACCCAATCCCGTCAGTCGCCTCTTACGACAAGCATAGTCGCCTTTTACGGCAAGCATGGGTTGCTGAAGACCTATTCTACCCTGGATCTTCATCTGTCAGCACTGGTTGTATTGCTGCTGAACCAGACAATCCAGTGACTGATATTGTGAGCAACGATCCACGTCATCAGGGTACACTGACATGCCAACAACCTAGTCACCAAGCCGGACTACCCGATCCACTTGGTCGCCTCTCACAACCTGAGTATTAAGACAGTGAAAGTCGTTATGCTATCAGGTATTCCAGGTGTATTTGTGACCATACGCAACAAAGTGCATCAAGTCCTGTTCACAGCGCTGCTTGTCTTAATCATGTAAGAATAGCGTAATTTGATTGGACGGCTAATTTTAGCATTGTGTCATTCAAACTCAAAACACAGCTATTCAGGAGAATGGATCCAGTGTATTTATCAGAACAGACTGGAGATATGATACAATGGAGAATTAAGTTTGTTAGTTGTTTAATGCTGCAGTAGCCGCCTTAAAATAAACGAGCTTGGACCAGGCAATCCAGTGATTGACATCATGAGTGAGTGAGAGAGTATGGTTTTACGACGCATTTAGCAATATTCCAGCAATATCATGACGGGGGAAACCAGACATAGGCTTTCCACATTGTACCCATGTGGGGAATCAAACCTGGGTCTTCAGTGTGATGAGGGTATGCTTTAACCACTAGGCTACCCCACCGCCCGATTGACATCATGAACATTGATCTACGACATTTGGATATGATGACACCCCGATCCTGTTAGTCGCCTTTTACAACGAGCATGGGTTGCTGGAGACCTATTCTAACCCAGGTCTTTATGGAGCACCAGCACAGGCTCCTGGGGACCTATTCTAAACCAGGTCTTTATGGAGCACCAGCACAGGCTCCTGGGGACCTATTCTAACCCAGGTCTTTATGGAGCACCAGCACAGACTCCTGGGGACCTTTTCTAACCCAGGTCTTTATGGAGCACCAGCACAGGCTCCTGGGGACCTATTCTAACCCAGGTCTTTATGGAGCACCATCACAGGCTCCTGGGGACCTATTCTAACCCAGGTCTTTATGGAGCACCAGCACAGGCTCCTGGGGACCTATTCTAACCCAGGTCTTCATGGAGCACCAGCACAGGCTCCTGGGGACTTATTCTAACCCAGGTCTTCATGGAGCACCAGCACAGGCTCCTGGAGACCTATTCTAACCCAGGTCTTTATGGAGCACCAGCACAGCCTCCTGGGGACCTATTCTAACCCAGGTCTTCATTGAGCACCAGCACAGGCTCCTGGGGACTTATTCTAACCCAGGTCTTCATGGAGCACCAGCACAGGCTCCTGGAGACCTATTCTAACCCAGGTCTTTATGGAGCACCAGCACAGGCTCCTGGGGAACTTTTCTAACCCAGGTCTTTATGGAGCACCAGCACAGGCTCCTGGGGACCTATTCTAACCCAGAATCCCACTGAAGAGACTGACCTTGAGGATGACGGCCTTCTGTGGCTTGTTGAGAGATTTGAAGATGGGCTTCACTGCAACACAAAGTGTACATGGAATACAGTCTCACTAAAATCAGATCTTAGTTCTCGCTGCAGCTAAGCAAAGATCTGAGGACAACCCATTATGGGTCACGTCAGAGCGACCTTTCACGAAACTTTGACCGACCATTGAAATGACTAACAAGAAATCGACATCAGCCAGTTAGAAAGCAGCTTTCTCGAGCATTACAGCACTCGTTTCAACCTAACGACTTCCATTTCAGACTACGCTTGAAAAATATGTTGGCACAGTTCTCGATTAAAATTTTGAAAACTGAACAAACGAACTTTCCGGAATGTCTAATATATGGTTGAGATTGTATGGCAGTGCTTCCCACGTACTGTGCAATGCCTCCTCAGTTCAAATGTTTATCCCACGGAAGCGAAAGATAGACAGAATCAGTTGTACGGGCTGTAACTGTCGTTCAGAATACACCGTGTTAACGTTTTCGAGGTTGCATGATTAGAAAACACATACCGACTGTCACTTTCATGATCTGGTAAGCGACGCTTTGATTGGTCGGATGAAAGGTCGTTCTGACATGACCCGTAATGGGATGTCCTCAGATCTTTGTTTAGCGATAGCAAGAACTAAGATCTGATTTTAATGAGATTGACATGGAATATATATAGTCAAGTTCCGTTAATCTGACATGGTTGCATATGATTATGTCGGATTAGCGAGTATGTCGGAAAAATGAAATTAAGTAGTATCAACATTTGTGATCGAAAATTGGACAACTACATGATAGATAACGATACAAACACGTAATAAAAAAAAAAAATGAAATATTCATATTGTTATGTTACATTGTTAGCGGAATATGTTTTCTAATCATGCAACCCCTAAAGATCAACACAAAACAACTGTTACAGACTGTATGACTGTATGACATGGGCTGTGTACTCGCGGGCAGATGACCATGGAGTATGCTGATCACTGTGTCAGATTAACAAGACTGATAAATGAGTGATTTCGGTAATTCGTTGCAATCTAGGTATGTCAGAGTCGGAGTGCGAGACTGTCGGATTAACGGGTCTGAATAGCAATGAATTAATCGGTTCTCATAATTAGTCTCGGATAAAGCCGATCGTCAGATTAACAAGTGTCGGATTAACGAGACTTGACTGTAGTGAGTGAGTTGGATTTCATGCCACATTGAACAGTACATCAGTTATGTAACATGGCAGCTTAGGAGGAAAGCTTGAAGAGATGCACAGTCAGATACTTATCTCTGGTGGAACACAAAACTCACTAAAATCAGATCTTAGTTGTCACTACCGTTAATCAAAGATCTGAAGACATCCCATTACTGGTCACATCACAACAACTTTTCACAAACTTTGACCAATCAATGAAATGACTAACAAAAAATCGATATTAGCTAATCAGAAAGCAGCTTACTAGAGATATACAAAACTAATTTCCTACTGGCAACTTCAATTACATTTTTAAATCATTTCGACCAAGTTCTCGATTCAAAATTTGAAATCTGAACAAAAGAATATTCTGGAATGTCTAATAGATGGCCAACATTGTATGGCTGTATTTTAAACGGGCTACGCAAAATCTCTTTCGTTCTTTCTCACTGAAGTGAGAGACTGACAATGATTTTAAAACCAAGATCCAGAACCAAGGAACACAAACCTGCAACTCTAATGAGGTGAGGTGAGTTGAGGTGAGGTGAGGTGAGGTGAGGTAAGGTGAAATTGGGGTTAACGTCGTGTCAAAGATTATTGCACTTATATAGCGACGTGCATGCACGTGTGTGTGTGGCTGCTTGTACTAGTCCGGACTGATGCCGATTTATAGTGTTAGCTCACTAAGATACCATGGCACAGTTTAACATGAATTCCCCACTCAGACACAGTATACCGACTCCAAGCCGACCAGTCCTTGTTTTAGCCCCTTAATGCCGAGCGCAAGACAGGGTAACAACAAGTACCATCTTTTAACACCTTTGGGTATGACGCGGCCGGGGTTCGAACCCTGGACCTTCCGCTCTCCGGGCGGACTCTCTACCTCTAGACCACAGAGGCGGTTGCAACTCTAATGAAGACACCAACCCCTCTTCACCTGAATCCCATCTAATATTTCACCCCTGAATCCCGAATACTACTTACTCAAAAGCACGTCAGAATTCACTCTACAAAGGCAGAGTGTTGACACAGATGAAAACTTATAGAACACGTTCCTAGGTCAAGGTTCAATGGCAAGTTAATTTACTGAAAAAATTAGATATATAAAGAAATTGTTTATGCACACCATTATTATTTTTTAAATTTTGAATCTACAGAGCAAATACGATTTCATTTGCATCCCCATACCACACTGCTGTTTCCTGAAAACCCTCTTAACAGACCCCTGAATCCTGCTTACCAAAAAGAGGTTGGTAGATTTTCTAATCGCAGCACCTTACACCAGTTTATCACAAGTCCATGAACATGACTGTATAATGCTAGGTGAGAAGGGATACAATGTATGTCACATGCAGGGTGAGATTACCTAAGTCTGATATTACCTAAGTGCTACTTAAGAATAAGTAAACCACGACTAAACAAGAAAACAGCTTTATAATTATCCCTCCCTCCATGGGGCATGTGAGAATTTTGTTTGTTCATATAGTAGTGAATATCAACTATAAAATAGTGTCCTATAAAGCCTTAAGAAGATATAGACACTAGGGTCGCGTTATGTCACAAGAAAAAATGATTAAATGTGAAATGAATACAAATAATAACTGAGTCTTGACACATATCTCTTAGATAGGGTAACTTCTATAGTTTCTTGAAAAATTTGTTCCTTTTGCAGACACTATGCACTTAGTATAAGAACATGGATCAAGGGCCGAAACTCTATAAAGAAATAATTGATGGGACCAATTTATGAACTCAGTCTTGAAAAGTATCTCTTACATAAGCATGCAAACTTTTATTCATGTAACTTCAGTTGTATCTGAGAAAACAAGGGCCATCACTCTGTAAAAATTTAATTTACAACACCAATATTCAAATTTATTTGAGATCACTGACCAGTAAAATATGTGTGTAAAATCTCATTTCTCTGACTTAAAGAGTTTTTCAGAAAATTTGTCCCCTTTGAGAAGTAGACGGACGAAGGGACTCTGTTCCTATATCGCCCCGCCCCACTTGGTGTACTGAAGGTCGAGTGTCATGGTCACACACCTTTCTCAATGGTGCCCTTGGACATTGTCAGCTGGAACTGGGGCTTCTTCTTGTCTATGATCAGCTCTCTTAGCCTCTCCCTGTTAATTGACAAGATCACTTCATTGATATCTACCAGAAAGCCCACTTTCTCAAATGTTTTTTCTTTACCTTTCTAGTAGGGCTGGGACGGGTAACTCGGGTACCCGGATCGGGTGGGTACTGAGTAGGACCCCGGTTACCCACAGGCCTACCCGGACCCGTGGTTAGTCATGTGATATATTGTTTAATGACAAAAATTATCAAGAACTCTATGGTTACACTACAAGTCACTAATGTTCGCATTTCTTTCTGACTATGCACCCATTCCTTTTGACTTTTCATATGGTTGAATAAAGATATAACTTAAGTCAACTTAAGTGTATGCATGACCAGATCGTTTTACACGTGTATCTAAATACGTTTTGCAAGTGCTGTGGTAAAACAATTCAGAATCGGACATTTCATATCTCTAGAGACCTACAGTGGGTACCTGGGTAGGGTCGGGTAATGGGGGATGGGTACCCGGGTAGTAACTTTGGACTCGTCCCAGCCCTACTTTCTAGTGGTTTCTACACTGGAGTAA
This sequence comes from Haliotis rufescens, assembly GCF_023055435.1. Classification (NCBI taxonomy): domain Eukaryota; kingdom Metazoa; phylum Mollusca; class Gastropoda; order Lepetellida; family Haliotidae; genus Haliotis; species Haliotis rufescens. Next base: position 698,942 of record NW_025964393.1, on the reverse strand, counting down.
CAATGTGTAGAGTTAACAGACAGAAGTGTTATTTGTTAACAAAGAATGAGTACATATACAGCGATAGAGTGAGTGAGAGAGTTGGATTTAACATTATTACAGTTATATCACGGCGTGTCAGCTTGATGTGGGAGGAAAGCCCGAAGTGATGCAGGCCTCAGACGTTTACCACTTCAGTGAAACCCACGCGCAGCACGGGTATGGTGCTAACAAACCTAGAAACATAATCGGGGCGAACCGGGATTCGAACCCACAATCATAGGTTTCTGGTGTGCCCAAGGGACGCAACTCTGCACAGCGAATCGCGGCGCCTTAGACGACTGGGCCACCCGTGCCTCCTACAGCAATAGAAACACTAGTCCTTATAATGATAACATTTAGCAAAGCCCTTAAAAAGGGCAAATTTCTACTAGTCCTTATGATACCTTAACCAGTTGGGAAAGACTATAGGACCAGTGCCAATATCTAACACTACATATATGGTGTGTCCTATGTAGAGTGTTGGTTGTTGATGCTGCTTGGTTGCACCTACTTGGAATGTTGGTTGGTAAGCAGTCGGGAGAGGTTGGTGAAGAGGTAGCCAAGGGTGTTGAAGTTGTCACAGCGGTCGAGGCGGTAGGTGATGTTCCGCAGTGCTGGGTCCTCGTGGAAGACGCCCCTAGGTGATAACAACTGTCATGAGGCGCTAAGTCTCAGTCAGTGGGGGTATAGATGTTGTTCTGGTAATTTTTTATTTGTTTGTTTTGCTTTTTGTTTAATGCTGCACTCAGCAATATTTCAGCTATATAAAGGAGGTCTAAATAATCGAGTCAGGACCACATCATGAGAATTGATCTACACAATTGGGGATACCATGACATGCATCAAACATGTCAGCAAGCAAGACCACCTAATCCCGTCAGTCGTCTCTTACGACAAGCATAGTCGCCTTTTAAAGCAAGCATGGGTTGCTGAAGACCTATTCTATCCCAATTGACATCATGAGCATCGATGCACGCTATTGGAATACAATGACATGCATCAACCAAGCCAGTGAGCCTGACCACCCAATCCCATTAGTCGCCTCTTACAACATGCATAGTGGCCTTTTACGGCAAGCATGCTGAAGACCTATTCTACCCCGGATCTTTGCGTGTGATTTGTTCTGGTAATCAGAGACATATCTGTAATGGTTTAGATGATGCATTTCTGACATCTTGGTATGATGACAATCAGTCAACTTCTCCAGCAAGCAATGATGGACCCAACATGACAATTACGTCAAGGAGTAATTATGCATGGAACTATCAATATATTGCAATTGTTTGCCCTACAATAGTTTCAATAGTTGCAATTAATTATAAATAAAAGAAACTATACGAATTTCAAACCTTCATGTGTGTTGCTGCATGTGTGTTGGTTAGCGTGGATAATGACAAGTCCAGATAAGAGTTACTTCCCTTTGGTTTGAGTAGGGACAGGGAGGAAAATGGCAGATTTTGACATTGTTGGCAATACTTTATTCATTTCTATTACACACATTATTATAATTATCAAGACTTTAAGTTGGTTTAATACATTCATAATACTATTGCAATAGTAAGGCTACCATTGCAATACAATCGTAATCGCGAAAATAGCCCCAATAAATCTGTAATATAATCTCAGCCCCCCTCCCCCCCCACTTGAATATTAAACGGTTGGTCACTTAGTGAACTACTGGTTCAGTGGGTAACTTGTTGGCTGGAGTATTTTCCTGCACTGGTACAGTCAATGTTCAACACGCTTATGTGTGGGGATACCTGTCTACAACAATGTCCACTGTGCCTTCACTGATGTTGTATATAAAGCCGGAGGAGAGGACAAGGAGACGCCCATCATCAGAGCTGATGGCCACCGAGTCGTTCTTGGAGAATCCGAGAGTGTGAAGAGGTGCCGGAAAGTGCCTGCAGCAGAACAGAAATATACATGACAGGCACTGAGAATTGCCTGCAGCAGAACAGAAATATACATGACAGGCACTGAGAATTGCCCGCAGCAGAACAGAAATATACCTGACAGGCACCGAGAATTGCCCGCAGCAGAACAGAAATATACATGACAGGCACCGAGAATTGCCAGCAGCAGAACAGAAATATACATGACAGGCACCAAGAATTGCCTGCCGCAGAAGAGAAACATACATGAAAGGTGCCAGGCATTGCCTGCAAAAGAACAGATATACAGAAGATTCAGATTTCTGCCTACCTGAGATGACTAGGGTGTCTCTTGAATGTCACAATACAGCTCTCTCCCTCAGCAAAACGCTGACTTTCTGCAACATCCGCCATCTTGGTGTGTTTTATCACCATTCCTGACAAGCAGTCTCCTTTCTTCTCTCTGTCCACATACAAAAATATAATCAAATTGGCAATTTCACACTTCCCCTTCATGCTCAGAAAACATTACAACTATTTCATCAGTGCCTGTGGCCTCTTCTCCGCAATAATACACACTCTATTTTGCAGCAATGCCTCAATCTTAGCAGCAGTACAGTCGAACCTGATTGTGTTGTCTCATTCCCGGTTGTCTCAAACTCCCACTTCCACTCTCTGCAAATTCATTCTATATTTAAAATCATTCATACTCAGAACTGTAGAACTGGAGTGAGTGAGTGAGTGAGTGAGTGAGTTACGTCACATCGGCAATATTTCAGCCATATCATGACGATGTGGAACTCGAGTGAGTGAGTGAGTGAGTGAGAGGGTGAGTGAGTGAGTGGGTGGGTGGATGGGTGAGTTACATCACATCCGCAATATTTCCACTGTTTCAAATTACCAGTTGTCTCAACTCATTTGGGAGTCCCAAGTATCCAAATTAATCCCCAAATGCCCCTGATGACTCAAACAGTTCAAATATGACATGATATATTACAATTTGGTTATCAATGCTGAAACGTTGAAAGATGACTAGATTCCATGAAATTCACTTTGTTGGTTGTCTCAAACACCGGACAACTCAAAAAAAAAAGTAGTCTGGAAACGTGGTTTGACTACATCTTCATAGTTTGTTTATTGTTTAACGCCGCGCTCAGCAATATTCCAGCTTTATGACGGCGGTATGTAAATAATCGAGTCTGGACCAGACAAACTATTTATTGACATTATGAGCATTGATCTACGCAATTGAGATCGATGACATGCCCAATCCCGTTAGTCACCTTTTACGACAGTTTGGACCAGACAATCCAGTGACTGACATCATAAGCATCAAACTAGGCAATTGGAATACGATGACATACATCAATCAAGTCAGCGAGTCTGACAACCTGATCCCTTTAGTCGCCTCTTACGACAAGCATAGTCACCTTTTACAGCAAGCATGGGTTGCTGGAGACCTATTCTACCCCGGATCTTCATGGGTCGTACCTCTTTCTCACAAGCAGCACTCAGCAACAATCTCACCTGTCGTGGCTGCTGCAGCACCAGATGTCGGTGATGTTGCTGCCCCTGGCAACACGACTCTCCATCTCCAGACACACACACCAGTGCAGATAGTAGTCCACGTGCCGCTGCTGCAGGTGCCCCAGAGTCTCCGGCACCAGCGTCTCCATCGCATGACCAGCGCCGTGGTTCACACCCTCAACATGTCTGCAACAGTGAGCTGGGTTCAACACTGCTTGGATCAGCATGTCCGTTGTATCATGGTGGGTCAGCTTCAGGAGGGAAGGGGGTGGGCATGGGGAAGGGGGGTGGGGATGGGGATGGGGATGGGGATGGGGATGGTGGATGGTGGATGGTCGATAGTGGATGGAGCGGGGCTCAACGCTGCTTGGATCAGCATGTCCGTTGTATCATGGTGGGTCAGCTTCAGGTGGGAAGGGGGTGGGGTTGGTGGATGGTGGATGGAGCTGGGCTCAACGCTGCTTGGATCAGCATGTCCGTTGTATCATGTTGGGTCAGCTTCAGGTGGGAAGGGGGTGGGGTGGGGAAGAGGGGTGTGTATGGTGGATGGTGGATGGTGGATGGAGCTGGGCTCAACACTGCTTGGATCAGCATGTCTACTGTATCATGGTGGGTCAGCTCCAGGTGGGAAGGGGGTGGGGATGGTGGATGGTGGATGGTCTCAACACTGCTTGGATCGGCATGTCTGTTGCATCATGGTAGGTCAGCTTCAGGTGGGAAGGGGGTTGGGGTGGGGGTGGTGGATGGTGGATGGAGCTGGGCTCAACGCTGCTTGGATCAGCATGTCCGTTGTATCATGGTGGGTCAGCTTCAGGTGGGAAGGGGGTGGGGGTGGGGGTGGGGGTGGTGGTGGGGGTAGGGGTGGTGGATGGTGGATGGTGGATGGAGCTGGGCTCAATGCTGCTTGGATCAGCACGTCTACTGTATCATGGTGAAACCCAAAAGCATGTGTGTAGGGGGTTGACAGAACAGGATTGTGATGGGGGTGAATGTGACATTCAAACTCAATCTAACCAGATTCTGACAAGGCAAAGGGACATAACTCTACACATCAAATACACACAAATACTTTAAGTGTGCAGGAAAACACATTAAGAGTGTCCTGATTCACTGATACAGAGCACATGTGCATCTGACATCAGTGATAATACGATCCCATGTATAGAGGGAGGGAGGGAGCGAGGGAGGGAGGTATCCCCCCCACATTAAGTGCCGGGGGTTAAAAATGAAACCTGGTCAAGCAGGACTGGGGACATGGACATTGCAACCAATGGTTAAGTCCCATACATTTAAGCTTGCTCCTGGAGTTATGGCAAGGGTAGTAATTTATACCAACCGCTGGTAAATGGCACAGTTGAGCAGCTGTGGACATTTGCTGCAGGACCGGTGACTGTTGATGGGCGTGGGCAGATGCCCGTACTGGTAGGTGACATGACCATCCTCCACGGACTTGGTTACCTGTTGTTTCACGTAGAATGCCAGCTCATTCCGCAGTTGTAGGAGACCTGCAGGGAAAACAAGGACATTGACACAGGACACTGATCTCGTTGCAAGGATGTGTATATATTTTATTTGTTTGTTGTTTAACGCTGCACTCGGCAATATTCCAGCTATATCAGGTGAGGTGGATCAGATGGACTGATCTTGGTGAGGTAGATCACATTGACTTATCTGGGTGAGGTGGATCATATGGACTGATCCAGGTGAGGCGGATCATATGGACTGATCCAGGTGAGGTGGATCACATGGACTGATCTAGGTGAGGTGGATCACATGGACTGATCTAGGTGAGGTGGATCACATGGACTGATCTGTGTGAGATGGATCACATGGACTGGTCTGGATGGTGGGATCACATGGACTGATCTGTGTGAGGTGGATCACATGGACTGATCTGGGTGAGGTGGATCAGATGGACTGATCTGTGTGAGGTGGATCACATGGACTGATCTGTGTGAGGTGGATCAGATGGACTGATCTGTGTGAGGTGGATCACATGGACTGATCTGTGTGAGGTGGATCACATGGACTGATCTGGGTGAGGTGGATCAGATGGACTGATCTGTGTGAGGTGGATCACATGAACTGATCTGGATGGTGGGATCACATGGACTGGTCTGGGTGAGGTGGATCACATGGACTGGTATGCCCTAGTTGCAGTATCTGTATCACACACCTCGCTTGTTGTCTCCCTTGACAGCCACTTTCGTCATGACAGGTTCCTTGAGGTACAGCAATAGCCCTTCCTCTGGATCCTCACGACGGTCAGACATCATCATAGAATACAACGTCACCTACAACACACAACGTCACCTACAACACACGTCACCTACAACACACATTATCTGACCTCCATGTTGAGATCTATGCTTTGATAAAATGCTATGTATCCAGCCCAGGAGGGAAATATATCTATAAGCGGGAAAATAAATCCTGTATACCCCACCATGAAGAAAACAGGTTGCATATGATTTCTGAGTGAGACAATAAATCTCTTGCAACCTGCTACAAAGGAAAAAGCTGCATGTTGTTTATGGGTCAGTGAAAGTCATGTGCAACAGCACGTGTTAACCTCAGCTCAATCGAACAGCTATTTATTATCAATTTTCGATTTGTTTTAATTATTTTATGATGGCAGATTGAAAATAAATTTGTCGCAGCAGTATCACAAGCAATCAGTTGGTCAGACATTTTCCAATCTCATTAAAATCAGATCTAAGTTCTCGCTGCCGCTTAACAAAGATCTGAGGACATCCCATTACGGGTCACATCAGAGCGACCTTGCGCGAACTTTGACTGACCAATGGAATGACCAATCAGAAGGCAGCTTTATCGTGCTTTACGGCACTAATTTCAAATTGGCGACTACGCTTCGAAACGTATTCTGACAAATTCTCGATTAAAAATTTGAAACCTGAACAAAAAAACATTCTGGAATGGCTAATAGATGGTCAGATTGTATGGATTCAGTCGTTAAACCCGTAACTATCGTTCGGAATACCCCGTGTTAAAGTTTTCGAGGATGCATGATTAAAAATCACATTCCGACTGTCACTTTCATGATCTAGTAAGCGACGCTCTGATTGGTCGGATGAAAGGTCGCTCTGACATGACCCCTACTGGGATGTCCTCTGATCTTTGTTCAGCGATAGCGAGAACTGAGGTCTGATTTTAATGAGATTGTGTCACGGGGGATATATTGGTTTTGTGCATCCTGTGTTAGGTTTTATACCGCCCCTTTTATATCACCACATGTACCCCTTGTGATACTGCTACAACTAATTCATCTTATCAACATGTTTTAATGTGCCATAGTCAACTTATTAAAACAAATTCAAAATTGATAGACAACAGCTGGTCGATTGAGCTGAGATATATTAAGCTAGACTTGAGTTGGTTTCCTTTATGATTTGTTCTCAAGGGACTGGGAGACAGACTATGACAGAATAAAGTCACCTGGCCCTTGTGTTCGATGGAGAAGGTGGGTCTTCCCGTCTTCAGCTCCAGGGGAAGAACTTTCTTCTTCTGCTTCGCTGCTTTGGGGAACTACAAATTACCCAGCAGGAAAGTGTTAACGCAACATAGGGCAAACATAGTGAGTGAGTGAGTTGGTTTATCACCACTTGGAACAGTATTCCAGTTATATCACGGCGTGTCACTTTAATTTTGGAAGAAAGCCTGCAGTGTTGTAGATCTAAGACGTTTACCACTTCGGTGAAAACCCACAAACACAATTATGGCACCAACCAAACCAGAAACGTAGTCGGGGCAAACTACAATTCAAACCGATCATAGATATTGGGTGTGCCCAAGGGACGCAACTCTCAACTGCAAATTGCCGCGCCTTAGACGACCCAACTCACTCACTCCAACCAATATCAATCAGTACAAAGACTTGACAGCTATCAGACCTACATGTATCATTTTCAGTGTCAAAACTTCAAGTGTTCTTCCAATTTTGATAGTACAGTGATCACTCGCTACAATGCTACCTTTGGGGTCCAAATAATTAATGAGTGTTATAGATGATCAGCGGTTTAACGAAGGTCGAGTTGTAGGTGGTAGATGACCAACATAGTATACATGCTCTGCCTACCTAACACGATCTACCTTGCATGTTTCAGAGTTTAAAAAAAGATTAGAATAGAAGTTGTTTATGATTCATAGTGTAAAAAAAGATTTATCGAGTATTAATATGTGCTTTAAAAAAACCACATCGTATCCCTCCACGGATTTCAGCTGAATAAACAGGTATAACAAATATGGTCAATAAAAGTATGAAATTTGATATAAAACATCACTAGACATTATGATTTACCATTTAAAATGTTTTTCCTGCTCTCCAAGGCAATGTTTTATATGCAGAGATTAAGATTACCGTGTGTATTTTTTTGTAAACTAAGCCGGAAATAGCAATCAGCTGTACACACATTTCCTTCCAATCTACCGGTGATTCAGTTAAAAAGGACCCAACTTCAAAGAATTTTGATGCATTGGTCGAAGAAATTGTATCTGAAATTATTATTTTATCAGGAATAATATATTCCAATATCGTGTTATTTTAGTTGCAGCTTCCACTATATATATATACTTAAATTTACAAGAATCATAAGCGTAGCACTTTGGTACATATGGTATGCAGGATATTTTTTAACGTATGGAACAATTTGATCACTCACCGTAGGGACTTCCCGCGCTACACATATTTCGGTTGCGAAAACGGTATGTTAACATTAAAAAGTCAAACTCCCTCAAATATGACTTTTAGCGAGTCATGGTACGGCATTTATCATATGTGTATCCATTCTTTGCAACTAAAGTTTGTTTCAAGGCATCAATAGCGGTAATCTGACCGTGGTTGCTGTAAATAACGGTGAGTTGTGCGATCTACTGATCACTTCGCATACGATTTCGCCGAAATTATTGTAAACATTATTAAAAATATTGAATGAAATTCAAAATACAATTAATAAAATACATTGCAAACATTAGTTCAGATAAACAATCAACAATTTGTTTATAACCAGATATTATATAATAATAGGATTAAATTGTGTTCTTCAGTTCGGATTTGTTGACTGGTATTTCCGGTGTTACGTGATCGCGGTGATCGGCTGATAATGATTTCTGAGATGGGGGAAAACATCGTGTCATTGGAAAACTTGAGTTTATGTTAGTAAGCTTTGGGAGCCATACTTTACCGCATGCTATAACCGAGTTAGCACTATATTGAAGAGCGCAATAGCGAGGGAACACTGTAATTCTCTATAAATGTCTATCTTATGCAAATGATAGAGGTGCTAACCTGAAATATTTTGCTTGTATACCAGTTGTAATAATGTCCGAACATCTACGAATAATGTGTTTAGTTAACTGATGACTCAATGTAGGTGAAACAAGTTTGAATACATAAAATATACACGTGTAAAAGTGCAAGCAAAAATTAAACAAACTTTGACGAATAGCCTACAGGATATCTACCCACCTCAACTTGTACTGTCATATCTATCTTTCCCTTGACACCAAATCTGAAACAGGCAAGCAAATATATGTAAGCTATGGCCTTGAGGATGACCTTGACCCTTGACATGACATATCAATGTCCTTGAGGATGACCTTGACATGACATATCAATGTCCTTGAGGATGACCTTGACATGACATATCAATTAGTCCACATTTCCCGGGGCTATAATGGATATATGCATGATATGATATCCCCAAGATGTCCAAGCGCTGCATTGTTTCAAAGACAAAGTGCGGCGGCAGTCTAATTCAGGAAAAACATGAAAGCTGCCCCATTCACATGGGACTGCTCAATATGAGGCCGTAATTTAAAGGGTACTGCTATAAAGTACCCAATACAGGAAACATACTCTTGGGCTTAAGAAATAAAGGAAATTGGTATTGACTTTTGAACATGTAGTGTGGGCAGGCGATGGTTTTAGTCTTGTTTTGCTTGTTCACGCTAGTATGTAACCAAATAAACAGTTGTGTACCATCAACCTGGGAAAGGGCCTCCCTACATAAACAAGCACACAAACTCTTATTGCTGCCATGGCCATAACATGAGATGCACAGTCTTTACGAGTTGTTTTTACTTACCGAGGTGACCAGATGTTCTCCTCGATGTCATGGACCTTCACCACCTTCACGTCGGAACTGAAAGCAAAATAATGTTATATCACACATTTATCACAGTTCCACTTGGGTGGGGTAGGACAGACGACAGGGTATGATAGGGTGGGGCACGAGGGGGCGGGGCACAAGGGGGCGGTTTACGAGGGGCCGGTTTACCATGGGGTGGGGTATGAGGGGGCGGCAAATGAGGGGGCAGGGTACATCAAGGTGGGGTATGAGGGGGTGGGGTACGAGTTGGCGGTTTATGAGGGGGCAGGGTACGATAGGTTGGGTTATGAGGGGGCGGTGTACGATAGGTTGGGTTATGAGGGGGCGGTGTACGAGGGGGCGGTTTATGAGTTGGCGGGGTGTGATAGGGTGGGGTATGAGGGGGCTGGGTACGATGGGGCCTGATACAAGGGGATGGGGGTAGTAGAGGGCGGTTTATGACCGGAAGGGGTGTGACTTGGGGCACAGTATGAGGGGGCTGGGTGTGCTAGGGGCGGGGGAATAAGTAAGTGTGATTATGTTATAACAGGAGAGGTGATGCCTACCTGTTTGTTGCCAGGGTCTGAGGTGTGAGAGCAGAGTATTTCTCCACCCATTTCTTGAGCGTTGGAATGTACTTGTGTATTTCTTCCAGCACCACAGATTCATTGGTCACATGACTGTACCTGGAGGGAAACACCATGTCACCATGTTAGCACTTACAAAGGAGAGATTTAAAACAAGCAGAAGCATAATCTAACTGAATTGATATTCTATAGCAAGACAGTGGAAGTTTTGTTTGTTTGTTGTTTAACACCGCACTCAGCAATATTTGAGATATATGACGGCGGTCTGTAAATAATCCAGTCTGGACCGGACAATCCAGTGATTGACATCATGAGCATCGATCTACACAATTGGGATACGATGACATGCATCAACCAAGTCAGCGAGCCTGACCACCGATCCCGTTAGTCGCCTCTTACAACAAGCATAGTTGCCTTTTACGACAAGCATGGGTTGCCGAAGACCTATTCTATCCCCATTGACATCATGAGCATCGATCCACACTTTTTGAATACGATGACATGGATCAACCCGATCCCGTTAGTCACCTCTTACGAGAAGCATAGTCGAAGTAGATCTGTAGTAGGACCACCCGATCCCGTTAGTCGCCTCTTACGAGAAGTATAGTGGAAGTAGATCTGTAGGTAGGTGGTCCTGTGTACAGTGTTATACAAAGTTAGACACAGTCCATTCGTCCGAGACTTGTGAAATTCAAGAAGGACTAGTTGATTTCTCCCCAAATCTAGTTATTATACATACACAACTTGTCTGATTTGAGCAGCAGACTAGTTGGTTTTGACCAATGGTGTCTACCCCTGTCATGAATCAGATGAAGTTAAGCAACAGTGGTTGTCCAGAGTAGTTTCAGTGACCGTTTTCGACAGCTTGACTCCTGAGAGTTTCTAGGGCTTTGGTCCTGCCCCCTAGAAGCACATGTAGAACATGTGGTGTCTCCCGAGGCAAGTGACTTTGTTTGAAAAATGCCTCGTTCACCCAGCAGTGAATGGGTACCTGGTAGGATGAGATGGTAATGAGACTGTTAACCTTCTAGCGCCTCACAAACTGTTTGGTTTGTATACTCCCCAGGGAGCTGAGAATGAAAATCGAGTGCACACTGATCCATTGACCGGGTTATTAATAATATAGCGACACAAGCATTCACTTGGTGAATGGAATCTGGTGCATTATTAATGGACGTATTATATTAGTAAAATCTAAATATTTTTTACATTTGTATACTTATCCTGCATTACTCCTTAATGCATTCACTGCTTACTTGCGACAACTAGAAGGACAGCACTACGAAGGTCCTGGGTGAAGAAATAAAGTTGTGGTTCTAAAGTCCCAATCAGTGGCCTTCCGTCGCTGTCCTGTGACCTTGATGACACCTAAGGTCATCTTCACATCACTGCTTGTCGCAGCACAGCTAGGACGTGTCCCAGCGGAGCTCTCCTTTTGGATTAATTTTAGACCTTCAGTTTTCGTCTACAATCCTAAAGTTGATCTGCGATCGGTGATAATTTATCATTAACTGGAGGGACTTACATTTCGTGGAGGAATTTGTTCAGCTTCATGACAGACTTGGCCACCTCCAGCATGTGTTTCTCCGTAGTCAGACCCTGCTTCACAACCTGTACAATAGACATGGAGTTGTGACGTCATGATATGATACGATCAAGATATTAGGGGTGCGACATGATTCGTATACCGATATCAGTCTCAAAATATTACCACTGGCAATGTGGGCAAGCTAACCTTAAAAGTTACTGGACAGTTTCCAATTTCACTACCTTTAATAAGTATGTGACAGTTTAATTTTCCAGAAGTTTTATTCTGTGAAGGTATCAATATAATAAACCCAGATTGCAAATCATGAGGCAAATATTTTGAAGGGGGGTAACTCTGATCTTGCCGCCTTGATTTGCTATAGATATCATTTCTATTTTCTAATTTTAATGGTATTGATCTTAAGAAACAGGAGAACTTCTATCCTTATTTGGATCAACTAAGAACTGCATAAAGAAAATCGCCATTAAATTATGGACATTTCACAATTTTTAGCTACACAAGCATGATCATAAATATTAACCAGTACAACTACAATGTAGTCATCACCAACTGTGTTTCAATCTGGTCAAGATCTTATCTTTTGACATGTGACGTCATCATGCATTAGCATGATGCATCTGCATCGATAGCCAGCCCTACTTTCAAGGCCGGACTGCCATATTGAAGGCCTTTCAAGGCCAGACAGCCATATTGATGGCCTTTCAAGGCCGGACTGCCATATTGATGGCCTTTCAAGGCTGGACTGGCATAATGAAGGCCTTTCAAGGCTGGACTGGCATATTGAAGGCCTTTCAAGGCCGGACTGCCATATTAATGGCCTTTCAAGGCTGGACTGGCATATTGATGGCCTTTCAAGGCCAGACTGGCAAAATGAAGGCCTTTCAAGGCCAGACTGGCATATTGAAGGCCTTTCAAAGCTGGACTGGCATAATGAAGGCCTTTCAAGGCCGGACTGCCATAATGAAGGCCTATCAAGGCTGGACTGCCATATTGAAGGCCTTTGAATGCTGGCTAACCGTGTGGTGTACATTCTGTTTCTATTATAATCCCATGTATAGGGTTAAGTCCTTGACCTACCTGCTGAAACAAGCAGTGGATGATGCTCCCGAACAACATGTGAATACTCTTGTCATCACTTCCCTGAAACAAAAACAACACGTGAATACTCCTGTCATCACCCTCCCTGAAACACAACATGTGTTTACTCTTGTCATCACTTCCCTGAAACACAAACATGTGAATACTCCTGTCATCACTTCCTTGAAACACAAACATGTGAATACTCCTGTCATCACTTCCTTGAAACACAAACATGTGAATACTCTTGTCATCACTTCCCTGAAACACAAACATGTGAATACTCTTGTCATCACTTCCCTGAAACACAAACATGTGAATACAGTTGTCATCACTTCCCTGAAACACAAACATGTGAATACTCTTGTCATCACTTCCCTGAAACACAAACATGTGAATACTCTTGTCATCACTTCCCTGAAACAAAAACATGTGAATACTCTTGTCATCACTTCCCTGAAACACAAACATGTGAATACTCTTGTCATCACTTCCCTGAAACACAAACATGTGAATACTCTTCATGCTCTTGTCATCACTTCCCTGAAACACAAACATGTGAATACTCCTGTCATCACTTCCCTGAAACACAAACATGTGAATACTCCTGTCATCACTTCCCTGAAACACAAACATGTGAATACTCTTGTCATCACTTCCCTGAAACACAAACATGTGAATACTCTTGTCATCACTTCCCTGAAACACAAACATTTGAATACTCTTGTCATCACTTCCCTGAAACAAAAACATGTGAATACTCTTCATGCTCTTGTCATCACTTCCCTGAAACACAAACATGTGAATACTCCTGTCATCACTTCCCTGAAACACAAACATGTGAATACTCTTGTCATCACTTCCCTGAAACAAAAACATGTGAAATGTCTTCATGCTCTTGTCATCACTTCCCTGAAACAAAAACATGTGAATACTCTTCATGCTCTTGTCATCACTTCCCTGAAACACAAACATGTGAATACTCTTGTCATCACTTCCCTGAAACAAAAACATGTGAATACTCTTCATGCTCTTGTCATCACTTCCCTGAAACACAAACATGTGAATACTCTTGTCATCACTTCCCTGAAACAAAAACATGTGAATACTCTTCATGTTCTTGTCATCACTTCCCTGAAACACAAACATGTGAATACTCCTGTCATCACTTCCCTGAAACACAAACATGTGAATACTCTTGTCAACACTTCCCTGAAACACAACATGTGAACACTCAGTTCCCTCAAACTTAAGATAATTATCATGTGAATTAACCCCTGCAATTAACCACAGTTGTTTTCCCTCAGGTCGCCTACCCTCACACAACTCCTACTGAGCAGCCATAGTGAAACCTGATACTTCTGCCAGTCACCTCTCAATGCCATCATGAAACATGGTGCTCGGCCACAGATTCCTAACAGACATAATTCACCTGTGAAAACTCACCTTGAACTTTTCATTCAACACCGACCTGCAACAGACATAAGCCATGTAAATGATGAATGATAACGAATGAGTGAGTATGGTTTTATGCCGCTTTTAGCAATATTCAAGCAATATTCCGGAGGGGACACCAGAAGTGGGCTTCAAACATTGTACCCATGTGCGGATTCGAACCCAGGTCTTCGGCGTGAAGAGCGAACGCTTTAACCACTTGGCTACCAACCGCCCTGATGAATAAGATGCTTTAGCCCAAACAGGTAAACAAGATTATCATGCAACAGGTCACTTCAACTGAAACAGTCAAACGTGTATCAAAATAATTTCCTTTGTTACATTACTGAATATGAAACAGATTCTCATTTTCGGACTCGTGCCCAGTTGGGATTCTTGGTCAGAGTGAGTGAGTGAGTGTGGTTTTACGCCGCTTTTAGCAATATTCCAGCAAAATCACGGCGGGGGAAACCTGAAATGGGCTTCACACATTGTACCCATGTCGGGAATCGAACCCGGGTCTTCGGCGTGACGAGCGAACGCTTTAACCACTAGGCTACCCGACCGCCCCTCTTGGTGAGAACTGGTCCCCAATGCATAAGGCGACTCATGGTTCAGGTTGTCCGACTTGATTGATGCATGTCATCATATCCCCAATGCGTAGATTGATGCTCATGATGTCAGTCACTGGACTGTCTGGTCCAGACTGGATTATTTACAGACCGCCTTCACAAAGCTGGAATATTGCTGTGTGTGTTGCCAAACAACAAACAAATCTTATCAATGGATTTTGCAGCTTTCAAACTTTTCCAGTGCAGAACGACCTTTGTGGGCAAAACCTTCAATAAGGTGAGTTTAATGCCATCTTGAGAGTTTTCATTCATTTCACTGGGGCCAAAGGTGATGTAATGAGATATAGTGAATCTCATCAACATGTTTTTGATATCATATGTATAACAAGTTGATAACAGATAAATAGTTTGAGGCTTGACGAGGACTTTTAAACTTTTCTTGATGAGTATTCATATATTTGATATCAAAAGACATGAGGGTAAGATTCTACTTATTATCTAAAAATCATTTTTCAAACTCTTTAGTTTGTAAACAGTACAAATCAGTGTTTTGAGTGTAATAAATGCAGCTACCCAGCCTCAGTAGCAGAGAGACTTGTGATGTCATGTGATTATGACATCATGGTAACTGATATCACAATGGTCTTCTAAGCATTGTGATGCAATTTCACTGCAGCGATATATCTCCCAGGAGATCGCTTGAGCTCATCCAACTGATATCTTCTGTGGAGAGCAGTTTTGGATGGTAACTGATTTTACGATGAAACTGTGAGCGTGTGTGATGGGAGGAAAATGTGCTGTTTGAACCACAACCAGTGGATTCTGACAACTAAGGGACATAACTCTGTATATGTCCTCAAAGTGAGAGAGTTTGGTTTAATGCCGCTTTAAACAGTATTCCAGTTATATCACGGCGTGTCAGCTTAATGTGGGAGGAAACCCTGAAGTGATGCAAGTTTACCACTTCGGTGAAACCACCAAGCATGAATATAGTGCTGACAAACTTACAAACACAATTTGGGCGAACCGGGATTCGAACCCACGATCATAGGTTTCTGGTGTGCCCAAGGGACACAACTCTGCACAGCAAATTGCAGCGCCTTAGACGACTGGACCACCAGGCCCCCGTATCTCCTAATATGAGTAATGACATGATACTGCAGTACGCCCTACCTCCTCATGCAGAAGACTCCGGAGACGACGGACGTCCCTGACAGCAGAAGGTCGGGGCACACGACAATGACCCCAGCCCTGTCAGTGACGTGATATACACCGTCACTGCAATCAGCGAGGACATGTACAATGTCCCCCTCAGACACATGACTGTCCATCCTGAAACAGACATAGAAAGAGGTAGGATAACTCATGGAAATCTGTGTAGTGTTGGTACGAAAATAATTGTGGCTTACCACTAAAACCTAGCCCTTTTTCTTAAAACTACATGTACAATCTTTTGGGACATCTCACATGATCATATATAAAAAAGGCTAAAAGAGTGAAAAGGCGTGATTTTTCGACTGCAAGAGGAAATCTAACCATGACCAAGTCTTTCACCATCTTCCCGTGGCAAGAGGGTTAACTGACTTTAAAACTTAACTTGCCGAACTAGACTGGAATTACTGGGCTCGATCGTAGCGCCACTAAGTGGCTATTACCAGTTATGTCTAAGCCTCTCCTATGGACCAATCAGAATCCACCTCTCGTGTCTCTTGCGTTAGCTTCACACAAAATGGTAGCGCCCACTCATGACGATCTGATCGATAATCAAGATCTATATTGTGATAAAATGGCTCTTACATCGCGAAATGCATCAAATCACGTGAGCACCTTGATTAAAAACATGAAAATATTTGGAAAATATCTGCTGACAAAGAGTTGGCAGTGCACATGCAATGCAAATCCTGCAATCGACCGAAATCTGCACGACAGTTTACAAACCGGATTTTGATTTCAGTGCGCGAATTTGATTGGGCTATGCATAGACTCGTTAGCCAGCCAAAATGTAACTCCATAATACCAGCCTAGTTCGGCAAGGGTGGAAACTGGACTTTTATAGTCAGTTAACTCTCTTGCCTCGGGAAGATGGTCTTTCACAATTATTACTCTATGATTGCAGTCGTTATGTACGTCTCATAACAAAATCAGCGTGGGGTCAAAGCCTTGCTCATATTAAAGAATTAGAAGAACACTTCCTGAAAATCATTCTTCTTGTCTTACCCATATATTCAGTGTTGTTATAAATCCAAAATCGTGCATGTGTTGCAATTCTATGTGAACATATCTGATAATCATGATAACTTCCATATCAAGTTTGCTAATTATATATAAAGAGTCTGGGCCCAAAATGCCTCGTCATTCCTTTCTTGTGTTTCCTTCTTTAAGACTTGGTTTTAATGTTATTCTAGTGGTTGCACCCTTTTGAAAGTGATCACGTACATGAATTCAACCATCTTTCCGAGGCAAGAGAGTTAACTGACCATTAAACAAAATGGCGGGTCCAGTCAAGACGATCTGACAGACCATCAAGATCTATATTGTGATAAAACGGGTCTTACATCGCGAAGTGCATCAAATCACGTGAGCACCTTGATTAAAACCATGAAACGATTTGGAAAATATCTGTTGACAATGAGTTCTCGGTACATGCTTTGCAAATCCTGCAATTGACCGAACTCTGCAGGACAGTTTACGAACTGGATTTTGATTTCGGTGCGCGATTTTGATTGGACTATGCATAGACTCGTTAGTCCAGCCAAAATCTAACTCCATAATACCAGCCAAGTTCGGCAAGGGTGGAAACTGGACTTTTATAGTCAGTTAACTCTTGCCTCATGAAGATGGAATTCAACAGATCTCTGTTTACTTACTCCTGTTAATGTCAGGCTACACATTGTAACAAGAAGCAAATAGAATCAGGTTGTTCTCACCAGAAGCCTTTCAGAACACACTTCTGCTCTGCCTCTCTATGACTGTCTCTTGCATCGTCACCGCCACCAACACTCTCCAGATTCAGCACAACCTCCTCCCTAAAACAAAACCAGTAGACACACCATTATGATTTTTTGGTTTGTTTGTTTGTTTGTTGTTTAACATGTTTAACGCTGCAATCAGCAATATTCCAGCTTTATAACGGCGGTCTGTAAATAATCGAGTCTGGACCACACAATCCCGTGACCGACATCGTATTGGGATACGATGACATGCATCAACCAAATCAGTGAGTCTGACCACCTGATCCCATAGTGGCCTCTTACGACAAACATAAATTGTTGAAGACCAATTCTAACCCGATTCTTCACCTTTGTGCTATGTATCAATGTGCCACTGCGATCATGAAATAGACAAAATATGCATCAACTCGAAACTAAAATAGTGCAATTTTAGGGTATGTAAGAAACAGATTACAACTCTTATGCCTGTCATATATAGAATACTAAACGAGCTCCCGTGTAATACCAATTTTATTAAACGAGTGAATAGTTCTGGTATCTGACGAGCGAAACAGTCCAGCTTTAGAATTCAGGCATCCGTTCCACAAAATTATTGTAGCGCTAAGGTTATCGCAACTCACATACTTTAACTTAGACTAACGACTGTCGTTGCGCTACAATACGATCGCCTTGTGGAACAGGACCTTGCACTTCAAAGTTTACAATAAGGTCACAATACCCGATGACGTAATTTGTGGAATTTTGTTGCAAGATCCATCGACGAAACAATGCCATGTGACGTCAGCCTAGCAACAA
This sequence comes from Haliotis rufescens, assembly GCF_023055435.1. Taxonomy (NCBI): domain Eukaryota; kingdom Metazoa; phylum Mollusca; class Gastropoda; order Lepetellida; family Haliotidae; genus Haliotis; species Haliotis rufescens. The sequence continues at coordinate 680,448 of NW_025964393.1, read as the reverse complement.
GGTTGCTGGGGTCATCGAGTGTGCATAAGCTCCTCTCAGTGATCTATCATCTCCACATGCAATGTCGTTGAATAAGCAAAGGGATGTTGAGAGCTTTCAATATTTGTTCGTGAAACATGTCCTGAGAGTACATAAGCACGGGTTTTGGTATTACACAATGTATAATACAGCTGAATGTTTATAAAACAGGTGATCTCTTCACGGGCAAGTAATAAATGCCATTTATCTTACAACTTTCACTCACTAGACACATTTTGAAATGAAGATAAATAGTAGCTGACAGACAGTCATGTGGTAATCTCTGTGTATCATCATGGGGGAAAACATGCATGCCAAGTTTCAGAGACAGTCTCTGGTTTCCAAGAAGAAGCTGTTTTCAGCAGATGACAAGCAGCCCAAGAAATAAGCTCACATGACCTGTATACACAGACTGACCTTCCATGTGACACTGCTGAAACCCTGTAGCGGTTAAATCTGTCAGCCGCACAGCCAGGATCTGGCAACCTCGGGGAGTTTTCCCTGGAAACATAATAACACAATCTATACATAACACACTAAACATAAACTTGTCAACCCCTTAGGGCGTTCCCTGTTTTTTGTTTTTTTGTTTAACGCCGCACTCAGCAATATTCCAGCTATATGACGGCGGTCTGTAACATAATCGAGTCTGGACCAGACAATCCAGTGATTGACATCATAAGCATCAATCCACGTAATTGGGATTACCGCCCAAACCTGACCGCCCGATCCCGTTAGTCGCCTTTTACGACAAGCACATTCCCTGATAACACAATAACACAATCTATACAGTAACACACTCAACACAACCTTGGTCTGCCAACCCCTAGGGATGTTCCCTGGTAACACAACAACACAATCTATACAGTAACACACTCAACACAACCTTGGTCTGCCAACCCCTAGGGATGTTCCCTGGTAACACAATAACACAATCTATACAGTAACACACTCAACACAACCTTGGTCTGCCAACCCCTAGGGATGTTCCCTCGTAAAACAACAACACAATCTATACAGTAACACACTCAACACAACCTTGGTCTGCCAACCCCTAGGGATGTTCCCTGGTAACACAACAACACAATCTATACAGTAACACACTCAACACAACCTTGGTCTGCCAACCTCTTGGGGATAACCTTGGTAACACAAACATCACAATAAAACACAAAAATCAAGACATGTCGCTGTAGCTCACCTAAAAAGATTGAATATAAAACTATGCACACAATGGAATCTTAACTGGAATCAAGGGCCTTTTCAACTACTTGGCATAAAATGTGATACTGATCTGGTCAAAATGATTGAACAAAACTATAATGATAAATGATAATGTGTAAATGAGGAGACTTTAGATAAATCTGTTTTGGAAGGGGTCACAGGACTCATTATCCTGGTTTAGCCAATCAGAATATTGGAGGGACTGTCGCTTGCTGCTGGTGGTGGACGAGAAGTCGGTAAGATAGGTAGGCGAGGAAAAGCTAACAAAACATAAGAAACGTGAATCTCTGACAAAACGACATCTGAGTCCAACCTCAGACGGATTCTGATGACGGCGAAACAGCCTTTACACGATGGGCTGACAAATTTCGACTAGCACCATCAATGGATGGAGAACTTGCTGTGTTAGGCTTTTCGTCACTTACAACACTCAAATGGTTTACCAAAGAATTAATCGACAGACATGTGCCAGACAGCTGTTGATGCTGAAAAGAGGAGTTGCAGAACTCGCTGTATCACTGAGGCAGAATGGGTGAGTGATACAGTGACGGCTGGATCAACAAGTTCCGTTACAGAAAAAGCAACCAATGACGGGCCAGGAAGGGACCCGGAACTTCAGAATGATGATTGCAACATGAGTGTCCGCCGATGACATCGCCAAGCTTTCACAAATTTCTTTGCCATCACCGACCACCAACAGGGACGGTACAGGTATGATTTCTAGTCTGACTACCTTAGACCTCTATGTACATCATGGCCATCAGATGTCAGTTTTAACCCTTTCACCCCAACCATGGCCCAGAACCCGGCTGCCCGAAAAATCGGGCAGCTACTGTCCAAGTCCCACACACGGCTGCCCGATAAATCGGGCGGCGCGAGCATGTTTACAAAATCGCTCTTTCTACTTCCTTTCTCATGTGTAATCTCGTTCTAAATATGGAAACGAGATCTACACGTAATGACACCTCATTCGATGGAATTTCCCCGTCTTTTTGGCGCGAAAATCACGGATATGTCACCTGTTTTCGCTACAGGTATTTTTCTCGCTTGAATCGTAAATCAAGCGTAATGGCGGCCAACTACGATTCGGATAGCGATCAGATGATTAACAACGACTCTATCGGGAATAATAATGTGTTTGAATTGAATAATTTACGCGAAAGGGAGAGGGAATTTCGCGAATATTTTGGTGAAGATTTTGGCGGTTTCGACGAGGTGTCCCCCCCCCCGCCAACTTTCAAGAATGGGAGTGGTAGAGGGACCACAACAGTGGAGACATGAGGGATTTTGAAGAGGCGACCGGAATCAAGGCTATATATTGACACGGTGAGTGAAGAGTCGTGCTCTTGATTTTTTCTAACTGTTTTATAATGATTCTGTGTTTGAACAGATTATCAGTGCGACGAATGAGAATGCAGCCTACACGTGAACGAGCGATCACAACAACAACAAAGGTGAGTGGCATGACGTATCTGTTTCTTTTTTTTTTAAATTTATTTTTCTGATCGCAATCCGAATTGTGGTTTGCCGGTTTGTCGTATGTCCTTATATTTCGCTCAATTTGAATAAAATTTATTTCCATATTCATATTTGTTTTCTTGTTTTTTACATCTTAATTTAAAATTTAGTAACTGTAATAATTATTTATGAATTAATTGATTTAATAAAGTACTGATTTAATTTATTATGCAATTGTAAATAGCAGTGTATTGTAAATATGTTATCACAACTTGTATATTTGCAGAACTTGAATTTATGATCTTTCCGTCCTTTTACAATCTTTCCCTCTTCAGATCAATCTGTGATATCTTCCCTGTGATGTCATTCTTATGGTAGCTGTGGTTCAATGTTCAGGTAATGTGATAAATTACTTTTTAAAAACTTTAAATACTTAATTTTTCTTGCAAATCCTGAAAAAGAACAAAATAAATCAAATATTTGTGTTTTTACCTGTGTTAACGAGTTTACCTGTGTTGACAAGTTTCCCTGGGTTAACGAGGCTGTAAGTGTACCATAAGTAATATGTGACATCAGTATAGAAAAGAAAGTCAGTACCAAGAGTTGTAAACTTGTTTATTTGTTTACAGATGTGTATGAAGAGAATTTACCTGTAACACCTGGGATTACCTGTGCCGTCCAAGATGACAAGACCACTGTGTTATGTTACCTTGTATCTGTGATTTATTTTTGTGATTTTTAATACAATTTGAGCCAAAATTCATCATGTTCATTGTCTGTTTTCATTTTTTCAGTGTTTTCAAGTTTTATTTCACTTGTAAACACCTGTAATTAGAAAATAACAAAGGTTAGAGACAATAACAACAAAGAATATTAAAGTATACTTAATCCTCTTTACAATGGTATATGATAAATGTATATTAAAAGCAAGTTTCTGGTAGAAAAAGTGCATCAAAAATGATAGTGTGATTTTCCAATAATACTGCCAGGGAGGCCAGTGTGCAGGCCTTGTCAGGGTCAGGGACTGCAGGGTTTCAAGGGACATAACTCTGGTGAGTGAGTGAGGTAATGCTTTACGTCACATCGGCAATATTTCAGCCATATTGTGACGAGGGACATAACTCTGGGGCAGCCAGTGATGAAAGAGTTAGGGGGAAATACATGGATATTTGCAGTTACCATGATTATCTCAGCCGACAAGCACTAAGAGTGATGAACTGGGCCGACTCGAATTTTCACTCGCCAATGGTTCGTTTTCTCTTAACAATCATAAACCCACTTTGGATGAAGTATCACAAATGCATTTCATGGAGGCAAGTCTTAAAATCCTACAGGAGATACGCTTGAAGACCAAGTTACACCATCAACCATTAAGATGAGGTGAGGTGAAATTGGGTTTAACGTCGCGTCCAAGATTATTGCACTTATATAGCGACGTGCATGCGCGTGTGTGTGGCCGCTTGTACTAGTCCGGACTGATGCCGATTTATAGTGCTAGCCCAGAGTTACCATGCCGCAGTTTAACAAGAATACCCCACTCAGACACAGTATAATGACTCCGAGCCGACCAGTCCTTGTTTTAGCCCTTTAATGCCGAGCGCCAGACAGGGTAACAACAAGTACCATCTTTTAACGTCTTTTCGTCAACCATTTAGAACTGTATTGCATACGTAATCAAAGTGTCAACACTTGCACAATCCTTTAGCTGGCCCTGTCCTTGCATATGATTGAGTGTACAGGAAACAGCAGCATGAACTAGGTTTGGAGAGCTGACAGCTCGTAGTTAATGCAGGTCATGTGTCGGTTGATGCTCGTCAAGAGAAAACACAGATTCAGCAACACATCCCTACAGCAGACAGAGCTCCATATAAGCTTTTGGTGTTGTGGGAATTTTACCCATGCATTTAAAAATCATTGGGTATCAGTAATTCTATCTGGGTATTCAAATTCTGGGTATTTAAGTTAAATATTTAAAAACTCTATTCTTCTTGGCCCTGCAAACTGGTTTCGTGTGGGTTTGAGAGCTTTATCATGTTTATAGGACTGAAAAATACCACGATACTTTCACAAAAAAAATGTGATGGCAAATGATCATGATGTAACTGTCATCGTGGAGTTTGGCAAGGTTGACGGAATGCCCGTTTATAATTTCAAAATAAGTTGCTGATTTGCTAATCGAATACGCAGGGTTACTTCACATTATTTTGATGATACGCACAAGTTTTATTTTTGTAGCGTATCTGTAACGTTTTATTTTACTGCATATTTCTGCATTTCTGATGCGTATTTTATGCATTTTCATTTTCAGAGAAGCCACTGGGAGAATGCCAACTAGCAGGAAATCTCCCTGCATGGGGAACACATGAGGGTGATGAGGACAAGAAATGGATTGGTTTGAAATTAGGCTTTCACATTATTGACAGTGCTAGGATGTGTGATATTCAGGAGGCTGGGGTTGACAATAATGAGTCCAACACAAATCCCCACTATCGGGCCGCTGTGGAAAAGAATATTAACATGATTAAGAAGGAACTAAGTCAAGGCAATAACCGTATTCGACGTAATAAGCGCCCACGGCGACATTTGCTAAGATATTGGCTTGTGAACAATCGCAATTAGCACTCCTTCCGATTGATCAATGTACACAAGACTTATTTAATCGTGTCTAATACGCACTCGTGTGTTATATGAATCCTTAATTATGGGCAATTAAATTCTGGAAAAATATATCTGTCGTATATAAACAGTCAGGCCGTCAGCATAAACCACGCAATTTATCTTTCAACTCTGTTTTTTTCACCAAAATAACATTCTAAAAAAAGCCCCCTATTTCTAATTTTGAGAGCGCCCTGGGCGCTTATTACATCGAATACGGTACATTGTGGTAAAAGACAAACCAGTTCTTGTAAGTGCACTCTCAGCGCAGTCCCCAAGCCAGATGATGTTCGGGTGGTACACGATTAAGTCACCCAGGAGGGAGCTCACTGAACGATCTTGCCACAAGAGAACAGTTTTCTTATCAAACACTAGAGGATGCAGTGAATTGCTCAGGTCTGTATTGGCACATGGCCAAAGTCGTCCTCAGGTCGGCTTATAGAAGTGTTTACCTGATTTGTGACCTGTGTGCTGTGCACAGGACCAAGTGCCACCACGCAAAATTATCAACATGTAAGTATTCAAACTAAACCTTTCAAAAACTCTAAATTATAATGAAATAATGATTCCTGAAGATGTCCAACAGTGCATGATCATGCATGCACTCCATGCATAGATAATAAAAACACTCACTGATTGACATCTTTGAAAGGTGACAGATGAGACAGCTCTTCACACAGATCTTGACTTGAGGTCGGCGATGGAGTCCTGACCTCCATGACCTCTGACCCTTGTGATGACTCTTTGACCTCCATGACCTCTGACCCCTGTGATAACCCTCCACTGTGGCTAACCTTGGAAGGATGAGAAAGAAGAAGGTTCATCACAGGAGCTTTGCTAGCATTGTCGATGTCTTTCTTCTTTCTCCTTGGCATAATAATACTTGGAGATTCCGACTCGGGAGTTGTCTCCCCTTTGTCAACTTCAAACGAAGTATCAAGAGTACGGAACAGCTCTAATTCCTCTTCAGTCATGGCACCAACATCAACATGTGTTTGTGACACCTTCCTCTGTTTAGTTCTTGACATGTTAGCACCAGGAACACATTTCTCTGCGACCCCACCTGCCCGAGACTCAGACTTTGCTCCAAGCTCTCCCAGAATCTCCCCCAGCAACTCATCGTCACCCCCACCATCTGAGACCCCCGAGGAGGAGGGGGCTGCCCCTAGCTGGTAGTCGGTCAGCTTCCGGCTCACACTTCCCACAGCTCGGCCTGCACTCATGTGGGACAGAATCCTCTCCACCCTCGTCTTCCTCTCTGGGACAGATTCAGGCAGGGGTTTACTCTTACCCTTGATGTCTGAAGCATGAGCAACTCTGTTTTCTAATGAGCAAGTGTCTCTGTCCTGCATGACATCGGAATCCGCATACAAAGTTCGTTTTGATGAGGGTGATATGCCAGATTTTGCCAGCCGTTTAACACGATCACATTTGTATGTTTTAGTTGGGGTCTGTGCCTCGGAACCGTCATCACCTGGAGCATCCAGAACAGCATCCTCCCTCACTAACCCTCTCTCTATTGCCACATCATCTGAGTTGTCACCAGGACTGTTGAAAGACACGGACACCATGCCAGTCAACATAGATTTATGTTTCTTCACCACTTTCGGCGGCGGGGCTCTGGTGATGGGGTTGCTATTGACACTGAGGAAGCTTCGACTGATGAATATCTTTTTCTTCATCTTCCCCATTTTGGCCTCCTCGGGTGTGTCGGGTATCATGATGTCGGGACTCTCAGTAACCATGGCAACAGGATCACATGACTTGTCAGGTGAGAGGAACTGAGTTTCGGGTATACTTCTTGGTTCCATTTCACACTTTTTGTCATTCGCACCATGTTGTTGTTTAACTCCGGTAAACTTGCCGGGCCCTGACTGTTGTTGGATTGAGAGTGCTGGTTTCTCCTGGGTGGTTGGGAACAGCGGTTTTCCTTGCTGAGCTGAAGTGGATGGTTTCCTCATGGACAGTTTAGATCCCACACTGGAGAACAGCTTCCTCTGGTCAGCTCCAGGTGCAGAGCTCTTCTGGAGACAAGAACAGGTCAAACATTAAATAGACATCTTGACTGACATACAAAACGAAATAATGGCTAACGAGATTGGCAGTCATCACTTGTGTGAATGTATGAGTGAGTGAGTGAGTGAGTGAGTGAGTGAGTGAGAGGGGAAAGGTGGGTGAGTGAGTGTGAGCGAGAAGTCATTGAGAGAGAGAGAGTGAGAGAGTGTGTGAGAGAGAGAGAGTTTGTTGTTTAACATCCCACTCATGAAAATTCCAGCTATATGAAGGCGGTCTGTAAATAATTGAGTCTGAACCAGACAATCCAGTGATTGACATCATGAGCATCAATCTAAGCAATTGGGATACAATAACATGCATCAACCAAGTCAGCGAGCCTGACCACCTGATCAAGTATGTCGCCTCTTACGACAAGCATAGTCGCTTTTTACAGCAAGCATGGGTTACTGAAGACCTATTTTACCCTTGATCTTCATGGGTGAGAAGCAAGCGAGTGACGGAGTGGGCTGGTGAGTGACTGGAGGTGCTTCACACATGTAGGATCAAAGCTAAGCGAGTGAGTATGAGTGGATACTTTCGCCAGTAGACCACCACATCTGAGTGAGCTGAGTGTAACGCCGCTTTTAACAGTATTCCAGTTACATCAAGGCGTGTCAGTTTAATGTGGGAGGAAAACCTGAAGTGATGCAGGTCTCAGATGTTTACCACTTCGGTGAAACCCATGGGCACAGGTATGGTGCTGACAAAGTTAGAAACATAATCGGGTTGAATTGGGATTCAAACCCACAATCATGTTTCTGGCATGCCCAAGGGACGCTGCTCTGCACAGCGAATTACTGTGCCTTAGAGAACTGGCCCATCAATCCACATCCCAAGGAAGGTAGGGAAATAGCAGTCGACAAAGCATGTTTTACATAATGGCACCCTTTACTTTAAATTAAATACCATTATGTAAAGAACATGACACATTAACTACTACTGAACACTGGTGACTTGACAAACGTATGCTCATGAAGTATCACTATCACTTGTTGAAATACTTGCAAGTCATACACTGAGACACACATGACCTTACTGACATATAGATGACCTCACTGACATCCAGATGACCTCATAAACATGATAGATACCTCAAAGAATGACGATATTGATCTCTGCTTGTCTCCCTGAAAAAATATATAAAAATGTTCAACGCTATTCAAACTACAAAGTTTCATTTTGTAATATATACTGTACAAACATGAAATACTAAGAATTTCACCTCCTCTTGTTTGAAAATAAAATATATACAAGTATCAATGAATGTGACACCTAAAATATATGTACGCTGACAAAACATTTTGAATCATCAAATTAGCCTAAACCCAGACCAGGGATGAACAACGTAAATTAAATCCACTTAGTCAGCGAATTAATTTGGACAAGTAGTTTATGTAACGTAACTAGATTTTGTGGAAAACTTGTTCACATAGACTTATGGTGATTGATTCTTTCCCTGCAAAACTCTTGATTCTAAAAGAAAAGAAGTGTAACATCCATAAAAAACCTTACATCTTGCTTATCTTCAGGTGCCTGCTTCTTCTTGTCCGCTTTAACCATGGTGACCCCTGTGAGCTGTGGTGTTTTCTGTACTGCATGGACCAATGTCAAGACATCATCATCACTCTATCTGACACATCTCCTAGGACACCTGTCTGGAAAAGTCATGGTTGAATAGTTCACATTATTTTACACAGAGATTTATCTAGGATTTCAAACAAATTGGCCTTGGCAAGAAAATTGGGAAAAAATGTTATTTTGTTCAAAAAGGTTTCAATTTTCTCAAATTCATAATCATTTTAATATTAAAATTTAACATTGCATTAAATCACAGGACCATGTAACTAATTATAATAACAAAATAAATCGCAAAAAAATCTTAGATGAGGCCTCGTCTGAGAGAATTTGTTGTTATTATTATTAGTTACATGGTCCTGTGATATTCAATGCAATAATGTTAACTACCGTATCCGACGTAATAAGCGCCCTGGGTGCTCTCAAAATTAGAAATAGGGGGCTCTTATCAGAATATAATTTGGGTGAAAGAGTTGAAAGATCGTAAATTTTGTGGTTTATGCTTACAGACTGAAATGCGTATTAAATATACACGACAGATATATTTTTCCAGAATTTAACTTCCTGTAATTTAGGGTGCATATAACACACGAGTGCGTATTATACACGATTAAATAAGTCTTGTGTACATTGATCCATCAGGAGGGTGCTAATTGGGATTGTTCACTAGCCAACATATGAGCAAATATCGCCGTGGGCGCTTATTACCGCTGATTACGTCGAATAGGCCCCAAAAGCCTCTTCCACTATCTCTATATTATTGGTCCCATTATCAGTGAAATTCTAGATTTTAGGAATAAAAGTAATGGGAAAAACACTTTCGGCAAGAAGATATAACAAACCAACAACCTGTGTGGAGAACCATCGAGAGCCATAAATGCTTTAAACAAAAGGTTTATAACTTCATCCTTGTAACTTTCTTTCCTACCAGTAGGCTACCAAATCACTGAATATCAGTAACGGGTTTTTTTCGGTCACCAAATACTAACTAGCCACCCTACATAGCATCAGTTATAAATATAAAAGGGACCTATAAATGCATGAATATGGAAGTGTTTAATTCCAACGAGCAGAGTTTTACTGACAAGCTGTCGTCAATTATCTTTTACGTACTGTAGGTTTACAGTTGACAATCCTGACACCAAATTCCCCGCCATTTATGATCGTTGCCAGTAGTGTGAAAAAACGAATTGTGATTGCTACATAGTACCACTTACTTGATAAAGCGTATAAAGTAGTCGTTGTACCAACTGCATTCTTTAGGGGACATTTATTCAAAGTGGGTTAAGTGTCTTAATTATTTTACATTAATAGTGATTCTTGATTCGTTTTAATGGAATTTATATTGCAAAAACAGTTTTGTGACTCTGAAGTTGAAGAGTGCAGTGTTGTTTACTTCCGGTCATATTTTCAACCTTTGACCTAGCCGACTGCTGCTTGGCTGAACGTTTGACTTCGAACTTATGTACCAATAAAGATGGTCGTTGTGGCAGTAGTTCATGTGTGAGACTGATATTGAAAACCTATTGACAGTGTGGCAATATCATTGCTAGCTGCGTCGTTGTCCTTTCTCGTTTCGGTTTCGGAGTGTTCAGTTACCGACTGACTGGAAGTCAGTCAAAGTGGGCGGTTACAGATCGACCTGTCAGAAAGTCTGCCAAAGTGCGGTGTCGGATTTGCAGCAAACTACAAATCATCCCTTGGCTTCAAATAATAAAACAAAAACTGTTACTTAATCAAATATACTTGTTTTAATTCATCGAAAGTGTATGTCTACGGAAGCACCACATATGGAACAGATGATAATTAACAATGAACGGATTTGGGGATTGGCTGTTTTGTTTCTGACTTACATTTTGAATGGTTAGATTAGACTAGAGAAAATCTCCACGATCAGCTGTCTGCAGGGTTGTAACTGAAGTCCACCTAGAATGTGGTACACAGTAGTTGGAGTTGTGGGTATTTTCTATTACATTTGGAGAACTGTGAGATCTTCACCTGATAATCTAAACAAGGATACATCTATAGATGCTTTCATCGACACTGGTACGACTTGTTACATTTTTCTGATATATGCAAGAGACCATAAAACAAAGAAGACAGTAACCACAATCCTTTCCTGAAGATTTTTATTTGATATAAAACTAATATCTGCCATATATTAAGTATTTAATCAAATATGAAAATATGTGATGCTTAATGATTTCTTAACGTGCCAGCACTCGGCAGTATTCTCACGATGAGCTGCTTTCAGCAGTATTCCAGATGTATGACATTATCATGATTATCCTGTAAATAAATCTGGAACAGATGATAATGTTATGAGCGGGATATGAGGACGTACAACCAACCAGGTCACCCAGCCCTGACAACCTGATACATTAAGCCACTTTATATGACAAACACAGGTTGCTGAAATCAATACAATCCCAGATAATAAAAGATGGAGATGAAAGGAGAAAGCAACTGGGACATTGTTGTCCCACAGAGAAACTGTCATTTGTAATGAGTGAGTGAGTGAGTGAGTATGGTTTTTACGCCGCTTTTAACAATCTTCCAGCAATATCACGGTGGGGGACACCTAAAATTGGCTCCACACATTGCATCCATGTCAGGAATCGAACCTGGGTCTTTGGCATGACGAGCGAACGCTTCAACCACTAGGGTACCTGACCCCTCCTATTTGTAATGGGAAAACCATTCGTAATGTAGAAGCACCAAGGATAATAATCACGGTGAAACTAGCTCGGATTCAGAACCCTGAAAGCCAATCCTGGCAGCTATGGAATACAACCCAGGCTATGGGTTCTTTTCAATTGTACCATTAAAAATTAAAAGATTCAAGGGCAATATTTGTTGATTAGTATTTGGCAGCTTAAGAATTTTAGACTTTACATTTTAATGTTGTTTAATTTGAAAAATTACTTGTTTCATTCTGTCTGTTGTCTTATTGAAAAGCCTGAAAATATATATGTATCTTGGCAATTAATGCTGTCAGATGTCAGTGAGCCTGACGCTAGAAGTGAGAAAAGCCCTCGAGTCAATCAATACTACAGGCGGTATGACTGCATTGGCCGGCAGATTTTGGTGCTGTATGGAACAGAATATGGATTCAGTGAAGAACTGGCCAAAACTTTGTTCAACAAGTAAGCTCTATATCTGTTCTATGCATCTATGTCCAATCAGCTGTTTGAACACATCAGAATAATGTTAAGTTGACTCTCATTAATGAGGCTTTTGCAGACACAGGAAGTAACATGGTTAATGAGGCGCTTATCCTGTATCATGTCACATTATATCACTCACCTATTGGAGGTCACTATAACAAATATGAGCTGTGTTACCCATTGTGTAATAACATCACATGTAAACAGGACTATTATTGTCATTAAACAATTTATGACATGACTAACCATGGGTTTGGTTTTTCCTGTGGGTACCCAGGTCCAAATCAGGACAAACCTGACCCAAGTACCCGAGTTACCCGTCCCTACCCTACAAGGAATTCAGTATTTTATTCTGAAAGGAGGATCCTAACCTGCTAACAATCATTTTCGACCAACACATGGTGTCCAGCCAACAAATTGTTGTATTTGTGTAAGGTCTAGATCAAAATTAGTTTTTTCCAGTATTATCTGGACACTTAGTCATCAAACACCGGGAACCCATTTTTACCCTCAGCAAGGGGATTCCCCCTAGGGGCGTATTTTTCTGTCTGCCAGTCATTTTTTATTGTCTATTTTACGGTATTTCTCTTTTTCAGATTTAAGTTTGGTTAAATGTTTATGATTAAGTAAGAACTAGAGTATTAAGATCTGCAAAGTTGCTATGTTGTGTTTACTTGCTCTTTATGTTTACTATAAACATAAACGTTGTGTTTCACAAATTGCTTTGTTTCCTGTCAGATTATGTGACCTGGAACCATCCAGCCAGAATGAGTATCCCTGGCAACCCAGGCTGGTTAATGTCCGGAACTTTTCCCATGTTGACCTGAATACTGAACAGTTGTGCCTGATCATCATCTCAACCAGTGGTGATGGTGAGTGAGAACAACCTACTGGGCCTTAAGGTTTGAAAATAACACTCTTAAGATGCATCATTGATGCTGCGTACCTGCAGGTGCCCTCTCTATTGTAATTCCATGTACATCTAGAATCCATTATTGATACTGTGCATCTGCAGGTGCTCCCTCTACTGTAATTTCACACATGGGAATTCTCTACTCTATTGTTTGTTATTGATACTGTGTACCTGCAGGTGCCTTCTCTACTGTAATTTCACATATGGGAATACTCTACTCTATTATCCGTTATTGATACTGTGCACCTGCAGGTGTGCCCCCTCTACTGTAATTTCACATATGGAAATAATCTACTCTATTTTCCGTTATTGATACTGTGCACCTGCAGGTGCCCCCTCTACTGTAATTTCACATATGGAAATTATCTACTCTATTTTCTGTTATTGATACCGTGCACCTGCAGGTGCCCTCTCTACTGTAATTTCACATATGGGAATACTCTACTATTTAATCCATTATTGATACTGTGCACAAGCAGGTGTCCTTCCTTATGTAATTTCACATGAGGGAACACTATTATCCATTGTTGATACTGTGCACCTGCAGGTGTGCCCCCGTCGGAAGCCCGGCCATTCTATGACAGCTTGCTAGCCATGACAAAGCCGCTTGCACATCTCAACTTCTCCGTACTGGCCCTAGGGGATTCCAACTACCCCCACTACTGCCATACAGGGAGAACAGTCAGTGCCAGGTAGGTGGATGTCAGAGATATCTGTACATAGTCTAACCCCATCTTCCTCTAAAAGTCCAGGGGTCACGGGTGGCCCAGTCGTCTAAGGCGCCGCGATTCGCTGTGCAGAGTTGCGTCCCTTGGGCACGCCAGATACCTATGATTGTGGGTTCGAATCCCTGTTCGCCCTGATTATGTTTCTAGGTTTGTCAGCACCATACCCGTGCTCGTGGGTTTCACCGAAGTGGTAAACGTCTGAGACCTGCATCACTTCAGGCTTTCCTCCCACATTAAGCTGACACGCCGTGATATAACTGGAATACTGTTAAAAGCGGCGTTAAACCCAACTCACTCACTCACTCACTCACTCACTCTAAAAGTCCAGTTTCCATCCTTGCCGAATTAGGTTGGAATTTCTGGGCTCGATCGTAGCGCCAGCAGTGGCTATAATATGTTGAGTCCCTTCTATGTCTCCCCTACTGACCAGTCAGATTCCACCTCTCGTATCACTTGCATTTACTTCAAAGAAAATGGCGGCGCCCGGTCATGACGATCTGTTTGAAAGTCAAGATCTCTTTTGTAGTAAAACAAGTGCTACCTTGCGAAGTGCATCAAATCACTTGATAAGAAACATGAAAAGATTTGCAAAATTTCTGTCGACGCCAAGTTGAACGTACACATCCTTTGCAAATCCTGCAGTCGAGTGAAATCTGCACATTGAAATCCATGTTGATTAAGAACTGAATGTGTAGTTCGTTGGACTATGCATAGACTCGTTAGTCCAGACAAAATGTAACTCCAGAATTCCAGTCTAGTTTAGCAAGGGTGGAAACTGGACTTCAATAGTTAACTCCCTTGCCGCAAGAAGATGAGTCCAAGCCTTGTTTAGACATCTTCAAATTAATATGTTAATCTGTGGCCCTATATTTGTACATTGTATTTTGTCTACCGATGTGCTTGGGTTTTAGTTTTATTATAAAATTGTTAGTGATTTGGTGCTTTTGTTCACACCATCCAGCAAGACAAGCACACAATTTAAGATTTATTGTTAAACTTGAGTCAAAATTATTTTTTCACAAAATTATTTTTAAAAAAAATCCCAGGCTCGTTTGTCCATTCAGCCAGGCATCTGTTTACAGACTTCTAGAACTCGGAGCTGTGCCGATTGTAAAGTGCCAGGATGTAGACCAGGAGGAGTGGCCAGTGATTGACCAGTGGACGAGTGATGTGTTGTCAGCTGTGACCAATGTCAGTGTGTCACCGACCTTTGACTATCTTGACATCAGGCCATCAGACATTAACACAGGATTCAGTAGACACAAGCCTTTCATGGCCAAACTTGTGGTAGGTATTGTAGGCACAGGGTAAACATGCTATAGTAGGTGCAGGATAAACACGGAGAAGTAGGCAGAGGATAAACACAGAATGTAGTAGAGACTGGATAAAAATGCAATAGTAGGCACTGGATAAACACGGACAAGTAGGCGCAGTATAAATACATAATGTAGTAGGCACAGGATAAACACAGACAAGTAGGCACAGGTTAAACACAGAATGTAGTAGGCACAGTATTAAAACAGGCTATGGTTGGACAATGGTTAAATACATGGGGAGAGTTCTGGACAGCAGGTAAATATGGGGGGAGGGGAACTGGACAATGGGTAATTACATGGGGAGAGATCTGGACAGCAGGTAAATATGGGGGGAGGGGAACTGGACAATGGGTAATTACATGGGGAGAGATCTGGACAGCAGGTAAATATGTTTACGACGTGAGTGTCTAAATACCGGAAATTAGGCACGAGTGTCATAAACATAGTATGACATGAACACAAATTAAATGTTATTTTTATTTCTGAAGAAAATGTCTTCATACAGAGACGAATTTTAAGACACAACAGCAGCGGAACCACAATTTGTCAATTGATGTTAACAATCTTCAGTTATGACATCGTTTCTAGTGTGACGTCATTCCGACCTCACGTCACAATAAGAATCGAATGATATCAACAATGCCGTGTGGATGACGGAAACAATGCACTGTTGTCTCATGACGTGATATGACCCTAGGGCACATATGATTTTTATAAAGACCGATATGTTTGCCCTCGTAGGTAATAAAGTGGGATTGGTCGTGACAGTAGGCAACTACCATTGAATGGGTGTGAAAATGATCACATTGTCATAGCGACTGATTTACGACATCCATTGTCTGAAGAACATTTAATTGCAAAGGCTCATTACCCTGGAGCCATGACATCTATATGCCTTGAAACACTTAATTGCTGTTAGCCTAGCTAGGGTTAGGCTAAGGGTAAGACCTTTCTTTTTCTCCTTTCTCTCCTCTTCTACTCTCCTCTCTGGACCAAGGCTTATATAGCCAAGGTCACCTGACATTTAGTAAGTAATAAATATAAATGTAAACAGTAAATCATCAGTGACATACTTGCACATCCTGTTCAGGATGACAGTTGGTCGATGTACACAAAAATGGGGATTAACAATTAGGATAAGCATCTTATAAATAACAGCAATTAAATGTTTCAAGGCATATAGATGTCATGGCTCCAGGGTAATGAGCCTTTGCAATTAAATGTTCTTCAGACAATGGATGTCGTAAATCAGTCGCTATGACAACATCATCCTACGATGTGGATATATATTCTTACACTATCACTACTGGTTTCTCCAATCGCTGTTCTTCTGTAGAATGTTGGGAGGCAGTTTGGTGAGCTAATTCTTGTTGCCTTCACAACCTCAGTCTCCCAGTCAGGCCTTGTGTTGCAGGAGATGCTGTAGGAATCTACCCACAGAATGACCCAGCACACGTGGCGGCCATCTTGTCCACTCTGGGGGTGCCTCCTGAGATGGAGGTGGACACGCCACCCTGGGCGTATGAACCAGCACCAGGTACTGTGGGTTACCGTTGTTTAATGATAGTTTTTGAAAAAAGGATTATGATCCTAATAAAGAAAAACTGAAAAAAAACGTAAATCTCACTACATTTTCGTTCAGGACCCTGTTGCACGAAGCGATCTTAGCGCTACGGCTATCTTAAAATGTAGGTGTTAGGATCACCTTAGCGCTAGGATTGCTTTGTGCAACAGGGCCCAGACAAGGATTTGAAGTTTTGTTTATTCTGGCATATAAAAATGTAGAAATGTGGTAGAGCCAGAACTGTGTGGGAAACCATTTTGATTGACATATTGTGGGTAATGTAGGTGAAGATGTTCCCACCATTAACCTTCCCGGAGATAACTAGGTTTTGTTGTATGTCGCTTCAACACCCCGTGGGAATTCTGGGTTAGAATAGGTCACTAGCAACCTCTGCTGGTTGTAAGAGGTGACCACATAGATTTGGTTTCAGACTCGGTGACTGGGTTGATGGTGTGTCCTCTTACCCTGGCGACGGACGGACAGACGGACGGACTAATTTCATGATTTGCAAAGCATGTTTACTGCCAACTCGGCATCAGCAGATATTTTCCAAATCTTTTCATGTTTGTAATCAAGGTGCTCATGTAGACCTGTTTTATTTCAATATAGATCTTGATTATCGATCAGATCTTCCTGACTGGGGACCGCCATTTTGTTTGAAGCAAATGCAAGTAATATAATAGGTGGAATCTGATTGGTCAGTAGGAGGGACATAGAAGGGATATAACTCGTAATAGCTACTGATGGCGCTATGTTCGAGCCACAAAATTCCAGCCTAGTTGACCAAGGGTGCAAACTGGACTTTTACAGTCAGTTAAATCCTTTGCCTCAGGAAGATGTGATAAAGCTGGATTAATACTGATTGCAGTGCAAATCATCCTTTCTCTCTCCACTCCAATGCATAAACCTTTGCTCGCCTTGTCTCCAATTGCCAATATCTAAACTGTCGATGCCGAAAAGGTGTCTCTCCACCCCCAACTCCCATCACTCACAAACCTTTGCTCGCCTTGTCTCAAATTGCCAATATCTATACTGTCCATGCAGACAAGGTGTCTCGCCACCCCCAATTCCCAACACGCACAAACCTTTGCTCACCTTGTCTCAAATTGCCAATATCTATACTGTCCATGCAGACAAGGTGTCTCGCCACCCCCAACTCCCAACACGCACAAACCTTTGCTCGCCTTGTCTCCAACTGCCAATATCTATACTGTCCATGCAGAAAAGGTGAGCGTGGAGGAAGCTCTGTTGCGGTATTATGACATCAAGCATGTTCCACCAAAGCTACTCCAGAAGATACACAATAAAGACAGCAGACACACAGACAGTCTTCAGAAGCTTCTGGACAAGGGGGTAAATATGTTGGTTCGAGTGGTATTGTAGCAGAGATATATTTTGTAAAATCGTTAATTGTATATTCATAGTGATCGAGTGAGAGAAAATTTGATAATTTAAAAATGTATGTAAAAATTTCTTGAAGTTGCTTAACGGTTTCAAAGATTCATATTGTCCACATGGTATGAAGTATCAGGTAGATGGGAGAAGGTGTGGAGGTAGCCAGGTGTTCTTAGATCAGGTACAACTTCGGGTGGGGTGGAGGGTGAGGGGAGAAGATGTTGAGGTGGCCAGGTGTTCTGAGATCAGGTACATCTTAGGGTGGGGTGAGGGGAGAAGGTGTGCAGGTGGTCAGGTGTTCTTAGATCAGGTACAACTTAGGGTGGGGTGGAGGGTGAGGGGAGAAGGTGTTGAGGTGGCCAGGTATTCTTAGATCAGGTACAACTTAGGGTGGGGTGGAGGGTGAGGGGAGAAGGTGTTGAGGTGGCCAGGTGTTCATAGATCAGGTACAACTTAGGGTGGGGTGGAGGGTGAGAGGAGAAGGTGTTGAGGTGGCCAGGTGTTCTTAGATCAGGTACAACTTAGGGTGGGGTGGAGGGTGAGGGGAGAAGGTGTTGAGGTGGCCAGGTGTTCTTAGATCAGGTACAACTTAGGGTGGGGTGCAGGGTGAGGGGAGAAGGTGTTGAGGTGGCCAGGTGTTCTTAGATCAGGTACAACTTAGGGTGGGGTGGAGGGTGAGGGGAGAAGGTGTTGAGGTGGCCAGGTGTTCTTAGATCAGGTACAACTTAGGGTGGGGTGGAGGGTGAGGGGAGAAGATGTGGAGTTGGCCAGGTGTTCTTAGATCAGGTACAAAATAAGGTGTTTCTAGATCAGCTTTCTTCTACACCCAGTTGGCCAAAGCGAACACTGCATTACACGCTTACCTGGATGAGAGAGAAGTGAGGGACATTGTTTCTGAGTTTGAGTCGGTTGGCCTCACTCTTTGTGACGTTCTAACCTGCCTACGTCCACTGCAGCCCAGATACTACTCTATATCATCCTCCCCTCGCGTAGTGAGTACCACTCTATATCATCCTGCCCTCGCATGGTGAGTACCACTTCATATCATCCACAACTCATGTGTTGAGTACCACCCCTCGCGTAGTGTGTACCTCTCTATATCATCCTCCCCTCATGTGTTGAGTACCACTCTATATCATCCTCCCCTCGCGTAGTGAGTACCTCTCTATATCATCCTCCCCTCATGTGTTGAGTACCACTTTACTTCATCCTCCCCTCATGTGTTGAGTACCACTCTATATCATTCTTCCCTGGCGTAGTGAGTACCACTCTATATCATCCTCCCCTCGCATAGTGAGTACCACTCTATATCATCCTCCCATCGCGTAGTGAGTACCACTCTATATCATCCTCCCCTCGCGTAGTGAGTACCTCTCTATATCATCCTCCCCTCATGTGTTGAGTACCTCCCCTCACGTAGTGAGTACCTCTCTATATCATCCTCCCCTCATGTGTTGAGTACCTCCCCTCACGTAGTGAGTACCTCTCTATATCATCCTCCCCTCATGTGTTGAGTACCTCCCCCTCGTGTAGTGAGTACCTCTCTATATCATCCTCCCCTCATGTGTTGAGTACCTCCCCTCACGTAGTGAGTACCACTCTATATCATCCTCCCCTCATGTGTTGAGTACCACTCTATATCATCCACACCTCGCGTAGTGTGTACCACTCTATATCATCCTCCCCTCATGTGTTGAGTACCACTCTATATCATCCACACCTCGCGTAGTGAGTACCACTCTATATCATCCTCCCCTCGTGTGATGAGTACCACTCTATATCATCCTCCCCTCATGTGTTGAGTACCACTCTATATCATCCTCCCCTCGCATAGTGAGTACGACTCTATATCATCCTCCCCTCGCATAGTGAGTACCACTCTATATCGTCCTTCCCTCGCGTAGTGAGTACCTCTCTATATCATCCTCCCCTTATGTGTTGTGTACCACTCTATATCATCCACACCTCGCGTAGTGAGTACCACTCTATATCATCCTCCCCTCGTGTGATGAGTACCACTCTATATCATCCTCCCCTCATGTGTTGAGTACCACTCTATATCATCCTCCCCTCGCATAGTGAGTACGACTCTATATCATCCTCCCCTCGCATAGTGAGTACCACTCTATATCATCCTTCCCTCGCGTAGTGAGTACCTCTGTATATCATCCTCCCCTTATGTGTTGTGTACCACTCTATATCATCCACACCTCGCGTAGTGAGTACCACTCTATATCATCCTCCCCTTATGTGTTGTGTACCACTCTTTATCATCCTCCCCTCGAGGATTGAGTACCACTCTATATCATCCTCCCCTCGTGTGATGAGTACCACTCTATATCATCCTCCCCTCATGTGTTGAGTACCACTCTATATCATCCTCCCCTCATGTGTTGAGTACCACTCTATATCATCCTCCCCTTATGTGTTGTGTACCACTCTTTATCATCCTCCCCTCGAGGATTGAGTACCACTCTATATCATCCTCCCCTCGTGTGATGAGTACCTCTCTATATCATCCTCCCCTCGCGTGGTGAGTACCTCTCTATATCATCCTCCCCTCGCGTAGTGAGTACCTCTCTATATCATCCTCCCCTCGCGTGGTGAGTACCACTCTATATCATCCTCCCCTCGCGTAGTGAGTACCACTCTATATCATCCTCCCCTCATGTGTTGAGTACCACTCTATATCATCCTCCCCTCATGTGTTGAGTACCACTCTATATCATCCTCCCCTCATGTGTTGAGTACCACTCTATATCATCCTCCCCTCATGTGTTGAGTACCTCTCTATATCATCCTCCCCTCGCGTGGTGAGTACCTCTCTATATCATCCTCCCCTCATGTGTTGAGTACTATCTATCTGACATCTTGCTCTTCATACAGGACAGGAACACTGTATGTGTTACGGCTGCAGTGGTGCGCTATGAAACACTGGGTGTCTCAAGGTCGGGGGTGACGACCTGTGACCTCCAGGATCGAGTGACTGTAGGAGACATGTGTCCAGTGTTCATCAGTCCGAACGATGACTTCCGGTTGCCCAAAGATGTTGTAGCTCCGATTATCCTCATTGGTCCAGGGACAGGACTGGCTCCCTTCCGAGCCTTCATGCAGGAGCGAGGTCAGTTCACTTACATCTCCCTCCTGGTTAGAAATAGACCCAGCATCCTGTTTCTTGTAACAGATGGCTTAATGGGTCAGATGGTCAGGCTCCAAGACTTATTTGATTGTGTTATCATTCCTTGATGGCATGCTCCTAATATTACACACTGGTTTGTCTGGCCCAGACTTGATTAGTTACAGGCTACTGTCATATAGCTGTAACATTGCTGTGTGACACAAACCAACAAACCATCAAAACTCCATCCCTGTGTGGCCTAGTGGTTAAAGCGTTGGCTCGTCACGCAAAAGACCTGGGTTCGATTCCTGACATGGGTACAATGTGTGAAGCCTATGTCTGGTGTCCCCCGCTGTGATATTGCCGGAATATTGCTAAAAGCGGCGTAAAACCATACTCACTCACTCACTCACTCACTCACTCACTCACTCACTCACTCACTCACTCACTCACTCACTCACTCACTCACTCACTCACTCACTCACTCATTGCCCTTGAAGTAAAAATATTTTCATATCAGAATTGCATTGAAGTAGATAGAAATAGTCATGATTTGCATTGCCCTTGAATTAAAAATATTTTTCATCATCAGAATTGCATTGAAGTAGAAATAGTCATGTTTTGCATTGCCCTTGAAGTAAAAATATTTTTCATCATCAGAATTGCATTGAAGTAGAAATAGTCATGTTTTGCATTGCCCTTGAAGTAAAAATATTTTTCATCATCAGAATTGCATTGAAGTAGAAATAGTCATGTTTTGCCTTGCCCTTGAAGTAAAAATATTTTTCATCATCAGAATTGCATTGAAGTAGAAATAGTCATGTTTTGCATTGCCCTTGAAGTAGTGAGTGAGTGAGTGAGTGAGTGAGTGAGTGAGTGAGTTGGGTTTAACGCCGCTTTTAACAGTATTCCAATTATATCGTGGCGTGTCACCTTAATGTGGGAGGAAAGCCCAAAGTGATGCAGGTCTTAGATGTTTACCACTTCGGTGAAACCCATGAGCATGGGTATGGTGCTGACAAACCTAGAAACATAATCGGGGCGAACCCGGGCTCCTTGAAGTAGAAATATATTCATCATTACAATTGTGTTAAAGTAGAAATATATTCATAATCACAATTGTATTGAAGAAGAAAATCTATTCATGTTTTCCTTTTCCTTCACCAGAACATGAACCAGCCCATGGCAAGATTTTCCTATATTTTGGCTGCCGTTGCAGAGACAAAGATTTCTTGTACCGTGATGAACTTGGTTAGTGAGAATTGTTAATGTCTTAAAGTATGTAAGGAAAGTTGTCAGTAAAGCAGCAGATTGATAGTGTTGTCATAACTCACAAATATCCTCTATCATGTGAGGGAGAATTCATTACTCACATATATCCTCTATCATGTCAGGGAGAATTCATTGCTCACATATATCCCATATTATGTCAGGGAAAATTCATAACTCATAAATATCCTATATCATGTCAGGGAGAATTCATTGCTCACATTTATCCCATAGCATGTCAGGGAGAATTCATAACTCACAAATATCCTATTTCATATCAGGGAGAATTCATTACTCACATATATCCTATATCATGTCAGGGAGAATTCATTGCTCACATTTATCCCATATCATGTCAGGAAGAATTCATTACTCACATATATCCTATATCATGTCAGGGAGAATTCATTGCTCACATTTATCCCATATCATGTCAGGGAGAATTCATTACTCACGTATATCCTATATCATTTCAGGGAGAATTCATTGCTCACATTTATCCTATATCATGTCAGGGAGAATTCATTACTCACATATATCCTATATCATGTCAGGGAGAATTCATTACTCACATATATCCTATACCATCTGTCAGAGAGACTGTCAGCAGCTGGCACTATTCGACTGAGGACGGCATTTTCTCGGGAGGGACGGAGCAAGGTGTATGTCCAGCATCTCCTGCAGGAGGACGCCCAGGTTATCTGGACCCTCATCAGCCAGGTCAGTGACCACAGCTCAGTAACTTGCCATGGCTGTTGAGCAGTGGTGTAGAGATAATACTGGGACTGGCCATGCTCAGTTTGCTAAAAACTTTTTGAAATAAACTGGATCTGTTTATGTTTAAGGATGTTCCCTTGCAAGCAAAACATGACACAGTTTCCTGCTTGGAAGAACATAAAGAGTTAAGCATCCCCACCCTTACATGACATTAGTTTCCTCCTGGGAAGAACATGAAGAGATATGCATACCCACCCTTACATGACATTAGTTTCCTCTGGGGAGGAACATGAAGAGATATGCATCCCCATGCTTACATGACATTAGTTTCCTCCGGGGAGGAACATGAAGAGATATGCATCCCCACCCTTACATGACATTAGTTTACTCCGGGGAGGAACATGAAGAGATATGCATACCCACGCTTACATGACATTAGTTTCCTCCTGGGAGGAACATGAAGAGATATGCATACCCACCCTTACATGACATTAGTTTCCTCCTGGGAGGAACATGAAGAGATATGCATACCCACCCTTACATGACATTAGTTTCCTCCTGGGAGGAACATGAAGAGATATGCATACCCACCCTTACATGACATTAGTTTCCTCCTGGGAGGAACATGAAGAGATATGCATACCCACCCTTACATGACATTAGTTTCCTCCTGGGAGGAACATGAAGAGATATGCATACCCACCCTTACATGACATTAGTTTCCTCCTGGGAGGAACATGAAGAGATATGCATACCCACCCTTACATGACATTAGTTTCCTCCTGGGAGGAACATGAAGAGATAAGCATACCCACCCTTACATGACATTAGTTTCCTCCTGGGAGGAACATGAAGAGATATGCATACCCACCCTTACATAACATTAGTTTCCTCCGGGGAGGAACATGAAGAGATATGCATACCCACCCTTACATGACATTAGTTTCCTCCTGGGAGGAACATGAAGAGATATGCATCCCCACCCTTACATGACATTAGTTTCCTCCTGGGAGGAACATGAAGAGATATGCATACCCACCCTTACATTACATTAGTTTCCTCCGGGGAGTAACATGAAGAGATATGCATACCCACCCTTACATGACATTAGTTTCCTCCTGGGAGGAACATGAAGAGATATGCATCCCCACCCTTACATGACATTAGTTTCCTCCTGGGAGGAACATGAAGAGATATGCATCCCCAAAAGGATTGCCACGCTTACATGACATTAGTTTCCTCCTGGGAGGAACATGAAGAGATAAGCATACCCACCCTTACATGACATTAGTTTCCTCCTGGGAGGAACATGAAGAGATATGCATCCCCAAAAGGATTGCCACGCTTACATGACATTAGTTTCCTCCTGGGAGGAACATGAAGAGATATGCATCCCCAAAAGGATTGCCACGCTTACATGACATTAGTTTCCTCCTGGGAGGAACATGAAGAGATATGCATCCCCATAAGGATTGCCACGCTTACATGACATTAGTTGGTTGGTTGGTTTGGTGTTTAATACTGCACTCAGCAATATTCCATGCAGCTATATGACGGCGGTCTGTAAAATAATTGAGTCTGCACCAGACATTCCAGTGATTGACATCATGAGCATCGATCCACGCAATTGGGATCGGTGACATGTATCAACCAAGTCAGTGAGCCTGACCACTCGATCCCGTTAGTCGCCTATTACGACAAGCATAGTCGACTTTTACGGCAAGTATGGGTTGCTGAAGACCTATTCTACCCCGAATCTTCACGGGTCTTACATGGCATTAGTTTCCTCCTGGGATGAATATGAAGGGGTATTTGTCTTCATTCTTACATGACATTACTCTCTTCCAAGGAGGAACATTTAGATATATACTGAACCACAAAAGAAACATCACCCCAAGTAACATTGCATAAAAAGTTGTCATTTAAATATCTGGATAACTTTTGTCAAAGTTTCTAAAATTTAACAGTACCAGATATCTTCAAAAAACTCACTCATAGTCAAGAGTCAGCTGCTGGTGATCTATAGCCCTTTTTTATATTGTACCGTTACTTATAGTGATATCTTTTTATAGTTGTATGCTAGTTCTGAATATGCATCTGTGATATTCTAGTAATTTTAATGTCCATTGACGACAGGTTTTTATTTAGTTTTAATATATGTATTAAAAACGTATAATTTGTTGTGACGATATGGCTGAAATATTGCCGATGTGATGTAAAGCATTAACTCACTCACTCACTCACATGGTCAAGAGTGTTCATTGACTCTCAATGATCCATGAAAATCGGGCGTAGAATAGATCAACTATGCTTGTTCTTAGAGGTGTGTAACGGAATCGGGTAGTCAGGCTCTCTGACTTGGTCGATGCATGTCATCATATCCCAATTGCATGGAATGATGCCCTTGATATCAATCACTGGATTGTCTGGTCCAGACTCGATTATTTACAGACCACCGTCATATAGCTGGAATATGGCTGAGTGCGGCGTTAAACAACAAACCAAAATTGACCCTCACCTTCATGTGATGCCATTCCAGGAAGGTGCCTACATTTACATCTGCGGGGATGCAAGGAATATGGCTCATGATGTGCACGCTACTCTCATCAATGTCATACAAGGTCAAGGTTGTGTATCAGAGGTCAAGGCCATCCAGTATCTGGCTGACCTTGAGAGATGTGAGAGATACCAGAAAGATGTGTGGGTCACGTGACATTGCTGATTCTGTGTGAACTTGTACTCACCTGTGTGCCAAATATGGAGTCTTGCCATTTATATTTATGGGATGATTTAAAGTATTTATTTTTATTTCCTATGAAGGAAAAATCTATGTCTACATTGGATATAGATAGCATTACATGACAATCATTGAGAGATTAGAACCTATATATTGTCTCCCTCAGATTATACACTTGAGCATGAGTTAAGCACCACCTGATTCAAATTCACATTCCGAAAAATAATGTCAAAGCCCTTTGGTCTAGATTTTCAGAACGATTAAATTGTCCTCTCGCGAGTAAACACAGCGCATACAAAGTCAAGGACAAAAATAAGGGACGTTATTCTCAATGACAATGATGAGACCTTTCATCGAACCCAATTGAACACCTTTGGGATTACCTTGGCCGCCAGGTGGGAGGTCCATGTCAAAACCTGAATGAACTGACCCAGGCATTGTCCAGGAATGGCAGGGGATCCCAGTGTCGAAAATCAGACTTCCAATCAGTTGCATGGGAGGATGACTCACGAATGGTGTCAGTGAGAGGGGTGGATAGTACTGGATACGTGAGGTGAGGTAAAATGGGTTTAACGTCGTGTCCAAGATTATTGCACTTATATAGCGACGTGTACGTGTGTGTGTTTGTGTGGCTGCTTGTACAAGTCCGGACTGATGCCGATTTATAGTGCTAGCACACTGAGATACCATCCGCAGTTTAACATGAATACCCCACTCAGACACAGTATACTGACTCTGAGCCGACCAGTCCTTGTTTTAGCCCCTTAATGCCGAGCGCCAGACAGGGTAACAACAAGTACCATCTTTTAACGTCTTTTGGTATGACGCGGCTGGGGATCGAACCCCGGACCTTCCGCTCTCCGGGCGGACACTCTACCATTAGACCACGGAGGCGGTCAGTACTGGATATGCCCGATACTGATTGCAGAGTGGTTCCTTGGTTGACAATGACCATTGTTCTCTGTATTATGTGGCAGTCCGATTCATGTGTGGGCTGGGTGCCGATACTCGTCAGCGTTGTTGATATGACTGTTTTTACACTTCTTCGCCTAGCGAATCGGTATTGACTGCTAGTGTAACCTCCATTATTTATTTGATGGTAGTGCCAGTCATTCTGTTTGTCAGTTTAATACTCTTTTGTTGTGTTTCCGACAATAAATCACACCAGTATTTTTTTAATGTCACAAACATCCGAAAAGGGGTCAGTGTTTAATTAAGCTCATGTTAATGTTTGATTGGTAATCTAGACAAATAATTAAGAAAAGCATACTTTATGGATAACAACTTCTGGTTTATTGCATATAGCGACGTTTGGACTCCCAATATTGAAGAGGACCATTTTCCCCATCACAATGTTTTCAGTTATATATTCATTATTGAATTGTTGAATTATTTAAACCATTAGGTTACATTATCTGTTTTCAGATATACATTTACAAACTGATTGTTTTATGATACTTTTCATACAATTGCTTATTGAAACAAATAAACTCAAAACCCTTGTTTGTGTCATGAGTCGTCCTTGATGTTGACTATTCCAACGTCATGTCCTTGATGTTGACCATTCCAATGTCATGTCCTTGATGTTGACCATTCCAATGTCACACTAAAACCAAGCAACCAAATTCATCACCTACTTCTGGCATCACCTGGGCGGTCGGGTAGCCTAGTGGTTAAAGCATTCGCTCGTCACGCTGAAGACCCGGGTTCGATTCCCGACATGGGTACAATGTGTGAAGCCCCTTTCTGGTGTCCCCCGCTGTGATGTTGCTGGAATATTGCTAAAAGTGGCGTAAAACCATACTCACTCACTCACTCACTCTGGCATCACCTCCCCTGTAAACGACCTTCTGAAAACAAATGCGTCTTTTGAATTGTCCAACATTTGCCAACAGGCAATCGAAAAGCCCCCATCCTTACATATCCCGATAAATCCAAACCTCTCATCCTCCCAACTGATGGATCTCAAACTACAATAACGTATATTTTTGGCCAACTTCATTCTCATGAAGGGGCGGTCGGGTAGCCTAGTGGTTAAAGCGTTCGCTCGTCACGCCGAAGACCCGGGTTCGATTCCCGACATGGATGCAATGTGTGAAGCCCATTTCTGGTTTCCCCCGCCGCGATGTTGCTGGAATAATGCTAAAAGCGGCGTAAATCCATACTCACTCACTCACTCACTCACTCACTCAGTCTCATGTCATAACTTGTAATGGCCATTTACGTCTTTCGAGGAGCACAATTGCCGGTTCCGGCGCCCTCAACAGCCAGACTCTCTTTTTCTGCCCACATCAAACAGGCTGCTCAACTCGGTCGCCCCTTATGACCAGCAATGGGGTGCTGAGGACACATGCTGTTCTACCCCGGGGAACAGACATTCGAAAAGCTAGTCAAGAGCAAGCCCTTACAACAGCCCCCATTCTTGCATTTCCCGACCAAAACGAACCCTTCATCCTCACAACTGATCGATGCATCTCAAACCGTAAATGGGTATATTTTAGGCCAACTTGATTCTCATGGCGTAACTTGATTCGTTCATGCCTTTTGACAATACAAGTATCTTCCTTGACATTGGCTCTGTTCTGTTTTTGAGGAACAAACAATGTTGGTTGGTAACGTTTCTTTTGCTTGTCAGTGTAGGTTATTGCAAAAAATATCTTTGATAATATATATGTGGGGGCACGGGTGGCCCACTCGTCTAAGGCGGAGCGATTCGCTGTGCAGAGTTGCGTCCCTTGGATACGCCAGAAACCTATGATTGTGGGTTCGAATCCCGGTTCGACGCGATTATGTTTCTAGGTTTGTCAGCACCATACCTGTGCTCGTGGGTTTCACCGAAGTGGTCAACGTCTGAGACCTGCATCACTTCCGGCTTTCTTCCCACATTAAGCTGACACGCCGCGATATAACTGGAATACTGTTAAAAGCGGCGTTAAACCCAACTCACTCACTCACTCACTAATTTATATGTTTATGTTGTATTTTTTTCCAGGTAAGGAGACCGCCTCCGTGGTCTAGTGGTAGAGTGCCGCCCGGAGAGCGGAAGGTCCGGGGTTCGATCCCCGACGGCGTCATACCAAAAGATGTTAAAAGATGGTACTTGTCTGGCGCTCAGCATTAAGGGGCTAAAACAAGGACTGGTTGGCTCGGAGTCAGAATACTGTGTCTGAGTAGGGTATTCATGTTAAACTGCGGCATGGTATCTCAGTGAGCTAGCACTATAAATCGGCATCAGTCCGGACTAGTACAAGCAGCCACACAAACACACACACGTACATGCACGTCGCTATATAAGTGCAATAATCTTGGACGCGACGTTAAACCCCATTTCACCTCATCTCCAGGTAAGGATATAATGATGCTTAATGGTCATTTCACATCAGAGCCAACAACTGTTTCAGTCATATCACAGTGGGACAAGCGGAGTCAATAACATTGTCCAAGGACAGTGACTTGTATGATATGGTCTCTTGAAATGAAAGCTTTGAAATGATTACTAATAAATAAAGGTTACAGACATATTGTCTCTCATGGTGATGTCTCTCTGTCAAATTTTTTGACTTTGCTCACGAAATACACACCATTGATGAGGATGTACTTTTTTATTTCCGCAAAATTATGATATGAATTTACATAAAAAAGAAAGAAAAACATACTTTTATTCCATGCACCAACCCTTGTAACTGCTGCTGGTTCCGTTCTTGGCGGTTCACCACTGTTTTTCCTGGATATTTTGGCACTGTCTTTGTTTGGTTTGGCACAAGTTTATTATTGTATCGTCGCCGAAATTCGCTGTGGAGAGTTACGTCGCTTAGTTATGACAGGACCCGCAGTAGCCTGCACCATACCCGTGCCATTGGTCAAATAAGTAAATATGTAAGAGGTCTTTGGACTTTTCCTTACACATTTTGCTGGCGTACGCGTCACGTGATAGATCTGCTGTCCAAAACATTATTAGAACCCAATTCGCCCCCTCAAAAATGATGTAGCGCATGAGTGACTGTTGTCTGTCTGTCTGTCTGTCTGCCTGTCACATGCATATTGGCTCCACACCGTCACTGTAACATATATACTGGCTCTATACTGTCACTATGACATGCATGTTGGCTCCATACCGTCACTGTAACATATATACTGGCTCTATACTGTCACTATGACATGCATGTTGGCTCCATACCGTCACTGTAACATATATACTGGCTCTATACTGTCACTAACACATGCATATTGGCTCCATACCGTCACTGTAACATATATACTGGCTCTATACTGTCACAATGACATGCATATTGGCTCCATACCGTCACTGTAACATATATACTGGCTCTATACTGTCACTATGACATGCATTTGGCTCCATAGCAAATTAAGGTTTGTCTGTTTGTTGTTTTACGCCGCAATATTCCAGCTATATGACGGCGGTCTGTCAATAATCGATTCTGGATTAGACAATCCAGTGATTGATATCATGACCATCGAGCCACGCAATTGGGATCGATGACATGCTTCAACCAAGTTAGAGAGCCTGACCACCCGATCCCGGTAGTCGCCTCTCACGACAAGCATAGTCACCTTTTACGGCAAGCATGGGTTGCTGAAGACCTACTCTATCCCGGATCTTCAACTAAAGGACGTTCTTTTGGAATAAGCTGCAGACGAAAATATATAGAGATTATTAGCTGCACGTGTTTCCGTATCGTAAATATCATACGTTAGCAATAAAAACGGTATTATAGATATTCAACTGGATACTCACTACTCCCATGTCTTTACATTTTGCATTTCTTATTCATATTTACATATTCAAAATGTACTGTTATTTTGTTAAAATGGGCTTTTGGCAATTATACTAATGCACTATTGTTTTGAATGCTGGGGATCGAGTTCTACTTGAAAAATATCTGAGCTTAACTAAAAGATATTGCTATAAAATTAAAACATATTAAAAATTTGCCATTTTTTTCTTTCTTCTGAATTTGAAAGTACTTTTAGTAATGAATTTATGATTTATATTAAAAACCGTAACAAAAACATCAAATACAATTTACGGTAAACTTTATAAAAAGTACTTTTAAGCGATCTGAGATATGTTGTGTTAAAAGAAAGACATTTCTTAAAATTATAATTCCTAATAAAAGATCAAACTTTTAATAAAACTTATGACAGACGCCTTTATTTGTGGCAAACACACACACACACACACACACACGTACATGCACGTGCAATAATATTGGACGCGACGTTAAACCCCATTTCACCCCACCTCACCTCACCTCACCTCACCTCACTATTTGCAGCCATCCGTCTGCTATATATATGTCTGGTATATTGCTAACTGAGGCCTAAATAACATTCTGTCACTCTCTCGAAGTAGTGTCCGCCGTTACTTTGCTGGACTACGCGGATTCATACAGTTTGCACATCGGTTTTTCGATTCATACCTCAGTCAATCCTTAAATATTGGTTATCTCGCAGAGTTAATATAATGCCAGTTCCTCCTCCAGCACTGGTGGCACAGTCGTGTAAGGCGCCACAATTCACTGAGGACTGTTTGTAAGGCGTTCTTTAAACCTATGACCGTGGATTCGACCAACGTACACTGTCAAATCACAGTGTGAATTTGAACTGAAGGTGACAGCCGGCCATCTTCTCCTGGTAGAGCTGATCAAACCACTCATTCTGGGCCACAGTGAACCAGTTCTTCCAGTCGCCTACTCCGCCTGAAACAGACGCAAGTGCTCTTGTCATACCTACATGCAGACTTTTAAGCCATTTGTTATAGCACTGTTACTACGTCTCATGGTCGCTATCTAGAATGCTAGACAGGACAGGGGCCAGAAACCAATGAATATCACTCACTTAAAATATTCCCATTTCAGTCGCAAGTATGCCGATAATATCTTATTACAAAACCTTATGTCTTGCCCTGGAGAGTCCAACATGTAGGCTAACAAAGAAAACTCATCAATACCTTTTCTAAAAACGCTGCTTCGATTATTTTCCCTGTTCTTGTGGGTCCTCATGGCCGTCAGTGTTGTGTTGTCACAGACTTTAGACAGGAACTCATCCGTTCTCTCAACACCCAGGAACTCACATATCCTCCTCATCTCCCGCATCTGATCCTGAAGTGACATCAAGTTTAATTCACTCCAACATCTTATCTTTATACATACGACATTACAACAGGCTTACCACTTACCTCACCTCCTCTTGACTTGTTCATTAACGGTATCCATAACCTGCTTAAGGTATCTGCGTGTTGCTTCACCATACCTGCTTAATGTATCCACGTGTTCCCGCGCCATACCTGTTCAAAGTATCCACGTGTTGCCCGTCCATACGTGCTTAATGTATCCTCGTGTTGCCCCACATTACATGCTTAAGGTATCCACGTGTTGCCCCGTCATACCTGCTTAATGTATCCACGTGTTGTCCCACCATACCTGCTTAATGTGTCCACGTGTTGCCCCGTCATACCTGCTTAATGTATCCACGTGTTACCCTACCAAACCTTCTTAATGTGTCCACGTGTTGCCCCGCCATACCTGCTTAATGTGTCCACGTGTTACCCTACCAAACCTTCTTAATGTGTCCACGTGTTGCCCCGCCATACCTGCTTAATGTATCCACGTGTTACCCTACCAAACCTTCTTAATGTGTCCACGTGTTGCCCCGTCATACCTGCTTAATGTGTCCACGTGTTACCCTACCATACCTGCTTAATGTGTCCACGTGTTGTCCCACCATACCTGCTTAATGTATCCACGTGTTGCTTCACCATACCTGCTTAATGTGTCCACGTGTTGCCCCACCATACCTGCTTAATGTATCCACGTGTTGCTTCACCATACCTGCTTAATGTGTCCACGTGTTGCCCCGCCATACCTGCTTAATGTATCCACGTGTTGCTTCACCATACCTGCGTAATGTGTCCACGTGTTCCCGCGCCGTACCTGTTCAAAGTATCCACGTGTTGCCCCACCATACCTGCTTAATGTGTCCACGTGTTGCCCCACCATACCTGCTTAATGTGTCCACGTGTTGTCCCACCATACCTGCTTAATGTATCCACGTGTTGCTTCACCATACCTGCGTAATGTGTCCACGTGTT
This sequence comes from Haliotis rufescens, assembly GCF_023055435.1. Lineage (NCBI taxonomy): Eukaryota > Metazoa > Mollusca > Gastropoda > Lepetellida > Haliotidae > Haliotis > Haliotis rufescens. The sequence goes on along the minus strand of NW_025964393.1, from coordinate 647,428 downwards.
CCCGCGCCGTACCTGTTCAAAGTATCCACGTGTTGCCCCACCATACCTGCTTAATGTATCCACGTGTTGCCCCACCATACCTGCTTAATGTATCCACGTGTTGCCCCACCATACCTGCTTAATGAGTCCACGACTTCACCCGCCATACCTGCTTAATGTATCCACGTGTTGCTTCACCATACCTGCTTAATGTATCCGCGTATTGCCCCACTATACCTGCTTAATGTGTCCACGTGTAATCCCACCATAGCTGCTTAATGTGTCCAAGCGTAATCCCACCGTACCTGCTTAATGTGTCCACGTGTTGCCCCGTCATACCTGCTTAATGTGTGCACGTGTTGCTTCACCATACCTGCTTAATGTATCCACGTGTTGCTTCACCATACCTGCTTAATGTATCCACGTGTTCCCGCGCCGTACCTGTTCAAAGTATCCACGTGTTGCTTACCATACCTGCCTAATGTATCCACGTGTTCCCGGGCCATACCTGTTCAATGTATCCACGTGTTCCCGCGCCATACCTTTTCAATGTATCCACGTGTTGCCCCACCATACCTGCTTAATGTATCCACGTGTTGCTTCACCATACCTGCCTAATGTATCCACGTGTTGCCCCACCATACCTGCCTAATGTATCCACGTGTTCCCGCGCCATACCTGTTCAATGTATCCACGTGTTGCCCCACCATACCTGCTTAATGTATCCACGTGTTGCTTCACCATACCTAATTAATGTATCCACGTGTTCCCGCGCCATACCTTTTCAATGTATCCACGTGTTGCCCCACCATACCTGCTTAATGTATCCACTTGTTTCCCCACCATACCTGCCTAATGTATCCACGGGTTCCCGCGCCATACCTGTTCAATGTATCCACGTGTTCCCGCGCCATACCTTTTCAATGTATCCACGTGTTGCCCCACCATACCTGCTTAATGTATCCACGTGTTGCCCCACCATACCTGCTTAATGTATCCACGTGTTGCTTCACCATACCTAATTAATGTATCCACGTGTTCCCGCGCCATACCTTTTCAATGTATCCACGTGTTGCCCCACCATACCTGCTTAATGTATCCACGTGTTGCTTCACCATACCTGTCTAATGTATCCACGTGTTGCCCCACCATACCTGCCTAATGTATCCACGTGTTGCCCCACCATACCTGCCTAATGTATCCACGTGTTCCCGCGCCATACCTTTTCAATGTATCCACGTGCTGCCCCACCATACCTGCTTAATGTATCCACGTGTTGCTTCACCATACCTAATTAATGTATCCACGTGTTCCCGCGCCATACCTGCTACACGTGTCCACTTGTTGTCCCGACATACGTGCTTAATGTGTTCACTTGTTGCCCCGACATATGTGCTTAATGTATCCACAGGATGACCCGCTGAACATTATACTCGCTACTCATGGTTAGAATCATTCCCCAGTAACATTTGCTTGTTGCAAGAGGCGACTAAATGGGTCGCTTGGTGGCTTGCGCGTCATCCGCTCCAAAGGCTTTGTTAAACTGATTCGTATGGCGAAAACTCCCTCATTTACAAGCCACCGTGTTATAGCTGGAATATTGCTGACAGCGGCGTTCAACAAGAAACTGCAACAAAGTGTTGCCCCACCGCACCTGCTTAATGTCCTCATAGAAGAGAGTCAACACAGGCAGATCAGGATTGGTCTTCTTCACTTGCTCCCAGTCAATAACATAGTCCATCCATGATTCATACATAACTGTAACAGAAACAAACATTGAGGAAGAATGCTTAAAGAAGAATATAGGAAGAAGGGTTATAGGAAGAATAGCCTTTGAATAGGACGAAATGCTACTAATCGAATGCGTTTGAGTGCGGCGTTAAACTGAACTGACTCATATCCCTCTTCATGTTTATACCTACATATACGTGCTCACAAAATGAAAGATTACAAGAATGATGATCACAGGAAGAAGGATTACAAGAACGAGCATTGAGATACTATGCTTGTTGTTAGAGGCGATTAACGGGACTGGGTGGTCAGGCTCGCTGACTTGGTTCATGCATGTCGTCGTTTCTCAAATGCGTAGATTGATGCTCATGATGTCAATTACTGGATTGTCTGGACAGACTCGATTATTTAGAGGCCGCCGTCATATAGCTGGAATATTCCTGAGTGCGGCGTTAAGCAACAAACAAAGGATTACAGGAAAGAAGGATTATAAGAAGTATGATACTCACACTTTCCCTGAAACAAGGGTCGCAAAAAGTTCTTCCACTCCCCTTTGTATTTGGCAAATGGAACCGTTTTCAAGAAATTATAGAAGGAAACAGCTACGTCCTTTGGATTTCGTAGAATGGTAATGACTTTTATTTTCTTGTTGATAACATCTTCTGGCAGATGCTTCATCAGCAAATGGGAGTTGAGGATCCTGGGAGACTGGAGGTCGGCATACCTCTCCTCTGGACCAAATTCCATGAAAGTCTGGCTCATCGTGACGTCATCTTCAATTATCTCCCCTGTGAGGAGTTCTCGTGTTATTTCAAACACCCAGTGGGTTCCTAGGAAGAAGAAAGAAGTCACGTGACAAATCTGCATGACCACGTACTGTTAGAATGGCGTGTGACAAGTGTCCTTTTCGAACCACCGGATTTGAATAATTTAAGAAACCAGCAAATTGTTTTGAATGAATGATGAATGATGAATGATGCTATGAGTGAGAATTAGACTTTTATCATCACAATACTGCATGTTTTTTACCTCTAGATTTTTTTTGGATTTTGTTAAATAGATTTTAAAAAATATTATTTTATTTCTTTTTGGAGTACACAAAGAATACGTTCACAGAATATAATTCACATTCAATCTTAACTACATATAAGTTACAAAGTATATCTTTGGATAATAACAAACAAAGATATTCCAGTGTCAGGATGGCAAGACATCTTTGTTGGAATTGTGTAAGTTCCTGGGTTTACACGACAAGATGGTGACAGGGACCAAAATTGTATGAACTGTGTGTATTTACATTGTGAATATGATATATTTCTGTTGATGTAATATGAGTTGGTTATTTCTTGTTTGTTTGTGTTGGAAATATTGTAAGGAAATTTGTTTATTTGAACATGTGCATTAACGTTTGTTTTTCTCGTTTACAAAAATTGCAAAGAGATGATTCTTTATATCCCATTTTGAACAGCAACTCGTTTGTTGGTATAATTCTTTGAATAAAACTGTATTGGAACCAATTTTGTTTTGATGACGGGTTATATCAGTTGGGGCTACGTATAATCATTTGCCATTTTTTCCCATCATGTTAAGGGCAAGATCTAGTACCCATCTTTGAAAGACCGCCTCCGTGGCCTAATGGTAGAGCGGGAGGTCCGGGGTTCGATACCCAGCCGCGTCATACCAAAAGACGTCTGGCACTCGGCATTAAGGGGCTAAAACAAGGACTGGTCGGCTCGGAGTCAGTATACTGCTTCTGAATTGGGTATTTATGTTAAACTGCGGCATGGTATCTCAGTGTGCTAGCACTATAAATCGGCATCATTTCGGACTAGTACAAGCAGCCACACACACATACACGTACATGCACGTCGCTATATAAGTGATCTTGGACGCGACGTTAAACCCCATTTCACCTCACCTCACCTATCTTTGAATGTGTTTTGGGGATATCATATTGTTCGGTACCTTATTTAATATATCATAAAATATACTACATTCCCCATCTCCACTAAGTTTTTAAGGAAATATGGTATAAAGGGCAGATGTAACTTAGATCTTAGGGATATATTCTTACATTTGAGATATTGTTTTATTGCTTGTATAAGATAATATGACACAGAATGTCTTTTACAATCATATATCTGTTTCAGGTCTAAAAGATCTAAAAAAATGCCCACTCTCATCTATCAAATTATTTATAAGATTAATACCTATTCCCAAGTAATGTTTAAAACACACAGGTGTGTTCAGTATTCTTATATTCGTATTTTACCACAAACATATTTCCAGGATACATTGGTCCTATCATTAATAACCTTTTTTCTAAAAAAGTGCAATTTTGCAGAAAATCAATTTGTGTTGGAGTGATATAATTAATCAAGAGTGGTAAGTGTGGATTTTGAATGAACAAACGTTTAATCCAAGATATCTTTTGAGCAGTGATTGTATTTTTAATATCAGGCACTCTTATACCCATAAGTTTGGTCGTGGCGGGTTATATGTACCAAGAACAATGGGATATTTAACCATATCCTCTCTAACTTATATTCCATTTGAGATGTGAAATATGCTTACAAGAGCTACTTATTAACAAATACACATTATCCTACCAGATATACAGTGGTAGTGGGTTTCATGGTGTGTTATAATGTTACCTGATTTAGGAAACGCGCAGAGAATGATGTCATCGTCGCGTATTTTTACAGAACGAACACCCTGGATGCCTGGTCCGCCGGGGATGTCGGGCATAAGGAAGCCGTTGTCGTTTACCGAGGTGAGTGTGTCACCGCCGTCGTCCGGAGTATCCACTAAGTGTGTCTGAAGTGACAGAGAGGATGCTGATGTGTAAAGCATACAATTGAAAATCTTAAGCACAGCTTCTATGTTTTCATATATACCAAACATAAGGGCGGACCATTTCATATTTAGGGGAGGTAGGGTGTTTGGTGTGTGGGGCGGTGGCGGTTCCCAGGTTTGTTGGGTAGAGTCATGTAAAACATAATAACTGTGCAGATGTAGGTGTTTTTAAAACAGAACAATGAAAATAGCAGTATTATAAAGCTGGTTGGTTGGTTGATTTGTTGTTTAACGCCGCACTCAGCAATATTCCAGCTATAAGACGGCGGTCTGTAAATAATCGAGTCCTGACCAGACAATCCTGTGATTAATATCATAGCATCGAGCCACACAATTGGGATCGATGACATGCATCAACCAAGTCAGCGAGCCTGACCACCCGATCCCATTAGTCGCCTTTTACGACAAGCATAGTCGCCTTTTACGGCAAGCTTGGGTTGCTGAAGACCTATTCTAACCCGGAATCTTCCCGGGTACAGTATTATAAAGCATTTTTATATAAGAAAAGACCATGCGTAAGATCCGGCGACGTAAGGAGGAGTTAAAAGACATTTCGAAATAGCGCTAGGGATTAAGGGTCCTCTCCGGAGGGGGTTTATGAATAGGGGGATACGCTGAATATTTGCTGTGTACATTAAACAGAAAAAGGAGAGAGAATGTCTGTGCACTTTGGAAACATATTGAAACAATTACGTATTTTGTGTTAAATGAAGTTTTAAAGAAACCTTTTTAAGTGGTTTGCACTTTAACAATACCCCTGAACGTCGATGAGCTTTTGTTTTCAAAAGCGTTTTAAAAATAGTTACAATATTGAAAACACAAGTATACAGTAAAATGCATTTCTCCAATCACAAAGATCAGTTTTTGCCTCAGGGTGGTGAGAATTAGGACATACTCACTTACATCATCACAAAATAGAAACAGTTGAAGCCAGACCCATTAGGCTCCCTTTGTATAAGCAAAACACAGCCATTAGAAAAGAATGTTCCAGACAGGTGCAAGAATTGTTAGAAGCCAATATCATTCAGCCCAGTTCTTCTGAATAGCACTCTCCAGTTGTCATGGTTACAAAGCGGGATAGCTCTTACCGCTACCGTAGATTATAGACGCCTCAATACAGTTATCAACCTATAATTTTCTCTCTACCGCGTTTGATGCTATATATAAGCAGCCATGACCGCATTTGTAGTATCCTAGATTGTGCTAGTGGCTTTTGGCAAATACCACTCCATCCAGAAACAAAACACAAGTCAGCCTTCATTACACCTGACGGTGTTTTTTGAATTGGATAGCCTCCCTTTCGGCCTAAAAAATGCATCTATTGCATTTCAGTAAACCATTTCAGGCACTAAAAGAAATGAAATGGCGTTACATATTATAACATCATATATTCTTTTCTAAAACGTTTTCAGAACATTTGTATCACCTCAAAGCAGTATTCCAAAAGATCAAAGAAGCAGGACTCACTCTAAAACTAAGCAAGTTCGCGACAAAACAAGTCACCTACTTGGGGCATATCTTCAGCAAAGATGGCATCCATGTTAATCCTTCACACTGATCCCACTCCCCACCCAACCCCCACCACCTCCTTTTCAGGCATCGCATCAGCCTCTCTACAACCTTCTGAAAAAGATGCGTCTTTCGAATGGTCCAACAATTGCCAAGAGGCAATCGAAAATCTAAAGCAAGACCTTACAACCGCCCCCATCCTTGCATATCCCGACCAAAACAAACCCTTCATCCTCACAACTGATGCGTGACCGCCTCCGTGGTCTAGTGGTAGAGCGTCCGCCCGGAGAGCGGAAGGTCCGGAGTTCGTTCCCCGGCCGCGTCATACCAAAAGACGTTAAAAGATGGTACTTGTTGTGACCCTGTCTGGCGCTCGGCATTAAGGGGCTAGAGCAAGGACTGGTCGTCTCGGAGTCAGTATACTGTGTTTGAGTAGGGTATTCATGTTAAACTGCGGCTTGGTATCTCAGTGGGCTAGCACTATAAATCGGTATCAGTCCGGACTAGTACAAGCAGCCACACAAACACATCGCACATGCACGTCGCTTTATAAGTGCAATAATCTTGGACGCGACGTTAAACCAAATTTCACCTCACCTCACAACTGATGCATCTCAAACTGCTATAAGGTACATTTTAGGCCAACTTGATTCTCATGGCATAATATGTAATGATGTTGTAATTTCATGTCTTTTGACAATACAAGTATCTTCTTTGACATTGGTTGTTCTGTTTTTAGGAACAAACAATGTTGTTGGTAACGTTTCTTTTGCTCGTCAGAATAGGTTATTTCAATTAACTATTTTTATGTATATACATGTTTATGTTGTTGTTTTCCAAGTGAGGGTAAATGATGCTCAGTGGTCATTTGTCATCACAGTCAACAACTGTTTCAGTCATATCAAAGTGTGACAAGCGGTGGCCATGACCTTGTCCGAAGATACAACACAGTGACCTGCATGATATGGCCTCTTGAAATGATTATTAATAAATAAAACATACATACATATTGTCTCTCATGGTGATGTCTTTATCTCATTGATTACGGCTTTGTTCACGAAATACTCAGTATTAATGAAGATGGCCACATTGTGGTCGAGACTATTAACTGAGTCTGACTTATATTTTTTCAAGCACATGGAAGCCGAGTTTTTTATTTACACCAAAAATGTGAGCTGTGTTTTTGTTAATCGAACCCGGGTCTTCGGCGTGACGAGCGAACCCTTTAACCACTAGGCTACCCCATCGATGCTATGGAAATATGGCGCAAGCGGTGCTGAACCTGTGACTGCGTCTAATGAGGAGAACTGCTTGTGCACGCCCATTATGTTTACCCGTATTTAGGCAGCAGATATGGTGTCAAACAAGATGAAGTTCCATTTAAGTCGCCTCCATCGACAAGCAACACTCGGAGCTATTGTTTTCTCATATTTGTCATATAAATGAAAACTGTGTGTGGCGTCAGCTTGTACATAAAATATGCTGATTCACCATTACCATATTGAGAGCATACTGAAGAACTTACTTGAGACATGGTTGAATGTTTACACACAAATAGCTCTACAGCTTATCCACAAACAGAGGACAGTAGACAACGGTAGCCAGACATCCAGGTGACAAACACGGCCTTCGTTCAACAAAGCGACCTCAGCGCTACAATCGTAAGCCTATGTTATGGTATGGGCGTTACGATCACCTTTACGCTAAGGTTGTTTTGTGGACCTTGGCCCCGGTGGTGAGCGAGATAAGTTTTGAAGCGCTGGCACGGATACCGGGCAGGTTCCAGGCTGCAGTGAACCAGGTCACAGCAGTCGTGACAGGTAACACGCGACAGTGTCCACTTAGATTCGCATATAGGTCTGTTTGTTTTGTTGGCTGTTTTTTTACTCCATCAACGAAATATTTCAGCGATATGACAGAAGCCTGCGTTTAATCGAGTGCCATATTAAGATGGAAACCATGCATGGCCATGTATGGCGTCAGTCCACACGAAACTATGCTGATTCACGATTACACAGACGCATATTGAGGTCAAACTGACGAACCTCCTTGAGACATGGTTTAATGTGTCAGTATATAGCTCTACAGCATATCCAGTAACACAGGCGAGTCGGCGATGATATACATGCAGACACAGAGATCCGGTGGCCGTCAATAGTGGACGAAATAGACGTGGAAGTCCCCGGGGATCATGAATGTATACTCGCTGTACCAGGTTGAGCTGTGTTATATGTGTGTGGTGTCCCAACGGTGTACTGTTTCATAATTATGCATATTAAGGTCCAACTGAAGAACTTACTTGAGACATGGTTTAATGTGTCAGCATTTAGCTCCGCAGTATATTCAGTAACACAGGCGGGCGGCCAGACACGGATCGGGTGGCTGTCAGAGGTGAACGAAGTGTGGGTGGAAGTCGCCCAGAATATGCATGTGATCCCCAGGTTTACCAAGCTGTGTTTAATCTCTGTGTGACCTTCACATAGCACAGCGGTTTCCAGCGGCGGAGGTTAACGCCCCATCCTGACTATCAATGTCCCCCAAGGTGGCCTTTTTTCAGTTTCGAACAATGACTGCCAATGTAAACAACCGAGTGTCGGGAGAAGCTTTTTGAAAACCGTACGCAAACAAGATCACCATTGACCGTCAAACTTTGTATCAACTTGAATGACAAACCCAGGATACCACAAATGGCTCCATATCTAGATATAAGTCGATAAATTTTCTGTCGTTTTATCATAAAAAATCGAATCGATCGTGTTTGGCGTCTGCATCAATCACAGTGGGCGGAGCTTATTTACGGTTGTGCTATAAATAGCAAAGCACATGGTCATGTGTACATGTGACACATTCAATGCGTTTGTGGTCAAAGGGTATTGTTTTGTACATTTTTACGGCAGAACAGCAGCAGATCAATAGTTTCGGTTACGATACATAACGATACATAAATACGAAATTGACAACAAGATTCTCTCAGTTCAGTCAGAAATTTACAGATATGTGTTTAGTTTTGGTCATTTGGATTCAACAGTTAGATTTATACCACACAATAATCAGATTATATTTATAAACTTTAAATTATAGATTTTTCAACTAGTGTTTAGGAAGGGGCCTAATTTGAAGCACCAGAATTGCACAAATATTTCTTAGCTTGATTAGGCCTACAATATACGAACATGTCACGTGTATCAACATCACATTGCACATAAGCAACTAATAAATAAGTAAAGAAATATACTTGATGTTTTGACCTACATTAGACATATCTAGATAATATTGTACTTACGATAAAAGAAAACTCCAATACACATATTCCAAGACAACTTTAATTATGGATTTCCTTTCCTTTCACAGCATTTTCACACACAAAACTGAGTTTGGTCATCAGATCCACACTTGTCCAATGTATTTTTGGTTTTGTTTGGGGGATTTTGATACACTTCGCGCACATGTTTAAGATAAAATCTGGGATCCCTTTCCCGTTTTGTCCACACCAATCCTCCATCTGGTGCAACGTTTATTATCCGTTTCTTTAAGTCCAAGTATCTACGATCTCTCCCAAAACAGCGCCTATTTAGCTCAGTCCAGATGAATTGGAAGCACTGTTTTCGGGTTGACGAATTTCTGTAACATGGTGGCCGCACCATTCCCTGCGATTGCATAGTTGACAAAATTAGTGTGAACATACATCTTCGGCTGATTCTATGTACATCATATATGGAGACTTTAATGCGAGGACAGCTGCTGAACCCACTTATAATCCTGACGATGATCCAAAATTTTGCCTGTTAATGAATCTAATATGATGAAGATTCATTTGACATGGAGTGTCTTGTGATACTGTGGTAAACACTTGTGGGAAACAGCTTCTTGCGTTGTGTGGAGCCATGAATATATGATTATTCCTTATTACATATGGCTTATTTCGAAATGTTCCTGAGATTATCACCACGAACTGAATCTGATCATTTGCCCCTTGCATGAGTGAGTGAGTGAGTATGGTTTTACGCCGCTTTTAGCAATATTCCAGCAATATCACGGCGGGGGACACCAGAAATGGGCTTCACACATTGTACCCATGTCGGGAATCGAACCCGGGTCTTCGGCGTGACGAGCGAACGCTTTAACCACTAGGCTACCCGACCGCCCCCCTTGAATGAAGTTGGAAAAACAATTGATTTTCGAAATTGGGATCCATAAGTAGCGGATAAAGAGCGACAAAGATATATCAATTCCGTGATACGAGATTCCAGTTTGACGTTTAATACCTACATTTCTAAAAACACTTTGAGTTTGATGATGGAAGAATATTTGACCTCATTAAATGATGATTCCCATGCTGCAGTGGTTCAAGTAACTGAATTGTTTAGACTTAATTGGTAACACATTGGTAATAACAGTTTATCTTGAGAGGAAGCCTGGACGTTTTGATGACGACTGTGATGCCATTCCGGATGTTTTGATGGTTAACAGCCACATCACCATCACATCCTACCGGGTACCCATTCATTGCTGGGTGAACAGACATCCATTTCGAACAAAGTCACATTCCTAAGGGGACACCACATGTTCTACATGTGCTTCGGTGTGGGGCAAATATTCTCCATGGGAAACTTCTTGAAAGCCTTGTTGATGACGTGAATGGTGTTACCCTGATCAAACAACTTTTGTGCAAGTGTCCAATGACTCTCCTTGAAATCTCAATTGGTTGGTTGGTTGGTTTGTTGTTTTACGCCGCACTCAGCAATATTCTAGCTATATGACGGCGGCCTGTAAATAATCGAGTTTGGACCTGACAATCAAGTGATTAATATCATGAGCATCGATCCACGCAATTGGGATCAATGACATGCATCAACCAAGTCAGCGAGCCTGACCACCCGATCCAATTTGCCTTTTACGACAAGCATAGTCGCCTTTTACGGCAAGCATGGGTTGCTGAAGACCTATTCTACCCCGGAATGAAATCTTAGTAAAAAAGGATGCTCGACTGCATCTGAAAAATTGCGAAATGTAGATCAAAGTTTTCAGCTGCTGGACCATTGCTTGACTATTGCAACGCTGACGTCATCCCTCCTGTCATGCAGACTTGGGAGTTTTTCTTGTTACTCTGAGTTGTTATTCATATATGTAAATGTGAAACAGACGTGGCTGAACATAAGTTAAACTTTCTGGTCAAAATGCCCTGTTCTTTGTTAGCCAATCTATTTCATTCCAATCCATATGTATAAAGAAATAGATCAGCAAGAAGGGGAGCCGACGGAATGTTCCAACATTTCACATAGATGGTATCAATGAGGGAGTTCGGCATTTTACACACTGTTTTTTCAGTAAGCTTCAGATGAAATTTGCGTTCATTTTTGACAATTTTCCTAACGAAGGATACGACGAACAAAATGCTGACTGGTCTTTGAAAGGCATTTAGAAGTGATACACATAAGGAAGAGAATATATGAATGTCAGCTTCTTTATTATGAGGAACACAACGTTTCGGAGAATACTGACTCATTCCTCAGGTGAATGCTCTGATAAAGGAGCAAGCATATACTCCGGAACCTTGTGTTCCTCATAAATAAAGAAGTTGAAATCCATATATTCTCTTCCTGACTATAATATTGATGTTGTAATCATTAACCGTAGCATCTGCATGACCAAACAGAGACTATTGCCTGAAAATGTCAAATCTCATTAAAATCAGACATTAGTTCTCGCTACCGCTAAACAAAGATCTGAAGACATCCTATCAGGGGTCACGTCAGAATCACCTTTCATCCGACCAATCAGAGCGTTGCTTACCAGATGATGAAATTGACAGTCGGAATATGATTTCTAATCATGCAGTCTAGAAATCTTTAACATGGGGTATTCCGAACGATAGTTACGGGTTTAAAGACTGAATCCTTACAATCTAGACCATCTATTAGCCATTCCAGAATGTTTTTTTGTTCAGGTTTCAAATTTGTAATCGAGAATTTTTCGAAGTCGCCAATTTGAAATTACTGCCGTAAAGCACAAAAAAGCTGCCTTCTGATTGGTCATTCCATTGGTCGGTCAAAGTTCGCGCAAGGTCGGTCTGACGTGACCCGTAATGGGATGTCCTCAGATCTTTGTTTAGCGGTAGCCAGCTGCAGAACTAAGATCTGATTTGAATGAGATTGGAAAATGTCTGACCAACTGATTGCTTGTGGCGAACTAACGGCCTCTTGAATGACTAAGGAATGCAGCACCCAGGGACGCCTAAGTTATGGAGTCACTTTGGCCAACCCGTCCCCGATGGTATCCGTAAAGTCAGTAAAGAGACGAATGTAGGGTGACGACCTCCAGATATACGCACTATATGTACGGAAACCCATTTGGTGACAAATACCCCATGGATCAAGCAATGACGTTTTCCCTTAAGTTTGTGGTATGGTGTGGTGTACGTTGCTGAAAAATCAGAGGTTATGACATAATTGAATGTGGTTCTTTTCTGAGATTGCAAAAAATGAAGCAAATCTTTTGAGTTTTTGAGAATCCCCATATTATTTATTCCACTTGTCGCAAATACCTTCTTTGACCGTAAACAGTGTTAGGGTTGGTTGTTTAGGCTAGGTCGCTTTGAGCAATATTTCAGTTATATCACGGCGTGTCAGCCTCATGATGGCGGAAAGCCCGAAGTGATGTAGGTTTTAGAGTTGAATACTTTGATAAAAGCCACGAGATTGTTATATGCTGACAAACCCAGAAATATAGTCAGGGCGAACCAGGATTCGTACCCACATCATAGGTGTCTGGCACTCATAAGAGACGCAGCTCTGCACAGCTAATTGTGGCTCCTTAGATTACTATGTCGGCCCAGTCAAGAGCATACAGCTAAACATTTTATAAATGTAACTCGACCCTTATGAACTAATGTTAAATGTTTAAGGATGTTTATTGTGACAATATGACGTCACTGAAAGAAACAAACAAAAAACTGAAATGAGTCACTGTTGTTTTATGTGATAGGTGTATTTTCAGGGGACAGTCTTAGACACAGCTCTTGGTTTGTAGTAGGCTGTGACGGGGAGGTCTCGATTTGACCCACAGTGTTGCCAGAAGTAATCAGCTCGGGCCAGGCATTCGTTGCGCTCATGATCTGAAATATATGTACACGATAATGCTGAACGCTATTTGTGGGTAAACCAGGTACAAATAACAAGACCGCCTCCTTGGTCGACGTACGGTGTGTCTGTACGGAGAGCGGAAGATCCGGATTTCGATCCTCGGCCGCGTCATACAAAAAAACGTGAAAAGATGGTACCTGTTGTTACCCTGCTTGGCGCTCGGCATTAAGGGGCTAAAAGAAGAACTGTCGGCTCGGAGTCAGTATACTGTGTCTGAGTGTGATATTCAGGTTAACTGCAGCATGGTACCTAAGTGTGCTAGCACGATAAAATCGGCTTTAGTCAAATTAGTAGCGTAACCAGCCTCTCTCTCTCTCTCTCTCGCTCTCTCTCTCTCTCTCTCTCTCTCTCTCTCTCTCTCTCTCACTCTCTTTCTCTCTCTCTCACACGTGCATGCACGTCGCTATGTAAGTGCGACGCGACATTAAACTCCATTTCACCTCGCCTCAACTAATAGTGACGAATGCAAATAGCGGTGCTTCACAACAGCAAACAACAAATATTCAATGTTAGTTATTCACGAGAGAAGAGCGACACATCATTCGTCACCACTCGCCCCTTTCCGGAACCTACAGGAAGACTCGTCCCCCTATCGACGAATGCTGTGGGCAAAAATACCACAAACCAATCAGAATGCGCGTATGACTCGAGTACTTCGGTCAAAGAATTCCTCAGGAATAATTTTTGATTTTACATATGTGTTGCCTTTAAAAAGAAACCAAAGATACAGTTAAATGTATTCAATCATACTGTATATTACTGTAAGTCCCTGTGTGCTTTCAATAGCAGCTGGAATATATATGATATCATGATATTTTTAGGGAAGATATACGTGAATCATCACGCAACAAGTTGACAATTCTTTTAAGTGAGTGAGTGAGTTTGGTTTAACGCCGCTTTTAACAGTATTCCAGTTATATCAGGGCGTGTCAGCTTAATGTGGGAGGAAAGCCCGAAGTGATGCAGGTCTCCGACATTTACCACTTCGGTGAAACCCACGAGCACGGGTATGGTGCTGACAAACCTATAAACATAATCGGGGCGAACCGGGATTCGAACACACAATCATTGGTTTCTTGCGTGCCCAAGGGACGCAACTCTGCACAGCGAATCGCGGCGCCTTAGACGACTGGGCCACCCGTGCCCCCTCTTTGAAGTAATGCTCGTTTGCGCATCCAATCGGGATAGGGGTACGGGTCGCTATTAGGCTTGTTCCGGAATAACACGAGTTGGTCACGATGTGCGTCACATGCGCTATACCACCTGTATCTAGGTTGGTGGCTCCCCAGGCGTCGTAGAAGAAGCCAGTCAGTTTGTTTTCAGAGGGACAGGACGAGATCTTGACCCAACACCCGCCTCCAGCATGTCTTATACCTCCTATATGAAGTTGTATATAAATAAATTGAAAGTGATTGGCTAACAAAGCAACCTGTTTTGCGTTGCCATGGAAAAAAATAGGCCACGCCTGCTAACGGACTCCTGATTGGCTGATAATGGAATGGGAGGGGTTTGTCTTACACTATTTGCTTAACGATGTCACTGGTTTCGTATTGTTGTCTGCAGTGAGTCCTGTCTTATTGATTAAATAACAATCGGTAAAGTTATTGTTGTTGACGTATTTATTTAGAAGAATAAATAATATTTTACACAGTATTTTTTACGTCTGTACGCCTTAAACTCAAAAACATATTGAAGATAATTCTTAAGTACTTTGAAATGAAGAAACATTTTTATATACTGATTACCTGACCTTAAATAACCTTGTACGAAACCATCAGTCGTAAATCAGAAATGTTGTAATGCCTTTTATATTATTAAGAAATAGATATGATACCATACCCCATTAAACTCACTATAATAGTCCATGTAAAAGGACACTGGCAGAGCTAGATCAACACATGTTTTTAACAGTTAAAATTTAATGACATTTTAGTTCGCTATTTCATAATAAGAACTATATCTCTGATTACAGTGAGTGAGTGAGTATGGTTTTACGCCGCTTTTAGCAATATTCCAGCAATATCACGGCGGGGGACACCAGAAATGGGCTTCACACATCGGGAATCGAACCCGGGTCTTCGGCGTGACGAGCGAACGCTTTAACCGATAGGATACCCGACCGCCCCTCTCTGATAACAGGTGTCTAATCTGTTGGTCCATATACATTGTTATGGAAACTCGACATAAAACTCTCGAAAAAGACAATTAAATTGACCTGACAAAGTTTTCTAAATAATTCTTTGATGGGCATCTAGATGTTGGGAGAACATGGCGACATGAAGCGGTATGGACAACAACTTATTGACAGTTTTTAGGGCTCTTGTCGACACTTAATCAGGTGACTAATGAGTAAGCGTATGCGGGTTGATGATCTGTAAATAATATCAAAGCATTGTAAAAACTAGTTTGATCTAACCTGTGGGGCCATAGATACTTGTGTACGGGTGTGCAGGATCGGACCCACAGTACTCAAATTGTCCAGGGGCTCTGCCCAAACACTTTTCCTCCTCGGTCAGTGCCCCGTGGGTTTCCCCATAGCCGTCTACCTCCAGCCGCCCTGGGCTGGGTGTCCCGTGTGTAGGACAGCCATAGTCAGCGAAGTAACAATGTTTTCCGGCCATGGTCATAGCACCTAGTTATATGATCAACAGAAACAGTGTTTTAAAGACTTTTTGACAACTATAGCGAAGTAACAATGTTTCCCAGCCACGGTCATAGCAACTATATAAAAGATCAACAGAAAAGTGTCTTGAAGACATTTTTACAACTATAACGAAGTACCAATGGTCTCCAGCCACGGTCATATCACCTAGATTAACAGAAATGTTATCTTAGTGACTTAAATTATTTACAACTATCTTCCACTACTTCTGTTTATTCATATCATGTGAAGTAAGAAGCGTATTTTCAATAAGAACTCAAACCTGTAGGTCCGAAGACTGCAGTGACAGTTTCCTTGTCGGGGGAGCCACAGTACCGCCACTCCTTTGCTGCCCGCTGCAGACAGTTCTCCTCCTTCACCCCAGCCTGCTCATGCTGCTCCCCCCACACGTCTCGATGTGTGCCACTGATGGGGTGAAGTGGGCACCCAGTGATGACGAGCCAGCAACCTGTATCGGCATTAGAAAAACAAAGCGCAGATTCAATAAACAAATTCAATGTCCCTCAGTGGTGATTCAAATAAAGTCAACCTTTTAACTCTTGATTGATTATCGAATGATAATGTTGACATTATCACTGAAAAGATTCACGGTATCAATTCGATGGCGATTTATCATTTATTTAATTTGGTCTTTAGAAGTACCATGTTTTTGGATGTTGGGGTAGATGGTGTTAGGTCCGGAGCCATCTGAGAAGTATGGCGTCTGTGGTGTCTTCGTTGCTGGGGCGATGGTGCCTGCACATGCAGCAGGATGAGCTGGGGACTTGTGAGTTTGTCTGGCTGTAGTAAGATGACTAGATTTCAGATACCATTGTTACACCGCCACTCATAATAATCGGTGCTTTTGCTAATACGTGTAAACTAGTTGCGGACAGACATACTTGTCTGTATACTGTATGTGAGTGAGTGAGTGAGTAAGGTTTTTACGCCGCTTTTAGCAATATTCCAGCAATATCACGGCGGTGGACACCAGAAATGGGCTTCACACATTGTACCCATGTCGGGAATCGAACCCGGGTCTTCGGCGTGACGAGCGAACGCTTTAACCACTAGGCTACCCGACCGCCCCCTGTATACTGTATGTGCATTTGGAACATTTTATTAGACTGCATGCCAAAGAGTCAATAAGTTGTCGCTATGTGATTGAAGGAGTGAATTGAGTTTTGCAAAGAAGCAAATAACCACGCTCATTTCGTTTCGTGTAAACCCTGAGATAATAAGTGTGGTAATTTAATTAGACTGACGTTGCTGCATGTAGACAGGCCCAGTTGGACGACGTGGCCCCACGTGGTTCACGTCGATTGGCTGAGGGAAATTTATGGCGTTGGCCCACTCCTGCGCATGACATCTGACCCGGAAGTCATCATCATCAGGTGACCAGAAGTCAGTTGGTGATACAGACTGTGAAATGAGTTTTATGAGCATTTCAGTTGGAAAAAAACATATTATTTGTATATACATTTTTATGTTTAACGTTATATAATTGTAACACACAAATATTTGTCCAGCAATGTGACAAAGAGACTTTAACAGTGTTCGAAGAAAGTTGTAAATTTATTTTTCCAAATATTGTTTTAACACGACAGGCTGAAATAATCTGGATGCATCTACTTTAGGCTTGAGGTGGGACTTTCTATGAAGACCCTTGACAAGGCAAAGACAAAAAAGACGGGTCTGGAATGAGCGGAACCACAGAAAGACCTCTGCTCAGTGAGTAACAGAGTTTAATGCCGCTTTTAACAGCATTCCAGTTATATCACTGCGTGTCAGCTTAATGTGGGATACACGCCGAAGTGATGCATGTTTCAGACGTTTACCACTGTGGTAGAAGCCAGGATCACGGTATGGTGTTGACAAACCAAGAAACTTTATCGGGGCCAACAGGGATTCGAACCCACGACCATAGATAAGGTTTCTAGCGTGCCCATGGGACGCAACTCTGCACAAGAATTGTGGCGTCACAGACGACTCTGCCAACCGTGCCCCATTGTAACTTACTTCACTGACTAGATATTTATTTAGAATAACATGTGAGTGAGTCAGTCTGGTGTTACGCCGCTTTAAGCAATATTCCAGCAATATCACGGCGGGAGACACCAGAAATGGGCTTCACACATTGTACCCATGCGGAAAATCGAACCCGGCGTGACGAGCGAACGCTTACACCACTAGGCTACCCCACCGCCCCAGATTAACATGTAGCTACCTTATGATTATTCGAAACATTGAAGTAGTCCTGTCTCTCCATGCTGCCACTGCTGTAGAATACACTGGGGATCCCGGGCAGGCTATAGAAGATGTTGCTGTAGATTTGGTTGCCTGGAATAAGTGAGTGAGTGAGTTGGGTTTAGCGCCGCTTTTAACATTATTCCAATTATATCAGGGCGTGTCAGCCAAATGTGGGAGGAAAGCCCGAAGTGATGCAGGTCTCAGACGTTTACCACTTCGGTGAAACCCACGAGCACGGGTATGGTGCTGACAAACCTAGAAACATAATCGCGTCGAACCGGGATTCGAACCCACAATCATAGGTTTCTGGCGTGCCCAAGGGAAGCAACTCTGCACAGCGAATCGCGGCGCCTTAGACGACTGGGCCAACCGTGCCCCCTGGTTGCCTGGAAATACATACAGTACGATTAGCTAGCAGTTTCAATATGCATATCCTCTTGTACAGGCGACGAGTGTTGGGTCGTGCTGGAGTACCAAAGAACCACGTTTGTTTGTTTGTTGTTTAACGCCGCACTCAGCAGTATTCCAGCTATATGACGGCGGTCTGTAAATAATCGAGTCTGGACCAGACAATCCAGTGATTGACATCGTGAGCATCCCCGCGCAATTGGGATCAGTGACATGCATCAACAAAGTCAGCGAGCCTGACCACCCGATCCCGTTAGTCGCATTTTACGACAAGCATAGTCGCCTTTTACGGCAAGCATGGGTTGCTGAAGACCTATTCTCCCTCGGATCTTCACGGGTCCGTTGGTTTTTGAACACGTTGGAACGTTTGATGCGGAGCATACATGCGTTCGTATACATTAATTGGTATTTACATTGGTTTCTTGTCTCACGCCGCACTCAGCAATATTTCAGATGTGTCCGGTGATTGACATCATGAGCATCGATCTACACAATTGGGATACATGTTGATGACATGCATCAACTAAGTGAACGAGCCTGACCACCCGATCCCTTATTAGTCGCCTCTTACGACAAGCATAGTCGCCTCTTACGACAAGCATGGGTTATTGAAGGCTGATTCTAACCCGGATTTTCACGGGTCACATTAAAGATCGATTGTTTGAGAAACAGATTTCATTGGTGCAAAAAGCAAATTATAAGGAGTCATGACACAAGGTGTTCGCTTAAACACTTGCTAAAATAGAACTGTTCACTTCATCCATAGACACCCTTCAAACTTTCTGTCCTCTTTGTACACCACACATTAGGATTAATGATCGCCACAAATATGACCAGCGAGTAGTACAAACATTTATGTGTTTGTTTTAAATACAAAAATGCTAAAATCTAAACCTTCGAAGCTCATGAGGCCCATCTTCATCAAAACTAAAAACCAGTGTACTCCCCTCATGAGAAAATATTATGCTTGCTTGTTTATTGATTAACGCCGCACTCAGCAATGTTCAAGCTGTACGAGGGATGGTAAACAAATTCTAAGCCTAATAAACAAAACCAACAATTGTGAAAGTATTTTTAATTCATTTTTCAACATAATCTCCCTGCTCTTCAATACACTTCTCATATCGACAGTGACGCTTTTCAATTCCAGAGGTTTTCTGAAGCTACCCTTAAAAACACATTCACGGCATATTTGATGTAATCGTTGTCGTCATAGCGCTGTGCACGAAGGTGTTCTATCAGGGTGAGGAAGCTTTTCGGACCCACATTGTCGCACAGCAGCCCTTGAAAGTCGAGGGGTGTGGGAAGAGGCATTGTCATTAAGTAGTAGAACTCAAGCAGTCAGCATTCCTCAACGCTTTTCTTTGATATAATCTCTCAGGCGATGAGGCAAATCAGCATAGTAGGCATCGGTAATTTTGACTTTCCAAGTAATCAAGAAGGATCACACTCGTTGCATCCCAGAACACAGTGGCTCTAACCTTCTTCACTGATCTTGAAGACTTGAATTTCTTTGGTGCCGGAGTAGTGGAATGGTGCCATTCCATGGATTGACGTTTTGACTCATGGTGGTAAACCCATCTTTCATCACCCATTACTAATCTCTGTTTGAATTGACGAAACCCTCTTCGTTTTGCTCTAAATTGTCTCTGACAATGTCAGTTCAGAATTTAGAAACTTTGGCACCCAACTAGCCGATATGTTATTCGTCTGTAAATGTTCATGAATAATAGTTTCAATGGATCAGTGTCTTAGATCTGTGTCATCCTCAAGTTCAGCAATGGTACTACATCTATCTGACAGTATATTTTTTTCTATCTCCTTGATTGAATCTTCATTGACGGAGGTTGAGGGACGCCCAGACCTAGGGTCATTATCAAGGTCTGTTCTCCCAGCCTTAAACATAGCTGTCCAACGTTTGACAGTGGAATAGCTAGGGAACGTATCACCAGACACTTGTGACATACGGTCATGAATTTCTTGGGGAGTACATTTGTTTGAAGTCAAAAACTTGATGACTGCTCGGTACTCGTTCTTTTACATTTCTGTGTCCATTTCGACCCCTATGGCGTTCAACTAGCTGTCACTAATATACAAACGGCCTCAAAAGACCAAATACACTTGCAATGTTGCCGACCGCCCCCACTAGCAATGAACTATATACATTGACTAGTGCTCTTTGCTATGACCCATAGTTGGAAGTTAGCCAGGCTTAAAACTTTTTGACCAGCCCTCGTATGACGGCGGTCTATAAATAATCGAGTCTTGACGAGACAATCCGGTAATTGACATCATGAACATCGATCTACACAATTGGGATACGATGACATTCATTAACCAAGTCAGCGAGCCACACAATTTGTATATAAAAATTGAATGACAAAAAGGATAAGATTAAAAGAAATATATATGATTCGATTATATGGGGATGGTAGTCTTAGAATCATTGACATTGAATCTTTTATTAATGCTCTTAAACTGTCCTCATATAAACGATATTTAAACATGAGGTGAGGTGAAATGGGGGTTTAACATCGCATCCAAGATTACCCCGGATCTTCACGGGCCACTTTCAAGTTTGAATTATGTACATATGATCATGTAGTTAACCACATTCTGCTATCAGCAAAACGATTCATTTATTTATCAAGTATTCATAAATAAATACCGTCCTTTAGTGTATTCAAAGATTGAGTGATATTTGTCAAATTGAAGAAATATATTACAAACAAAAACAACAGAATCCATTGTTATCATAATAGTGAGTGAGTTGGGTTTAACGCCGCTTTTAACAGTATTCCAGTTATATCACGGCGTTTCAGCTAAATGTGGGAGGAAAGCCCGAAGTGATGCAGGTCTTAGACGTTTTCCAGTTCGGTGAACCCAACGAGCACGAGTATGGTGCTGACAAACCTAGAAACATAATCGGGGCGAACCGGGATTCGAACCCACAATAATAGGTTTCTGGCGTGCCCAAGGGACGCAACTTTGCACAGCGAATCGCGGCGCCTTAGACGACTGGGCCACCCGTGCCCCCTGTTATCGTTAGAAATGGAAGCAATTGACTTCTTCTCTCCGTCCATAGTCATGAGACGTTCATAAATTATTTTGTCATTGTATAATCAAACAGTGTATACAAGCCTTCCATTAATAGGTTTCTATTATGTCTTCTACCTGGGCTGTAAATGAACTTGGAAATGGAGTAAAATCTGTTTTTAAAAACACATTTAAGCCTCACCAACCGATCCCGTTAGTTGCCTCTTACGACTAACATAGTCGCCAGTTACGGCAAGTCGGCTTATAAATTTTAACGAGTACCGTATTCGACGTAATAAGCGCCCAGGGCGCTCTCAAAATTAGAAATAGGGGGCTCTTATTAGAATATAATTTGGTGGAAAAAAACCAGAATTGAAAGATATATTTCGTGGTTTATGCTGACAGCCTGAAATGTTTATATACGACAGATATATTTTTCCAGAATTTAATTGCCCATAATTAAGAGTGCATATAACACACGAATGTATATTATACGCGAATAAATAAGTCTTGTGTACATTGATCAATCGGAAGGGGTGCTAATTGGGATTGTTCACTAGCCAATATTTTAGCAATTATCGCCGTGGGCGCTTATTAGAGCGGGGCACTTATTACGTCGAATACGGTAATGATAATCCGACTTACCTGCTGGTTGGCCTGGGTTTGTCATATTCGCCAGTTTTGGATATCTACTCGTCCATAGTGGGTTGGTGTACGGCATGGCCTATAATGGCGTGTCAATGTGAATAGTAAATAATCTAGGCTACATATTAATATAAATGTAATTATTTACCGATAAACAGAAAAATGTAAAAACGAACTAAAATTATTCTTATTGCAACCAAACAATTTCTAAATTAAGAAATCCACCAGCTCTTCTTCAAAACATAGAATGGTGAAAGAGTGAATTATTGCACAAATTGCTCTATGATAAATGAACAGGCAATTATTGAATAAAGTTACGTCTGGTGTGTATTTTGATATGGTGGGAATTGTAATGATGAGAATGTATACTATTAAACTTTTGATAGGAATAATCAGATGATGTCATTCTATTTAATTATACACTTGATAACATTATCAGTTTTGGGTATTATGGTTAGATGAACATATCCTTATCAAAAGTGGAGTTGTATATTTTGTGAGCCGTAGGTTATTTACTGTTAGTAGTGTTTACCTTCAGGTGCTGCATTATTTCGCCTCCGTTAGCATGATACAAGCCCCTACCGTCCACCTGTACACCGTCCCCTGTGGCGTTGTAGAACACGTTGTAGCGGATAATGTTGTCACGGCCACCGCCGATGTTGGCATGGACCTCGTTCTGAGCATGTGTTTACAAATTGAAATCATATATGGACAGTTATCAACAATTTGTGTACTGATGCTTCAGAAAAAATGAAATGTTATTTTTCTTTTTATTTGTGAAATTCGTCAAATTTTAATAACCAAGAACAAAACAACATGTTTGTATAGAAATATCTTCCGTTTTTTATGAAAGTGTACCTTCACGAGTTCAAAGTGAACTTACGTCATAGAAGACGTTGTGCTCGATGGTGACGCTGGAGTATTGGTCGTCCAGCATGATGCCTCTGACCTGGGCACCGGGGACATTCCTCAATGTGTGGTGGATGTAGTTGTAGCGGATGACGTTGCCTCTCTGATGATGGTTTGTGTTTATGTAAACAACATGCTTAGCATAATCATGGGTGGTGTATAGCGAATTGCTTACCCTTTTCGCGAACATCCTTTTTTTCGTGTCATCCCTGATTTTCCAGTGATCAATTCACATAATTTTCATTACTATTTTGCTTTTGCTTTGCCTGGAACCGTTTCAGCATATAATCGAGACTGGTTATACTCTGGCGTTGGATTTTACTCATGCTACAGTCGAAATCGAACAATAGACTCTACCTATACTCACTATCTGAGTGCCTAGTCCAACATGTTACTATGTCAACCTCGAGTACCAGCCGTTCTGAGAGCCTAGTTCAACATGTTACCATATGAACCTTGAGTACAGTCATTCTGAGTGCCTAGTTCAACATGTTACCATATCAGCCTTGAGTACCAGCCGTTCCGAGGGCCTAGTCCAACATGTTACCTTGTCAACCTTGAGTACAGTCATTCTGAGAGCCTAGTCCAACATGTTACCATGTCAACCTCGAGTACCAGCCGTTCTGAGAGCCTAATCCAACATGTTACCTTGTCAACCTTAAGTACCAGCCGTTTTGAGAGCCTAGTCCAACATGTTACCTTGTCAACCTTGAGTACAGTCATTCTGAGAGCCTCGTCCAACATGTTACCATGTCAACCTTAAGTACAGTCATTCTGAGAGCCTAGTTCAACATGTTACCTTGTCAACCTTAAGTACCAGCCGTTCTGAGAGCCTAGTCCAACATGTTACCTTGTCAACCTTGAGTACAGTCAGTCTGAGAGCCTCGTCCAACATGTTACCATGTCAACCTTGAGTACAGTCATTCTGAGAGCCTAGTTCAACATGTTACCTTGTCAACCTTAAGTACCAGCCGTTCTTAGAGCCGAGTCCAACATGTTACCTTGTCAACCTTGAGTACAGTCATTCTGAGAGCCTCGTCCAACAAGTTACCTTGTCAACCTCGAGTACCAGTCATTCTGAGTGCCTCGTCCAACATGTTACCTTGTCAACCTTGAGTACAGTCATTCTGAGAGCCTAGTTCAACATGTTACCTTGTCAACCTTAAGTACCAGCCGTTCTGAGAGCCGAGTCCAACATGTTACCTTGTCAACCGTGAGTACAGTCAGTCTGAGAGCCTCGTCCAACATGTTACCTTGTCAACCTTAAGTACCAGTCATTCTGAGTGCCTAGTCCAACATGTTACCTTGTCAACCTCGAGTACCAGTCATTCTGAGTTCCTCGTCCAACATGTTACTTTGTCAACCTTGAGTACAGTCATTCTGAGAGCCTCGTCCAACATGTTACCTTGACAACCTTAAGTACCAGCCGTTTTGAGAGCCTAGTCCAACATGTTACCTTGTCAACCTTAAGTACCAGTCATTCTGAGAGCCAAGTTCAACATGTTACCGTGTCAACCATTGAATGCCAACCATTCTGAGTGCCCAATTAGACTTTGCATAATATCACACAGTCACACATGCATTCTTCTATTTTCTGTACATATTTTTATTGTTTGTCCTTTTCAATAACTAATGTGTAATAAGGTTATTACGAATACCATGGTCCAGTCTCGCCCGGCGTGTAGAGCTCCACAGTCACTGGAGTTGGCACACAGGTGATGCAAGTGGTTGTGTTCCATCACGTGGTCGTTGCCCTGGAGACAGCAGAAATAGCTTTCTCATCAATTGACAGATGAATGATTTAATGGATCATAATGACCCGTTGAGTAATCCTGGGCATTATATACCCTGCACACATAGAAACCCTGTCTTGGTCGTAGCTCAATGAATATAAGTCGTTTGAGATTTGTTTTGTCCGGTCGTTGTTTAATGATACACGCAGCAATATTTCAGCTGTATGACATTGGTCTCTAAGTAAACATGTCTGGACCAGACAATCCAGTGATTGACATCATGAGCATCGATCTACACAATTGGTATACGATGACACGCAACAACCATTTACGACAAGCATGGGTTGCTGAAGACACATTCTTACACGGATCTTCACGTTTGTGCTTAATATGCCAAGGTGATAATTATTCTATTTGCAACGTCATTTATACTCCAACAAATGAATTGGCAATACTTCATATTTGACAAATACCCACAAATATTGTGATGTATATCTCTTTTGATATTTCTCGTAACAGAAATGAAACACGCATTGCCCTGATGTTATCTCTAAACCAGTATTTGCCTTACCGCCCATCTGATGCCCGTGTACTGGCCGTCGTGGATGTGGTTGTAGCGCATGGATATCCCCACCCCTCCAGGACTGATGGCGTTGTAACCCACGGCCCCTACACGTGCATACTGCCAGATGTGGTTGTCTTCTATCAGGTTACCAGAAGGTGCCAGTGTTTTCCGGTCACCACCTGTTTGTTAAAACAGAAACAGCCACAAGAACTACACAATTAATACCTCACTGTTGTAAGAGTATTAATCACATGATTATGCCCTATGCCGAAATGCCATATGTACTTGCATATCTTAGGGTTCGTTAAACGGCAAGTTCACACGGAAATGAACCTATTTTTTTGTACTTTTTCCACATTAAAAGTGTTACCCTAGAAGTGTCATAGACAAAAATAAAAAAATATCACAATTAATTAACATATTTTTCGCATTAAAGCTATTTATATTTTTCACATTTACCAAGTGTTCTATTTCCATAACAAAAACACCATGGCTTATGCCCCTTGCAATATGACGTCATTGGTACACATTGATAAACATTATGACGTCATCATGCTTTGTTAGAGCCGCTTCACGTGGTGTAGGTACAGGTGTGTGATTCTTGCGTCTCAGATGCCAGCTAGCATAGTGTTATGCTGAGTCACCACTGCGCCGGAGTGTGTCGTAGGCCATGTTGTTTTACCGCAAACTGGTACTTGATATCTTTTGCGTTGAGAATAGACAGGGACCCAGTTGAATTGGCACCAATTACGTCATAATCTAAGGGGGATAACTCAGGCCTGTTTAGCTCGAAAAACGAAGGCCACATAACGGCATATCATTTTCACACTATTGTGCGCTTCCTA
The DNA here is from genome assembly GCF_023055435.1 of Haliotis rufescens. Classification (NCBI taxonomy): domain Eukaryota; kingdom Metazoa; phylum Mollusca; class Gastropoda; order Lepetellida; family Haliotidae; genus Haliotis; species Haliotis rufescens. The sequence continues at coordinate 621,179 of NW_025964393.1, read as the reverse complement.
CTTTCACCGTGAAAAAACTAGTGTATATTTTCAAACACAGATTCTAATTAATTCTAAAATTGCGTTTTGTTTAGAAAAAGAAAGAAAGTAACTTTTGCGTGTACACTTCCCCTTTAAACCACAATAATAATGTATCATGAAGATTATGTAGATAAAAAAAGACATTTAAGAGAAAATATTATCGTAACTTAACACATCAACGTTTGTTGAGATTAATCTTAACTAAGAAAGTTTCTAAACTAATCTTAGTTATAAAGATCAATCTTAACTAAGATCCTTTTAAAACTGTAGCCTATCGTAAACTTAAGACATCTTTTTTTTAACATAATTAGTTTGGATTAATCTCAGCTAGGATCGTTTTGAAGCTGTATCTCATCGGAATCCTGAGTCGTCTTATCTTTGAATGTATGTTGTTAAGAAAATATATTGATGTTTTCTCCTGGCTTCAAGATTTTTTCTCGCAGCACCCAAATGGTATTTCAGAGTCCATGGATATTAACCTACGGACTCTAAACATATAATATCGCCTTCAGTTTGTTTCACCATTGCTTTCCACAGTCCGGCTGCCACCTGCCTTACCTGTGATTGCGATTCCTCCACAGGTGTGATGTATCTCAGACATAGAGACCGTCACAGACCGACAGTCACCAGAGCAATGGATTCCATAACCACCTGAAACACACGTCCTACTAGTGAGTGAGTGAGTGAGTGAGTGAGTATGGTTTTACGCCGCTTTTAGCAATATTCCAGCAATATCACGGCGGGGGACACCAGAAAGGGGCTTCACACATTGTACCCATGTCGGGAATCGAACCCGGGTCTTCGGCGTGACGAGCGAACGCTTTAACCATTAGGCTACCCGACGGCCCCCACATGTCCTACTAAAGATATGTCATGTTTTTTTGGTATTAGTTTTTACTTACAATTAAAAGTTTGAATTATTATCAAAGTCAATATATGTTTAACCTTCTCATCTGAGGTCAGACGCCAAACCTTCTGGTTGTCATGGTGATCGGGTAGTCAGGCTTGCTGATTTGGTTGACGACCGGCGTATCTCAGTTGCGTTAATCGATGCTCATGATGTCAAGCACTGGACTGTCTGAGCGTTAAACAACAAACACACAAACAAACAAATACATTGTACATATGTGACTGCATATGTGATGCTGCTTAGATTTAATTCTTGTATCGATTGATGATTTGTAAACATGGTAAATGTAAACGAATACCAGTGTTTTTAATCTCCATATTCTTGAAACCAATGCTGTGTCCGTTGTCCAGGTCAAACCCGTACCGCCGACAGGCTTCCAGCGAGAAACCTTCAAAGTGAAGATTGCTGACTTCATTATCTGTTCTGTAATAACATGATTGGTGGTTTGCAATACAACACATACAAATTCCTGAAAGATGTGTCGGAAGTTAATGCACATAAAAACAGAAAAGTACGATGAATTAGTTTCACATGACACAAGGTGTGTGCTGAAAGATGTAGATGTACGAGACAGGAAACATGGATCAGATAGACCTTAACATTGCACATTTTAGATACCGAACACTACTTACGTGATGCAATCTGTCACCATTGAGGCATATATGACATCCGAGTTTGACAGAGCACCGCTTGGAGTATTCGGCCAAACGTACAGAATAGCAGCTGATCTATCAATGTAGTATTCACCCTAAAAAAAGTTTAAAAGTATACTACTCAAAAGAAGATTAGGACCACCCGATACATAAGTATTTCTTTTGTTATGCAATGATAGATTAACTATAGTGATATGGAAGAATCGACTAATCCGTTAATTCGTTTCAGTTTTCTCTCCATTACAAGGATATAACAAATGCATTAGTGTGATGTTATATCACATGTCTAAAATGTGGGGTGTCATGGTTTCTCGAGCTACGGATGCAACGTAGTTATACATTAGTTTGATGCGACAGCACATAGCAAATACACCCGTGAAGTTCCGGTTTATAGTTGCTCTTCAGCCATGTTTGTCGTAAGAGGCAACTAACGGGATCTGGTGGTCAGGCTCGCTGACTTGGTTGATGCAAATCAAAGTATAACTCAATTGCGAAGATCGATGATGTCAATCACTGGATTGTCTGTTCCAGACTAGATTAGACTGTCATCATATGGCTCGAAAATTGCTGTGCTCAGTGTTAAACAACAAAAAATATATATTTAATATATATTGGATGTTATGATTGCTCGAGCTATTCTACGCAATTATCCATGATCCGAATGCTTTGGTCATGGGATTACGTCCTCTTGTGAAAGAGACTTGACACAGCTTTCTCGAAAATGGAAAGTAAAACTAATTAATGGTATCGATAAAACAAAAAACAACAAAAAACAATGTTTGTCAGGTATCGATCTGTTTTGCTCCAAAATACTTCTTATTTAAAGAGTAATTAATGTTACATCTTTATATCAGACAATAATCAGAGTTAAACCATTTCAATGGCGTCACGCTATTGTTCTTGCAGTTAACTCAGAGCCAGAAATTCACTGGCTATTCTGAACGTGCATTATAAACACATATAAGATAGCAACGCGATAAATCGCAAAGAAAAATGAAGAACGAAGCGTGGTGTATTTTACAATAAAACATTGTTCTATCATGACGTCATTTCTGGAGATTTGAACATGCGCTCACAACTTGATGACGTCGTAAATTGGACGACGTTATATTTGACAGGGTGCGTGTCTTGTAAGTTGTTCCCCATAGATGTAGCTGGACAGCGCAGATGAACGCAATGGCCGAACGATCGCACATAAAAAATGGTAGAGATATGAAAATCGTTATTGGGAGAAAAGGAACAGATAATTGACGTGAAACTTGTGCGAATATGCGGTAAAGACTAGATTTAATCCCCTGTTCTTAAATTGGACTTGCCCGACATTATCGCGGTCGGATTCTATTCAGGGCGTCATCATTATTTAAATACGGGTAAATATGTTAAAAGCGTGAACTTTTTATTAACATCATCAAAGAGGTTCTACCTCTCATGTAAGAAATAAACGCCTGGTGGTCGTTGTTTATCGTACATTAAAACACTGCAGGGAGAGGAAACCACTCGGGACTGCATACTTCCACTCGTCGTTTATTTCTTAAATAAAACTGATGCAAGTGTAGGTCATTATGCGAAATTCTTTAAAAAAAAAACATACACGTTTCAACCATAACATTGTTTAAGTCAGAGAAATATCTCGATTCCGTTATATGATAAGATTTCTCCATTACGTACAGATCTGCTGACGTTGAGAGGTGTTAGACTTTGCCGTCATGTCGAATAATGCAATTAAATTAGGTTGTTGGTACAGGTTCTTATCAAGCCTACGCAATGCTATCGAAATAGTTGAACCATTATTGCAATATTATCACCAATGCTTTTACAGTAGTTGAAAAGACATCGGTAGTCACCCCCTAATATATACATTATTTGTCTGCCTGATGTATATGCCATCAGATGGAAATAAATAATATTGCGTGTCAGCGGAAAACGTTAATGGCATTCTCACCGGCTGATCCAGCTCTGACAGCATATTGAACACCCGGAAGTAGCCGCCCTGATGGGAGAAACCAGCAAGCGTGGCATCGTTGTAGTGCCCTGGAATTGGTATAGATACACATTCTTTTGTGAATCATCGCAGCTTGCTTTACATCGGTGACTGAGTTGGGTGTAACGGTGCATTGGGCAGTATTTCAGACATATTGTGACGTGTCAGCTTGATGTGGGAAGAACGCCAGCAATGATACTGGTCTTAGGCGTTTATCTCTTTGCATAAACATACAACGTGTGGTGTTGACCATCCAAGAATTAGGTGAGTGAGCGAGTTGGGTTTAAAGCCGCTTTTAACAGTATTACAGTCATATCACGGCGTGTCAGCTTAATGTGGGAGGAAAGCCCGAAGTGATGCAGGTCTCAGACGTTTACCACTTCGGTGAAACCCACGAGCACGGGTATGGTGCTGACAAACCTAGAAACATAATCGGGGCAGCCGGGATTCGAACCCACAATCATAGGTTTCTGGCGTGCCCAAGGGACGCAACTCTGCACAGCGAATCGCGGCGCCTTAGACGACTGAGCCACCCGTGCCCCCCCCCCCCCCCCCCCCCCCGAAGAATTAGGACTCATATTGGATTCTTAACCAGCCCACGTTCATAGCTTTCTGGAATGTATGTGCGACAGGATACATGTGGTCGCTTTACATGAATATACATTTTTCTTTCCAGAATTTGACATGACCGTGTAATTAATGTATCAGAGATTTTTAATTCGAACATAATTATATTAATATTTATCGATAAGGTCACATGGACATTTGCAGTGCATGCTTATTGCACGATGCGTAATTGTCAGCACCCACCAACTCGCAGCCCATATCGGTTCTTTGTTGCCAAGGTGATCTGATGTTTCTGTGCGTCAATATTAGCTATTTTGACTGCATCATCAGCCCAGCTAAAATACCTGAAAACAAACAGCGACATCAGACCCACCAACCATCAGTATCTGGATGCAAACATGTACACGTGTGTTGAGTGCCGTATTAGGACAATTGGAACACGCTGCAAAGGCTACGGTTTGTTGATGAACATGTTTACCCAAAGGGACGCTTTTGGCTTGCTTCCATGTTTGAGTGACATGCTGATATATTGATCCAAACGACACTGTACATAAAACAAATTACCTATTTCGCATGCCTAACCTACTGGTGATGGGAGCGCCTTTAGAATACATTCCCACAACGATCTGAGGACGATCTCTGCCTTAGGTCACATGTCTCAAAGACAAGCAAACAGTTTTTCGGTCGGACGCGAACTCGTGACCTTTGGACTGTTAGCCCGACAGCTAACCGACTGCGCTTTGTCCACACTGTATAACTTATACTATTTTTTTTTTTTTTATCTTTATGACTCTATGAGTCGTGACTCTTTAAAACATAATGTAGTTATTTTGCAGTAGAAGGCAAACGCAAAGACGTCTAAGCAGGACATGCTTACCCTTTACGCAAATTCGGACACCAACGTCATCTCTGATTTTCAGATCAGTTCATATAATTTTCGCCGCTATTTTGGTTTGACGCCCAATGAAATCTGTTTGGGCAAAATGTAGAGATGGGTTATTCCCTTGCGTTGACCTTTCATATTTACAACTGTGTATACATTTAGTTTTTACACGACACGTCATCACATCTACAACCTGGCTTCCATCGCCCCACTTGTCCTGACACACTGACCAGTATCCAATGGCCCAAGGCTCCTTCTCGTGTGTCCATCGCGCATCTTCAGTGGAGCCGTGTGTGAAGGTGGTGCCGTGCTTTGCCTTCACAGACGTTATATCGATGTATCCCTGAAATAGCAACTCGTTTAGCTACAAGACTACAACAATGTAGAGAGGGATCGAGTGAGTGAGTAAGTGAGTTGGATTAACTCCGCTTTGGACAACGCTCAATTTAGAGCGAGTTCACGAGGACGGGGAACAACATTGTAATTCACACATCGCATCTATGTGGGGAGTCGAACCCGGGTATTCGGCGTGACGAGCCAACGCTTCACCCACGGGGCTACTTCCGGCCCTGTTTGAATATGGGTGCATCACTGCTTGGGTGTACATATTCATTGTAAAGATATGTTATAGCCTCTGTTACAACTCCCAGTATTAGGCAGCCATAATCTCCGATTATTCGAGTCTCAGTGCTTGGTATTTCGGAAGTGTATTATAATTGATTCTGCTCAATAAAACGGAATAGTCAGATGAATCATTTGTTTCTTTGTTATTACTCAGTAATATTCCAGCTGTACGACGACGGTCTGTAAATAATCGAGTCTGGACCAGACAATCCATTGATTGTCATCATGAGCAATCTACGCAATTGGGATACAATGACATGCATCAACCAAGTCAGCGAGCCTGACCACCCGATCCAGTAAGTCGCCTATCACGACCAAATTTATTAGTTGCTATCTTCGCAATATATAGCTATGACACAAAATGTCATTTATAAAATTTCATCTCATCATAGAGTAACGCTTCCATCATTATATAGCTACCTGTTTCTTTGGATCGCATGTAATGGACACATGTGCAGCGGATACAGTTGATAGTATGTTGGCATTAGTTCAGCTGTTCATGTTAATTATTGAAAAGACAGCATGAGGTTTTATAAACGTACACGCTGGACCGAAGGATGTCCACAGACATACCAATCCACCAAGTCGTTCAGATGAAAGAAGAAAACGAAACCCTACCTCATTCGGGTACCTGGCCAGGTGTAACGGGTTTCCGTTGACAAACAACTCCAGCCATGAAGTCTTGGTCGTGTAGAAACCAAAGCGCGTGATGTTGCCATAGTCAGATATTCCAGCACTCGGGAGGTGAACTTGAACAACCTAGAAAAAGAATGATTTATCTATTAATGTCAATTAACACCCCCTCACGTCGCCTGATCTTACGTATGTAAATGCAAGTGGATCACTGACCTTGCACCACGTGGTGGAATTCCTCTACCTACAAAACCTGGCTTACAAGTCCAATCAAGGAGACCGACCCAGATCATCGACAGGAGCGGACGGATTGTACGGCTTGTCGTGGCGTCGTCTGACTTCCTGCTTGTATGTTAGTGACAGAGCGGGTCTCCGCACCGGGAACATTGGCCAATCGGTCCCGGTTTTGTTCTGTCAGGTGATTATCAACCTGGACCGTTATTCACCCATTTAAAAAACCTGACTACTGTCGTCTAAAACTTCACCATGAGTTTTGTCTTCCATCGCCCGACTGAGCTAACAGCCGAGAGCAAATGCTTCCATTGGACACATCTACAGTTGTAAAGTTTGACAGTTATTGAACAGTTGCGGACCAACAGGGAACAATGTGTCTTTTAAAATCAATTATATGTCCATTATCTGCACATGGTCATTGCGTCTATGATATATGATGAATACATAAATCATTAAAAAACACAATAAGAAGTCCAGACATTCGTAGCCTAAATAAAGGTATCTAATATGCAGTGAGACTTCCTCAAATTTCAAAACAGTAGGTTCTTACTTCCTTACCAACCAACGCGTTCGCTACCACCAAAAGACAAAATGATAATCTGAACAACACAAGCTGTAACGACTTATAGAAAATAGATCCTTCATATATGCAGTAGCCTCATTGTGGAATGATCTACCCCTGGATATAAAACAATCCTCAAACTTATCATCTTAAAGAGACAGTTGAAACATTCCTTTTCAGACAGTAGTTACTATTATTAGGTTTATCTCGTATATGATTGGCTCTCCCTCTGCAGAATATTTTTCGTTTCGTATTCACCAAACAATATATGTATTATAGAAAAGTATACGACAAACACAGTTGTGTGTAGTGGTAAGCTTTCAGCCGTACCTTGCCGCGGGCATGGTGTGGCAATATCTGAAGAACAGAGTTGTCCGTGACCTTGTGGAACATGGATGCTGGGATCCGCTGGCCGCCCGTCTGAAAGTTAAGGTCAGATTCAAATTAGATGGAACTCAAACAAAAGGAAACTGACTCAATATTTCATTCATAGTTTCATTCGCGTCAAGAACGCTGATTTTATTGCTGTGTAGCCAGTCTCCTAGCATAACAACCATGTCATTAATTTTCATAATTGGTAAGAATAGGTTTTCAGCAACCCATATTTATCTAAAGAGGCGATTAGGGGGATTGGATGGTCAGGCTCGCTGACTTGGTTGATGCATGTCACCGTATCCCAATTGCGTAGATCGATGCTCATGATCTCAATCGCTGGATTGTGTGGTCCAGACTCGATTATATACAGACCGCCGCCATATAGCTGGAATATTGCTCAGTGCAGCGTTAAACAACAAACATAACTGATGTCAACATAACCATGTTCGCAATAATAACAGTATTCCAGTTATATCACGACGTGTCATTCCAGCCTGTAAGTGATCGAATCTGTAAAAGACAATCCAGTGAATGATATTATGAGCAAATTCCTACGCCACCAATGATACAATGATACAATGATACACAATCCGACTACAATGATACACAATCACCCAAGCCACCGGGTCCGACCACCCGATGCCTTAAGTCGCCTCATATAACAAGCATGTATTAAGGAAAACCTTTTCTAACCAGGAGTCCCCATGAGGATGGACATGGATATTTAATTTACACAGTTCAAACCATAATGACGTCACTATTTATCAGAGTAGATTCTGAGCCAGGAATTCAGTAGCAAGTATTAACGTGCATTTTGAACAAGTAAAACTGACGCAAAGTCATTATGCAAAATTATGGAACAGTTATATATCAACCATAACATGGTTAAAGTCGGAGAAATCACAGAAATCTGAAACCGGAAGTAGAAATAACTCACCACTGGGATTCGACTTCCAGAATTAACAGATAAGAGTGATTTCTCCTGGAAGCATTCGTTCGTATCTGGAATGCATTGGGTGTATTTAATATAAGGGTAACGCTATTTTTCAGGGCATTATCATTGCAGAAGCCCGAGGTCTTCCAGGGACCGAGGGCTTCTGCAAATGATAGGACCGAGGGCTTCTGCAAATGATAATGCCCTGAAAAATAGCGTTACCGTTATTATAGCTAAAATGGATGGAATTTGTTATCAAATAAAAAGAAACAACAATGTCGATTTTTAAACATTTACTGCAATCAACACGAATGTCACTGACCCACTTTTACAAATATGGAAACGTCATAGAACAAACCAGATGACGTCACTATTGAACGTTACGTCACCTATCCCTATCCTATGACGTCACCTAACAACGGGCGTGATAATGGCCCGTCGTCAAGTAATATGAGGGCATTATCAAGTTACAGTGGCCCCCTCATTTCTGATAACATGCGGGCGTTTTTATGATAATTCTATCCATTTTAGCTATAATATGGAATATTTTGGAATATTATATAATGATATTAGAGTATATGTATGTATACACCTCTATTCCAGACTCACCACGTGCACCTCCTGGTCATTGTAGGCCCTGAAGGTGACCGGGGCCGTGTATTTGGATGTAAAGTGGAGGGTGGAGGGCAGGTCATAGTAACCCTTCATTAGTTCAACATAGATGGCTGAAATAAAAAAAATAATAATGATGACATGTTCTAAGAGTTGTAGACTTCCAAATAAAGTAAATACAACGTGCGTGTGTTTGTCTGTGTGAGAGAGAGTTGGATTAACGCCGCTTCGGACAACGCTTTAGTTAAACTGATAACGAAGGCCCACAGTGATACGGTCGTCGAGTGATTACGGCTTTGATTAAACCGACGAGCACGGGAGGGTATCATGATTACAAATCTAGAAACATAATCAGAGCGAATCTGTCTTTCGAATCATGTGTTTCTGTCACACCTAAAATATGCAACTCTGTACATCGATTCGCAGCGCCATTAGTGATTGAACCATCGATGCCCCCTAATGACCATTGCGTTTTATCAATAGTGGATACATATCAAACTTATAATCAGAAGGTGTATTTATATATATATTTCTACCACCTAGTTGAGTACACTGTATGCAAACTAGTTAGACGTTTTGATCGAGTAGAGTGGCTGCGGGGTAGCCTAGTGGGCCCGGGTTCGATTCCTCATATTTCTGGTGTCCCCCTCCGTGATATTTTAATATTTGCCGGCATCTTGCTAATAGCGGCGTAAACCATACTCACTCACTCATCGAGGAAAGTTATAACTCACTGTTTCCACTTATTCCAGTTTCGTCTAGTTTAGACTTTGCCTTCTCAAGGGTCTTTAAAGGGTTTCCCACCTCAAGCCTAAAGTAGATGCATTCAGGTTATTTCAGCCTGTAGTGTATATATTTGAAAATGTTCACATGCACTTAATCAGAGAAATATAATCACAGACTAATGTATCTCTACATTTTAAATGTATACATCCACTACAAAGGCACTTCAGTACAAACCCTGAGTTTGAATCCGACCCAGTTGGGCTGACATAGATATGCACAGTTTTAGCACAGCCAAGAGTGAACACAGCACATGGCACCAGCAAAAAATACAGCAACATTTCGTCCCCAAGTCAGGTACTCAACTAACTGTGTTATAGGGCGAGAGTCAAGGTGGGAAATGACACCTGTTTTAACTACAGCACTACTGGGTCAGAACGCCAACGGTATGGACACCGTAAACATTCCAATAAACGTCTCTATTATGAGTCTAACCTTCCTTTTTTTCTTCATTTTTAGTGTGAGTGAAATGCAATCCATAACAAGGGACTGTGGGTATTGCAACAAAAAAGGTAATTTTGATCGTCCTACATATGATACTCAAACGACTTTATTATAATCAAAATGTCCTTTATATTTGTTGCAAATAGCAACCAGAGATGAACCTTTGCTTGAACACAACAAGCCATACAATGATTTAAACGGTTCTACAACATAGATGCTGGCATGATTAATATCTACAAGTGTGCTTGTATTACAGCCTGAGTGTTCAAAAACAAGTAACATATAGAGAATCTCCCCCGAGTGTCTTTTGATATCAAATATATCAACACGAGTTGACAAAGGTGGGAAAACTCCGAGGCTTGCCGAGGATTTTTTTCCACTTTTATCAACGAGTGTTGATATATTTGATATCAAAAGACACGAGGGTGAGATTTTATTTATCATCCAACATCATTCTTCCAACTTTTTCAGTTTGTAGAAAGTAATAAGCAGTGTCTTAAGTGTAAAAACTACTGCTAACAGCTTCAGTAGCAGTGCCATTAGTGATGTCATTTGATTGTGACGTCATGGTAACCAATGACGTCACAATGGTCTGCAAAGCCTTGTGATGCGATTTCAATGCAGCGATATCTACAGTATAGATATCGCTTGATCTCACCCAAGCGATATCTCCTGTGGGAGCCAGTTTTGGATGATAAATAACTATATGACAATACTTATCTTAGAACTAAGCTCAAACTGGTGAGACTGCAACACTTACATTACGCAGAGTTTTGCAACCCTTGTCTAGTTCAATACAAAAAATACTTAAATCACTTTCACTTCGAGTTCTATTAAAATAGGCACAGTTCAAAGAATACACATGCCTAGTCAGACCCTCCAGGTAATTTCTGATGATACCATATCTTAAATGTACAATGAATGTATGGCTATGAATGTAAGACTTTAAATTTTAGACGTGAAGTAGACATCCCCATGTAACTCGATTGTGCCTCAAACGTCCGGAATTGCATCGGACATCATTTCGGTCACGTATGCGTCAAATTTGGAAATGTCCTCCACATGTCTACCATAAACTATTTCGGTGGCTTTACGAAGGCCTTGAGTGAGTGAGTGAGTGAGTTAAAGTTTTACATCGCATCGGCAGTATTGCAGCCATATCGCGATGAGAACAAGGTAAGTACTATAATTAAAGACCTGTCGTCTAAGGACAGTAAAACAGTAAGGTAAATATCACAGTTTAGATATAAAACAAACCTTAGCAATAATAAAACAAAGAATTTGCAGGAGATTAGTTCATATGAATTAAAACCAGGCTATAGACCACAAGCAACCAAAGCTAGACCACCTCACTGGGAATCATGGGGACTTATACGAAGGCCTTGCATGGTGGATCCTGAACCAACAACTTTTGAGCAAGCGTCGTATGACGTTCTCTGAAATCTTCGCAGAAGGACCATGCTTGACTATACCTCAAACGTTTTGAGATGTTAGCACCAAATCCTGGATCTGCTGGAATATTACAAACAGATAGTTGACTTTTGGAAAGTTGAAGTAATCACTCTTGTCATACAGTCATGTGGTGAGGTATGTGTCTCTTTTGTCTCATTTGATTCTTTATGCATTGATCTAAAAAGGAAACAGATGAGACGGTTTGACAGGTCTCTTTCATTTTTATTTCAGGCTGGTAAATCAGTGGAAGGGACTTGGCTATGTGACCGTGTTTGAACGATATCATGTAATCGATATATGTATGAGCTGAATTTAAACTTCATGACAAAAATCCCTCTAATTTCTAATTTTGCCAATCCGAGCAGATATTCCGATTCATATACATAAAGAAACAGATCTGCAAGAAGGGGAGAACAATTGGTGCCAATGGTAATGCCTATTTTTTGCCTAAACGTATTGCCCCCAAATTTCACATACCGTATTCGACGTAATAAGCGCCCTCAAAATTAGAAATAGGGGGCTCTTATTAGAATACTATTTTGGTGGAAAAAAAAAGAGTTGAAAGATAAATTTCGTGGTTTATGGTGACAGCCTGAAATGTTTATGTACGACAGATATATTTTTTCCAGAATTTAATTGCCCATAATTAAAGGTGCATATAACACACGAGTGTGCATATGCGCGAATAAAAAAGTCTTGTGTACATTGATCAATCGGAAGGGGTGCTAATTAGGATTGTTTACTAGCCAATATATCAGCAAATATTGCCGTGGGCGCTTATTAGAGCGGGGCTCTTATTACGTCGAATACGGTATATGTTAACAATGGGAATGACCAGGATTTCAAATATTGTTTTCTCAGTTAACTTCAGATGACGTTTGTATTCATGTTTGATATATTGTCCCGAAGAAGGATACGACCAACCCAGAATACTGACTATATATTAACATATTCTAATAATTAACTGTAAAATCCACATGACTAACATGAGACAGACTGTATTGCTTGACCAACTGACCAACAGAGTGCTTTTGTGGACCTGGAATTCAAACAATCAGCTAACGCCCTTCCTCTCAAACGACTTTGGAATGCAGCACCTCACAGATACGTCTTAGCTATATGCCGACATTTTGTCAATCCATCCCCGATGTCATGAGACTAAAATCAATACTATGACGAATGTAGGGCGACGACAAAATTTATTTTATGACACATAATTATAAAACCATTGAACATTGTGCTACTGTTCTTGTTAATGTTTCTTCCGAAGAATGTAACAATGGTAGGTTTCATACAATGGAACAATTTCATCTGAACTCGTAGTGTCGTTTTAATGAGTCATGTTTAGACAATGGTGTCAATCTTCAGGGACACTCTGAACCAAAGAATTAGTCATGTTTGGATTTATCAAGTTTCTTTGTGTTTGTCACCCCGATTTTCTTTTAGCACTGACGATATCGAATCCAACACAGGATATGGCAGAACAGGTATTCTAGAAAGGTTTTAAAAGCTTAGCAATGTAAAACGTCATTTTGAATTATCTTAACCCCAAGTTGTCAATACATTTGCAAGTCTCTATGGTTAAAATTTAGCAATTGGTAATTTCTGTATATTTTATCACGATTTCTACGTTACTAACGAAATAGTGATGACACAACATATTTATAGCAAGCGATGCGAACTTGAAGAAATAAACTAAAACACACTTGTATCATATGACCGATGTACACACATAGAAAAATTAAATCATTACTTCATTATAATAATGATAAACAATCAAACAATAGCTATAAGTACATGTTTTTCGAAATGTTTAAAAAGCACTTATGTTCGTGTTCAATAGACATCCCAAAGTACCCCGCACTTAGGAAGCAGTCGCTCAGAACACACACCAAGAGCTGAGAATGTGTGTGTTGATCAATTTCGCCCCTTAAATAGTGAGTGAGTGAGTCAAAAGTTAACTTAACATGGGCGATGTTCGAACCATATCGTGACGAGAACAAGTAATGCATTAATAATGTATACATTCAGACTAAATATCACAGATTATCACAGATTTTATTTGCCCTTAAAAAAAGTTGCAAGAATGACTTATAATTTTACCTGAGTGAGTTAGTGAGGGATTCTTTCGCCGAATCAACAATCTTACAGCTAGTCCCAGCGAAAACTGTTTACAGTCTCACCATATGTAAAATAAAAGCAATAAAATGAAGTTGAAAATCACTTAAATCTTAGTCAATATTACATTCAAAGGCAAAAATCTGTTTTGATTAAGATTTATTTTTTGTCGGCTTGAAACGTTCAGAAAAAGTATGAATATTTTTATAAAAGCGTTGAATGATATGTTTAAAATCAACACACTCAAGAAAAATGTGCTTAACAGTAATTTGACTAGTGCAGAGGAAGCTATAATTTCACTTAATGTGTCACACCTCAACCGATGATTTTCATCTGTTAATTTCGCAGTGCTAAAAATGTGCATCCGTGGAACACAATCTTATGACTGATATATATGACTTTGATAGCCCAGCTTTTGTATTGATATATCTGGCACCGCCTCCGTTGTGTCCCTGCCGTTTAAGAGAAATATAATGAAATGAGTGTAACGGTTATAGGTCACGATGTCCTTGTGTTTCTATGCAGATCAATATATCCCTTGGCTTGTCACCGAACATCGAGTCGAGTGAGTGAGTGAGTGAGTTAAGTTTAATGATGTTACGTTTTACAATATGGCACCATTGAATATTATTAATCAAAATGTCACAAGCATTTCCATAATCATAAGAATGCTTTATCTTTAATGACAAAGTTCAAGAATCCATTATCTCTGTAGCATTCCAATTAATTATACCCTCGATTAACCTAACCCATCGCCATGTTAAAAATGTTCTCATCTCTTCTAATAAATGTGTTCTATCGTAATCTTTTGAATTCCAAAACCCTCGACACAATCCTTTCCATTCTCTTAACAAATCTAAGTAGAGTCCATGGTAAGATTCTAATTATATCATATTCATGTATTAATGAATTACTATCAAACAGTTATGATATCAGGTGTTCGCGAAAAGGTGAATGTCCCACCGGCGGCACGAGTCACAAACACGTGCAAAGGCAAGCCAATTATTCACATTACAAACACAGGTGAATATATGGAACAAGTCAGAATAGGCAATTGTATCAGACATATTTCTTGTCACTGATGCGTCATATTTGGTAATGTTCTTCACTTTCGAAAGCTTTACTAAGACCGTGTTTGTTATACCACTGATAAAACAAAGTTTGAGCAAGGGTTTGCATGACCCTCTTTGAAAATCTTCGTAGAAGGATCATTTTTGATTGTACCTCAAAAATCGTAAAATGTAGATACCAAAGCCTTCACAGGACAACGTAGTAGATCAGCGCACCTGTCAAGATGAGATGGATAGTGATGGAGACAAAGAAACAAACTCTGTCTATTATATCACTGACGTCATGGAAGTAAGTACCATCAATCTCACTTAGGTAATCTTCGTGTTCTTTTGCTTCTCTCATGGTCTCCTGTCGGACCCTGTTTGCTCTGCTGGTACATTTGGCAAGGAATCTCGTCACTGTGTTAAAATCCTTCATGTGACTGACACGAATGATGACAATGCAGAAGATCACATAGAAGCCACTGAGATGGAGCTGGGCACACACATAAAGGGAGACAAGCGATGTGCTGGTGGAGGTCTGGGGTAGCATACCGCTAAGAAGTGATATAAACATTGTGAAGGAGAGGAACAGGGTGAGCGAGGTGGATAGCTTCTCTCCTGTTTCCGCCTTGACCAGGAACACGAGGGGGTTGAGTGTGGAGATGAGCAGCATAGGCAGTAGAAGATTCACCACGTAGTAGAGAGGTCGCCTCCTCACAGTAATAGCAACGCTTTTATAATGTGCTTTGTAGATCTGAGTCAGTTCCGTTTCATTCCGAGCAACAACCCCAGCCACATTCCATTCTCCATTTTCAGCCAAGACATTACCACGGGCAACAAACTGATACATATACAGTTCATCCACTTGATAGTTATCAGAGGAAAGAACCACCACGCATGTGTGTTGATCAAACGGGAAACGTGTTACATCCATGGCGCATGCCGTCTGTGGTTTCACTTGCACCTCAATATGTGCCATGCCTTGAGTTGTTAATATGACAGGCTGAACATCGAATCCGAGATACGGAACATTCTCAAGAGAATCCTGGATGACAATATCTGGGGTCCATATCTTCGATCTCTCAAATCTTAAAGATGTTGGATTTCCTGAGGCATTCCATTGAATAATTTCATCTGTCCATTGAAATTTCAGAAATAAGTGTGTCTTGATAAGCCCTTGTATCACGTCAAGGGATAGTAATTGTATCAGATCAAATTCTACTGAAACACCCATAGTGTCAAACTGATTGCGGAGAGGCAAGATCCATGGGTTAGATTTCTTCAGAAGAGAAGTATGCAGATCTAGAACATCGTCATAGATATCGGACGTCACTGATGGTAAATGTAACACCAACAAAGAAAAGGTATTTAGCAAGTACATCTTTAAGGAAATCTGCCAACTTGATTGTGCCTAAATCAGATGGCTTTTCTCTGATAGTCCTTTCAGGTAGCAGCATACATGCTCTTGTCACTCCTTTGCTCCTCTGAATTATATGACGCGCCTCTGAATTAACAGTCACGTGAGTTCCAAGTGAACAAAGATACAGATGACACTGCGTGCTACATTCTATAAGATATCCAGGGCCGTCAACACCATGTGTCCACAAATGCCGTTATACAGTCAATAAAGCAGACCACTATTGGAAGGCAGCGTTTCGTCCTTTGTGGTTAATATTCAATATGCAAGGCTAGATGCTATCGGCAATGCTAACATTAGATTGTTTTCTTTAAGATCTCACTGCTCACTGTGTTGTCAGTTTAGAATAATATTAACAAAGCATTCACAGACAGTGCATGATGTGTGTCCACACTACCCCCTGTACATCAATGTGTTACTGTGACATAGCGTTGTTGCGAGGGTTCTGATTCGGACCCCAGGCATATAAAACAAAACAAATTCGTATTTATGCTTGTAGTTCATCTTTCATGATCATATCTTTTAAGACGTAACATAAGCCTTCAGTAGAGACAAGATATCTTATGGATGACAACTTTTTTATTCTATTAAGATGAAACGTTTCGGTACAATGTGTGAAGCCCATTTTTGGTGTGAGTGAAGCAAACGTGAAGTAAGACAGCACAGTACAGACCTATACACATCTAATAAGGATTAACAAACACAAAACAAGGGTATGCATGAAAGTGATTAACAGCAACAGCAGATCCTTGTCAAGTTCAAAACAACTTGAAATAAAGAAATAATTAAATTACTTTCACTTCCAGTTTGATTCAATCACGCACAGTTCCACGAATACACATGCCCAGTCAGAAACGCTTGCTAATTTCTAAAATGCTATAATATCTTTAATTTGAAATGAATGTATGCCTTTGAATGTAAGACAAAAAGACATGACATAGGCAGCCCCGTGTAACTCGATTGTGACTCGATCATTACAGTGGGAATTGCTTCGGACATCATTTTGGGGTCAGATGCGTCAAATTTGAAAAATATCCACCACAAATCTGCCATAAAACTTTGTAAAAGCCTTACTATGACAGTGTTGCAACACTGATAAAAAACCTTTGAGCATGAGTCGTATGATGTTAAAGTCATAGTGGAAAGAGCATGTTCGAACGTTGTTAAAGTTGTGAAATGTAGATACTATTTGAACCTTTATGTTGAAATCGACCCGATTCATCATCAACAAAGCATTTTGGTTTTGATAACATGTATCATAGATATGATTGGGTATAGGACATGCAAAGGTACACTGTCACTATCACAGTGGTTACATTGCTAATGGCAACATCGACGTGCATACATTCATCATGAATTCAGAGCTACATTCTATTACGTACACCTTGATAGGGAGTCTACGAAAAACATCATATATAGACATATGTTCACTATTGACACGATATTTCCATCAAGCTTCAGTACAATGATATAACTTACAATTCGATTTACCCTACTAATGATCAGTATATGTTTTTCAGTCATGTATAATTGAAAAATACAATTATGTTCGTGTTCAAAAGACATGCAAACAATCATTAAGAAGCCAGTCTCCCAGAACACACATCACGACCACGAGCTGAGCACACATAAGTTTTGTCCCTTACATAGTGAGTGAGTGAGTGAGTTAAAATGTAAGGTCACAATGGCAATATTTCAGCCATATCGTGACGAGAACAAATGATACATTTCATTATAAATAGCATTAGGCTGAATATAAACCCGCCGTCTATGGACAGTACAATAACTGGATAAACATTGACAAGAATAAACAATTATTTAACAACTCAATATAAACATGGGCTACAGATCGCCAGCAACCAAAGTTAGGCCACCACATTGGGGACCGTGAGGACCTACAATACCTCTGCTATCTGCATGGCACCCCAGCAGGATTTACAAACCATCCCTTTAGTCGCTGACGATAGCTTGTACGTTTAGACAAATATGAAAACTATAATTCGTCTAAATGATACACTGAACCGCAAAAGAAACGTCGCCATGGATAGATGTATGAGAGACCTTTTTTGTCCAAACACTCTCAACATACTTTGAGACATATTAAAAATATGAAACTTCGCAAAACTGATCATCAAGGTTAAAATTAAAGTGTCAAATGTTCTTAAAGTGAAACACAACACTAGTCTCTGAGAAAATGGCATCACAAGTCAGTATCTCGTTTGTCCGCCATGTGCATTAATTACTGCTGTGCAACGTCGATATATGGAATGGATGAGGCGGTTGATGAAGGCCATAGGCACTTGGGCCCACACTCTGAGGAACGCTGATGCAGTTCAGCTGCTGTTGTTGGCCTTGGTCTGACGTCATTCAGCCGTCTTTGAATCTCGTCCCACAGATGCTCAATGGGATTTAAATCGGGACTGAGGGCAGGCCACTGCATGGTTCCGACGCCATTCTGCTGGAGGAAGTCTCTTGTTGCTCTCGCAGTGTGGGAACGGGCGTTATCATGCTGAAACTCGTGGTTGCGGCTACGTGCCAAATGAGGTATGGCGTGTGGTCTCAAGACTTGATCAGTGTACCGACCTGCAGCATTGCCTCTCCCTGGACCGATGTTCTGGAAGACCACAGAGCCGACCCACTGTGCAAGACCAATTCCACCCCACACCATGATGCTCGGACCACTCCACGAGTCTATCACAACACAAGCATCCGAATAAGGTTCCCCACGGCCTCGCCACACTCTCTCTCGCTGCCATCTGCTGTTGAGATACATTGACGTCTCTCGTCTGAGAAAAGGACTCTTTTCCACTGCTGGTGGCGTCAATGCTGGTGATGTGTTGCCCACTGAACGGTCCCGGCGATGACGTGGTGTCAGAATGACCCTTGGTCTTCCGCTACGTGGTCGGCCATCTGTAGTGTTGGTGGTCTGGTACCGTTGCTGGAGCATGTATATGGTCGTTACATTGACTTGAAATGCATTTGCTACTTGTCAGGCGGTTTGTCCAGCTTGCAATCGTACAATTGCTTGTCAATCTTGGCATATGGTAGCAATTCAATAACGAATGAATGTTATCCGAGCTGGGTGGATTTTTATAGGGCAAAAAATGGGGGAACGCATGTGCATTTCAATTTGCACGGAACTCACGTGCATCGGGTTACCATGGCCGTTGCCGTGATGTTTTTGGGCAATCGGTTTTATTGTCATCTGCTTTGTTTTTTTATCATCAAATTTCATTTTTCCGGACAATGTAATGTTAAATTTTAGAAACTTTGATAAAAATTACCCAGATATTTAAATGACAACTTTTCATGCAAGGTTACGTGGGGTGACGTTTCTTTTGCGGTTCAGTATATAAAGGAAATAACATTCAATGCAACGTTAACCCATCACTCAATCACTGACTCACTCATACACTCACTCAAAAGGATAAGCAATGTTATAAATAATGTGCTCATCATTGTATGAACCAATTGTATCTACCGATTGTGAAGTCATATTTGATATTCCGAATTCGTATGATTTTTCAAGGAGATCAAATGAAGCATGAACAAATTTTTAACATCAACATAGCGATCAAACAGATTTAAGGATACGTTATTACCTCAAGATGCAATCCAGTGTTGTATGACAATGCTTACTGTTTTCTCCTTGAATTCGTAAAATTATAATGAAGCCGATCAAAGCACTGGTCAAGGTGGCAAAGATGAGGGAGGAAATGAAGAAACAAATTCTGTCCATTTCCTCACTTAGACATTTCAAATAAGTACCAGTTTCTCTGTCAGCTACACCGTTCACTTCTTGTGCTTCCTCTTTTGTAAGGAGTTGGAATCTTTTTGTACCAACTGTACCTCCAATTTTCGCCATAAAGTGTGTCACCGAGTTGTGTCCTTTCATATGGCTGACACGTTGGTTGATAACACAGCAGATGACATATAGGCCACTCAGATGGAGCTGGACACATACGTAAAGGGAGATAAGCGAGGTGCTCGCGGAGGTTTGCGGAAGCATACCACTAATTAGTGTAACAAAAACTGTAAAGGACAAGAAAAGGGTGACTGACATGGACAGTTTCTCGCCTGATTCCGCCTTGACGAGGAACACGAATGGGTTGAGGCTAGAGATGATCAAGATGGGCAGGACAAGATTCACCACGTAATACAGCGACTGTCTCTTCAGACTGATAGAAACGCTGAACCAGTGAATATTAAAGAAACGAGTCAGCTCAGTTTCATTTTGCCCCTTTATTTGTACCACTTCCCACTCTGAACTTTCAAGAATGGAAAATTCATTTGCGTGGAAATGGGATATAAATAACTCATTTAGCAAATAGTTATCCGAGCCAATTACAAGTTTGCATTCATGCTGATCAAATGGGAAGGCAGTAATTATCATCTTGCAAGTTGTCTGTGCTTTCACTTCAACGTCCAACCGCGCCATCCCATGGTTAGATATGACAACGGGCTGTTCATCAGAGCCGAGGTACGGAACATTGTCATGGGAGTCCTGGATTACAATATTTGGCGTCCATATCGTCTTCCGCTCAAATCTCAAATATGTAGTATTCCAGTTCTCCATGGGATTCCATTGAATCATTTCATCAACCCAGACGAATGTCATCCAAAGCTTCGTTGTGAGAATTTCTTGCACCACATCCAAGGTGTCTATATTGATCAATTGGAAACTGACATTAACATACGTGGGGCCAGATTGGTTATGGAGTGGTAGTATCCATGGGTTGTAGCGTCGTAGGAGAGACGCGTGAAGGTCTCCAACATCCCCATATATGTCAGGCTTCACTGATGGAGACAGCAACATCAGCAACGTGAGGGTGGTCGGGAACAACTCCATGGCTTGCTTGTAGGACTGTTCTGTGAGTTACTCGAGGACGCGAAGCAGTACATTATCTAGACATGATGAAGTAAT